>NC_090267.1:100549070-100858421 GCF_040414725.1 Anabrus simplex | reverse complement strand
TCACGCAGTTCCTTTGTAGTCTGTGAACTATGACTATGCCCTTTTCTTTCCAAAATCTCCCATACATGCTCAAGTGGGTTGAGATCTGGACTGCCTGCAGGCCATTGCTTCGGTTGGATTCCTACTTCAAGGTATGGAAGGACTCATCTTGTCACTTGAAGGTGCGCATTGTCCTGCATTAGCAGGAAATCACCAGTGGATGGTGCAAAAGGAAGATCGTGATCTTGTAGGACTTCTTAAGCGTACTGATAGGCCGTAAGTGAAGCTTTCACAAATATGATCTCTGTTCAGGGAGGCAAGGAGATTCCTGTCTAAATCATTGAAAGCTATCTGTTGAAGAAAAGTTGCATAGAGAATACCTTTCTCCACACTCCTCCACACCCTTTCTTGTCCTTCTGGGGATCTGAGTCCGGCTCCATAGTTAAATGGTTAGCGTGCTGACCTTTGGTCACAGGGGTCTAGGGTTCGATTCTTGGCAGGGTCGGGAATTTTAACCATAATTGGTTAATTTTGCTGGCACGGTGGCTGGGTGTATGTGTTGTCTTTATAATTTCATCCTCATCACAATGCGCAGGTCGCCTACGGTAGTCAAATCAAAAGACCTGCATCTGGCGAGCCGAACTTGTCCTCTGACACTGCCGGCCTTAAAAGCCATATGCTTTTTCTTTTGGATCTGAATCTAAACAGAGATTCATCTGTGAAGAGAACTGTTCCCCATGGTTTATCAAGCCTGTCTTGTTGATTTCTCGCAAAACGTAAACTAGTCTGTTGATGTTAACGCGTCAGATCTGGACCAGTAGCAGGTGTTCTGGAGTAGACTTCAGAATCATACAAGCTCTTCACTATCCACCTCACCGACATTCACACTTCGTACCTGTTCAAGCCGACTGGCTGGAACTGCAGTACTATGTTGATCATGCAGAATTTAAAGGGTCAAGAACAGATCATCTAACATCTTCATAACATCATCTAGCACCAGTTGATTCTGGAAAAGGTTTATAACACATACGTAAGATATCCTTACCTGAGTATGAATTGTAACATGATCTACGACCCCGTGAATATTATAATTAAATTGAAATAACAAATAACGTAGTTCAACCTATTCAGTACAAGTAAATAAGAAGTGTAGTGTTACATTCTCATTTAATTATAAGCGGAAGCGGTACCGGTTTCGACCACCAATCTGGGTCATCATCAGCTGAATAAAAATACAAAAACAATTTATAGGAAAACACGAAATTAAAGGACGAGTCTTTCACAAAAACAGTTAAGGAAGCAATATAAGATAATGGGGATTAGCACTGTGCGATTTTAAATCATAGAAGGTCAGACACTTATATGAAGTAAGGCGCAATCTTCTGAAGAGTAGCACAACACACGCAATGTTTGTCGCTGTGCTTCAAAATGTTTACGAAAAGAGGTGAACAGTTAAGTGAGCCAACCTGCATATACTGTCAGGCGCGAAGTCACAACATAATTTCATAAATATGAAGTCCCAAAATTGTGTAGAAGTCGAAAACGAGTCGTCGCCTGTTTGAAGCAAGATGTTAGCTCCTGAAGATCAGCGCAACATACTCAATGTCCGGCACTGTGCTTTCAAATGCCGACGAAAATTGGTGAATAGCTTAATGATCAAGCCTGTAATTGTTTTGGTTGCAAAAATGTATATAATACAATTTAATATAATTTAATATAATTTAAGTATGTAACTAGGATCTTGTAGATTCTTTAGAACAGTTGACTTAAAAGACAATTGTGAAGAAAAAAATGGTAAAAAGCGCAATACTGGAAACAAATGAAAAATGCATATGCACAGCGCGCTACTTCTTGAAGATAAGAATTTGGGTCGTAATTGAGGTAGTCCAAGGCAGCGCAAGGCATGAGTTTAAATTTGAATGTTGCAAAGACCCAAAATGCAGGTGGCACTATAGTATACTAGTATATAGTTCAATTCGGAAAGTAGGTTTTGTTAATAAAGGAGGAGGTTTAGTAGATAAGAGAAGATTAAAAGGATTGGAAGTTAAAAGAGGATGGGAACGGATATAGGATATGAAAATAGAGGGGTAGTTTAGGGTAGGTTAGGAGGGTGGGCTATTGGAGGTAGAAAACATGGGTAGGAACTGTGTAAGGCATGGAAAATTGAATTCGGGTTTAGAAATTTAGTATTTTTGAGAAGAAGATTTAGGAAGTCAAATAGAATATTGGGTTTTTCAGAAATGTCGTTTAAATTGAAATTAGGGTTGACGTATTGGTCAAGGTGATTAAAACAATTTTCAGTAGTGTTTAGAAGGAGGCCTTTGTTAATGATTTAAAGTATTTTTATGTCTTTTTCAATATTGGTGAAATTATTCTTGGAGTCTTGTATGAGTACATAAAATGCTGACTAGCACAAGCAAGGAAGCTCACTTCAAATATTGATATCGGAATTAGAAAGATGTTTTTGAAGACCTTCGTGTGGAGCGTGGCATTGTATGGAAGTGAAACATGGACGATAACTAGCTTAGAAAGAAAGAGAATAGAAGCTTTTGAAATGTGGTGTTACAGAAGAATGCTGAAGGTGAGATGGATAGATCGAATCACGAATGAAGAGATACTGAATCGAATTGGTGAGAGGGGAGCGATTTGGCTAAATTTGACGAGAAGAAGAGATAGAATTATAGGACACATCTTAAGACACCCAGGACTTGTTCAGTTGGTTTTTGAAGGAAGTATAGGTGGTAAGAACGGTAGGGTTAGACCAAGGTATGAATATGACAAGCAGATTAGAGCAGATGTAGGATGCAATAGTTACGTAGAAATGAAAAGGTTAGCACATGATAGGGTGGCATGGGAAGCTGCATCAAACCAGTCTATGAACTGATGACTCAAACAACAACATGTTCGGAGTATCTGATGTTAAATTTCCGGCCAGTTTGTCCGATGTACGAGGAGCTGCAGTTGTTACATTTGAATCTGTTTACTCCAGATTTGGATAAAGCATTAGATTTATTTAGTGATTTAGAGTTGTGTAATATATGAAGATTTCTGTTATTGGTTCTGAAAGATATTTTCATTTTGTGTTTTTTAAGAATGTTGGTGATTTTATAAGCGTTTTCACGGAAAGTAGAGATGGAAAATGCAGTGGGTTTGGTTTTATCTTTTGTTAATGTGTATTTGGGGTGGTGTTAAATTATTAATAATACTGTTTATGAAAGAGTTGTTAAAGCTATTTAATTTTGCAATAGTACGGATGGTGTTTAGTTCATTATTTAAATCTTTTTTATACATTGGAGTCTTAAGTGCACGAAAAATTAGGCTATTGAAAGGTTGAACCATTTCATATCTTCTTTTTAAATTAATAGTGAACTCACTTCAATATGGAACACTATGAAATTCTTATCTCTTAAAGGGATAAATGCCCTTTATGATCGTGAACACCATCTGCTCTTTGGTAAAATTCAGAGCAAACACCCGAGCATAAAATTTGTCAGAAATTAAATCAGACAAGCTTTTGCCTGTAAATACTCTGTTAAAGTAAAATTTTTGAACTAAAGAATTAAGAGTACGGGCAGGAATAAAGTAGGTCAACAAATTTGCGTGAAATTCGTGTAATGAAGTTTGTGCAGCGATCTCTCCAACTATTTTTTTTTTTTTGCTAATTGCTTTACGTCGCACCGACACAGATAGGTCTTATGGCGACGATGGGACAGGGAAGGGCTAGGAGTGGGAAGGAAGCGGCCGTGGCCTTAATTAAGGTACAGCCCCAGCATTTGCCTGGTGTGAAAATGGGAAACCACGGAAAACCATCTTCAGGGCTGCCGACAGTGGGATTCGAACCTACTATCTCCCGAATACTGGATACTGGCCGCACTTAAGCGACTGCAGCTATCGAGCTCGGTCCAACTATTTTATCACCCAGCACACCGGTATCATAAGGATAGATGATTTGCAATATCTGTACATGCAACAATTCAAACACTAGTGCATGGTCCTGAAATTCAACAAAAAATTGTAGAAATATAACAACTTCGCTAGCTGAACCAACAGAATAACGGGAAGAATTTTTCAACATTAAACTTAAGGGGTGAGGAAGACTAGAAAAAACCCTGATTTATGGAGCACCAAACTCGGCTGCTGGTCTTTCCACTGAGAAGCACAACGATCACTTAATGGGGGCAAGGATTGAGAGAGTGACTCCCCATTTAGCTCCACTCCGTCAGCAGCCTTATTCAACTCACCTTCTACAAGAGTGGTGGGAAGAATTCCATGCTTGAATTTAGCAGTGACCCCTCACCAACCATGATTCGATCTCTTCTAACAAAACGGAGGTTTCTGATTGTAGCACCTCAACTTGACCCTATAGATCATCTTTAAGTTCAAAGGTACGCAAATCTTTAATTCGATGTAGCTAACTTGAACCCATTTTAACTGATGAACCGATGCAATATCGGTTTCCAGAAAATGCACGACCGACTCTATCTCAGTTGAGTTTGTCCGAATCAAGGACATCGCCTCACCGACCTTGCTGTAGGTGTATGCACGGATAGACATAGGTTTAACTAGGTTCAATCTGAGTAGGTTTTTGTCACTCTTAACTGTTGATTTAGATTCCAGATTCCTGATATGCAGTTCATATAACAGCTCTTCTTTTCGCAGAGACCCTGAGTAAGGTACATCTCGAGTCGCCATGATTTTACTAAATTTTGACAAACCAGAACAAAAGAATCCTGAGCGTGCGACCCCGCCCAAATAATTTAAGACAGCAAAAATGTTCAGACCAGGCCCATTCATCCACGCTCTAGGATATCACTTTGTACTAGATGGTACTAGCTTATACTCTGCTACCTGGATGGAGAAGGAAGAAAAGCGTACGGCACCGGACCTGGTCAGTGTTAGCACAGAATCAAAGGGAATAACATATTTAATTTATTTAATTTCTATTTCCCTTCTTGGATTTCCCTTTTCTTAATACAATGTACACACATGCACAGAAATGGTGTCCTGATATAAACAGAAGCTTGGCATCCCCCCCACCTCCTTGCTTAACGTATTGCTGTAGGTAGACAGCCCACTGCAAGACTCTGTTGTCATTGAAATGGGCAGAGCAGTGAATGAATAGTAATACACACAGTGTGCCTTCAGCAATAAAGGTTCACCCCCCTTTCCCCTCCTTTTTGGTACTGGAGTGATCTTCAGTACTATCCCTTCACTCCCTTCTCTCCTTTTCAGTACTGGAGCGGGACAGTGTTGATTATTTGTCAGGACACCATTTCTGTGCATGTGTGTACAATATTGAGAAAAAGACCATAAATTTTACAAGACCTTAAGACAGCCTTTGGCTGTAAAAATAATACATAATTCCAGGGGTTGTGCCCAAGGAAAACCAGCATGAAAATTTTACAGTAAGGTTTGTGAAGGTAAGTATCAACACTTGAGATGCGCCTCTAACATCTTCATAACATCATCCAGCACCAGTTGATTCTGGAAAAGGTTTATAACACACACGTAAGATTTCCCTGCTTGAGTATGAATTGTAACATGATCTACAATCTCGTGAATATTAACGAGATCAATAACCTCGGCCGAAAACGAAGGCCCAAAAAAAATGCAAAATTCCAATTAAATGACTTAGATAATTCCAGAACAGTACTGGAGTTTTTACAGTATAAGTGACTGGGCCTAGCCAGACATATCACCTTATGGCATTTGCTTCAACAGATAGGGATATTGTTTGATATTAATACTCTCTTTTAAAACCAGAATGCTGCCACACTGTGATTCTGTAAAATTGCAGAGTGAATGAAACCTACTTGGCCAACAGGGAGTAAGCCATACTATATCTTAAATTTTCATTTAACAAACCGAGAAGGTGACAACTAATTTGAAAATCCCTGTAAGTATTTTTAAGAGGAACTACAGTTCACTTCACAAGCAACTATTTGATATCCTCCTTTCATCCCCTAGCCAAGTGTGAAAGCTTTCCCTTTTCAACACCTTACCTCCATGCACGTGCGGTGATGAGTTCGAGACCCGAGTGGGACCAGCCCGTTTTTACTGACGCTAGCAACCAGCCAGCTCACTGCTTCCAAGTCAAGTCAACGTCCAGCGCTCCGCAAGGTGAGCAGAGCCAGATGTCAAGGGAGGGGGAAAAAGGCCCCCGATTTGTCAGGGAGGAAGGCAAAGCACGTAACTATGCAGGCAGGCGGCAAATAGGTGACGTAGAGAAAAGACTAACGCAGCACGAGGCCGCAAGTTAAAACATATATCTCCTTCAAATCATGTCCATCAGGGATGTCGGGGTAGGGAGACATTGTTCCCCCAACTTAAATAATACAATATAGAAAACATCTAAGAGGGTTTGCCTCCAGTACACCAAATATGATACAATAATATTAATCTTTGAAAAAAAAAAACGCTGCATGAGTCACAACACACAACAAGGGGACGTAATAAATGCATGGTACAGTAAGTACTTTTTTCCTTTTCATGACTAAAATGTTTGCATATCAACACAATGATACCGGTTTTATTAAAAAGTTAAAGGTAGCCATTTGAAGTCCAACACTATACCTAATTTATTTTGAATAAATAGTTTATTCTGCTTTCCCCGTAATTGGAGATTGCCTAAGCTGACAAGAGCTTACAAAGCAATTACATTATTTTATGATCTGGTATTTAAAAGAGACAAAAAATGAAGCACTTAAAATGACATCCTTAACGTAATTAATTTGGATTAATATATGTTATGTGGAAATATTAAAACTGCAATAGAGTCTTTTTTAATTTTTCATATCTAGACCATAATGCACTCAGTAACAGTACTATCCTAGACAAGACATGAAACACAAAAAGAATATTATAATTAACACTAAAATTCATATAAAAAACTGACCATACCCGCTGCGGGTGGGAGATGCACAGGTTGAATACACCCGCGGTATCCCCTGCCTGTTGTAAGAGGCGACTAAAAAGGGCGACCTAGGCGCGGACATAGATTGTGGTTGGATATCATGTGTTGGACCTCCTGTGGATGGGAGGGGGTGAATGCATTCACTGGTAATCCCTGCATGTCATAGAAGCCGACTAAAAGGGTCATGTGGCTATGGTCACCTCTTTATTTTTTATTGTTTTTTGAGGGTTAACTGTAGACCTATTCCAGTTTTTGATGTTCTTGCTGCTCGTGGGCCTCCTACGTGTGTGACTACGCTCAAAAGCCCTTGTCAGTAACCATCCAGGAAGCAGCATGTACTCTTGCAGTAGTATCCGCCTGACAACACAGGTCCCCGCACAGATGAATGCCAGAAGGACATATTCTTATTAATTGTTTTTATTTATTTTTCTCAATATTTAGTGCTCTGTACACGCTATGGGGTTCATGCTATTTCGGGTGACTGGGGGAAGGGAGTCCTAGTTCTCATTGCCTCAGACCTCCCGTATTAGGCATCATCCAATATCGGACCCCAGGCAGTACCGGGTCTGATCAGGTGGATATTGCCTTGGCTGCTTGGTTCGGCTACAGAGACCCCTGATGGGAGTGGTGGCATTCGGGGAGGATGTTTTTGGGCATGGGGTTGAAAGCACTTCCACCTGCCTCCTCGGTTAGTTCGCTACCCAAGTCTTTAAATTTTGATTCTCTAAGGGGGGCAACCCCTTGGGAACAAGCACAGTGTATTAGTCTGGGTTCCAGCTTCCCTAGGTTCCTGATTGCTACCAGAACCGATGGGTAAGATTTCAAGCTGGTCAAATCGATTCTTTTCGGTGGTCACATTGAAGGTGTTTGCAGTGAACTTGATGATCTGAAGAAAATGTACAATGGTGGTTTGCTTCTGAAGACGAGCACTGCGCTCCAAGCAGATCGGTTGCTTAAGTGCGACCCAGGAAGCTTACAGCAGAGCCTAGAGCTGAGCCAGATGTCAAGGGAGGGTGAAAAAGGCCCCCGATTGGTCAGGGAGGAAGGCAAAACCCATAACTTTGGAGGCAGGTGGCAAAGTAGAAGAGCACAAAACCTTGAATCTGGTTCGTGGAGTTATTTTCCTCCGTGATCTTGTTCTGAATACTGGCGATGAATTTATGGAAGACATGAAGCACCGTGGTGTTACACATGTCCTGCGCATCACGCGCAAAGTCAGCGGTGAAGACATTGCCACGGGTGCGTTCAGTCTCCTTCAAATTGTCAGTGTTGCCAGAGAAAGTCAAGGTAACAACCTATTGTTGTGATGTGATTGAGGCCGTACATGCCGCCTCCTATGCGATGCTGTCAATGCCAGAGATTTGGACACATGGTATCTCATTCGAATCCCTCTATGTGTGGTACGTGTGGAAGAGAAGCTCATGACGCGGAAGAGTGCACCTCCATATAGGGGCGCTAACTGCCCTGGTCTTCATTCTCCTTGAGAGTGGAACTGTCCGGTATACCTGAGTGAGAAGAAGATCCAGGAGATTAAGACTCTGAATGGTTTTTCCTACCAGGAAGCACGCCGTAAGTTTAATTCTCTGAATCCACCGGCCAAGACAGACTTCAGCATGATAGCACAGTCTCTCCCAGGTTCGTCATTTTCAACTGGAACACCTTCCCAGAAGATGCTGCAACCAAGGTGGCAGTTGCTCCTGTGAGCAACACGGCAAAGAGAAAGAGCTCAAAGGCGGGTCCATCCTGGCCTTCGAACACCAGTAAGCCTGTGCCGGCTAAGAAACCTACTGGAAATTCTAATTTCCAATGGAGGGAATTAGATATTTTTCCACTTAGGGTTTCCATTCAGAATTGCTAGGCGGGCATTAATTCCATTGTGGAGTTTTATCTCCTGTATGCAGTTATCAGACTGTGCCTCTTAAATAGGCTTCTGATAAGTTCACCTGCATACACCCCAGCGTCAGTGGGTAGGGTTTGACACATCACACTTTGATGAGTCTAGTGTCAGACCTAAGATGAAACGCTGGTTAATAGAGCAAATGCCTGAAAAGCCACACATCTAATTTTGATCTGATTTAAGAAACCTGCGCCGGTACAGCAGGGGAAGAAGACAAAGTCTCCTTCCCTCATGGCAGAGGTGGCATCGTCGACCAGGGCTGGAAAATCACCTCCCAGCCCGTCTAAACAAGAATCGACGGTAGGGAAGAAGAGCGCCCTTACAAGGCGTTCTTCCACTTCTCCAACAAATGGGGTTTTACGCCTTCCACCCGGAGGGTCTGAGTCTGCGCCAGCAGATTTCCTGGGAAACCTGCACGCTCCCCTCGTAGGAAGAAACTCTGCCCCCAGACTACGTCGAAGAAATTCTAGGCACATGGAGCATTTATCTCTATCTTCGGATGGGGATGTAGGTGTACGTTAGGTAGCATTACGCACGCGCGCACACACACACTCTCTCTCTCTCTCTCTATGGCACTGTTACAATGGAATTGTAACAGTTATGATAAACATCTTGCTGAACTGCGCCAGCTCATTAGCAAGTATTCGGCGAGTATAGTCTGTATTCAGGAAACGAATTTCAGACCAGGTCATCATACGGTCTTGAGAAATTTTTGACTATACTCAACAGAACCACATTATGCTCACTGGGCTTCCGGTGGCATTGGCATTTTTGTCCATTCTGATACCTACAGCGAAGAGATTCCACTGGGAACCCCGCTGGAGGCTGTAGCAGTTTGCGTTCCGCTGCCTGTCATAGCAACAGTGTGTAATGTTTATTTTCCACCAGGCCAGCCTTGCAATGTAAATGAAGTCACTGATCTTGCAGATCAGTTCCCCCCTTCCTCTTATTGGGCGATTTTAATACCCATCACCCCATATGGGGCTCTGCTGCGCCTTGCCCCAGGGGAAGGGATTTGGAAACATTAGTAACTGAGCTGGATTTGTCTTTTGAACACAGGTGAACCAACACATTTCAGTGTACATTAGGACACATACTCTCGCATAGACTTTCGTCTATGCAGCCGAACATTGGTTCTGCTGTTTCGGTGGAATACACACAATGATCTCTGTGACGGTGATCATTTTTCCATTATTCTTACTTTGTTAAAACAAAAATCCGTTGAGGCTCCTCCTCGATGAATTCTTAAACATGCTGATAGGCCAAAGTTCACATTCCTAGCTGTCTTTAACGACGATACCAAGCGGACCGTAGACGGCAAAATAACTTACATAACAAAAGTTATCCTTGCTGCTGCTGCTGCTGAGGAGTCCATTCCCTACTTCTCAGGGACTCCTCGCCGAAAACTCGTTCCTTGCTGGAACGAAGAAACTGCAGCAGCTATCAAAGAACACCGTTGCGCTCATAAATGTTATCGTAGGCAGCCTACTGTGGCCAACTTGGTAAAATTTTAAAAACTCCGCGCTAAGGCGCGAGTTCTTATTCACCAAAGTAAGAAAGCTTCGTGGGTGAGACATGTCGTCTATGATGTCACATACTCCATCTCAAGTGTGTACTAAACTTCGACTATTTCGGGTATCCAAGGATCATCTTGAAATTTCCATTTCAGGCAATATCGTCACTGAACCACTCTCGATTGCTAACCATCTTGCAAGTCATTTCGCGGATGTGTCTGGCTCCAGGAATTACCATAGTGATTTCCTCGCTCTGAAGCAGGAGGCAGAATGTTATCACCTTAGTTTTGCCACTCAAGCTTTGGAGGACTATAACCTGCCCTTTACAGAGTGGGAACTCCACAGCACCTTGGCGCTTTGCAAGGACACATCTCCTGGGTCAGGCAATGTCCATAACCAGATGTTGAAACACCTTAGTGAGGTTAGTCTATTCTATCTCCTTCGAGTGTTCAACCGAATCTGGAAAAAGGGTGAGTTTCCGTCTGAGTGGTGAGAGGGCATAGTTATTCCTGACCTCAAGCCTGACAAAAATCCTAAGTATGCAGGAAGCTATAGACCTATTTGTCTTACTAACTGTTTGTGTAAGCTATTTGAGGGGATGGTAAATCTCCGACTTGCATGGTGTCTGGAGATCAAGGACTTTTGTCTGAGTACCAGTGTGGTTTTCGAGCTGCTCGCTCGATTAACCACCTGGTACGCGTGGAGAATTCTATCCAGGATGCATTTCTCTGCAAACAGCATTTGGTGGCTGTTTTCTTCGACTTAGAAAAGGCCTATGACACCACATGGCAATACGGTATCCTTTCATTCCTGCATCAATGGAGATTCCGAGGTAACTTGCTGGTATTTATTGCAAATTTTTTGTCCCTCTATCTATTCCATGTCCGAGTTGGGAGGGCATATTTGCAATACCACGTTCAAGAAAATGTAGCCCCACAGGGATCGGTTCTTAGTGTCACCCTGTTTGCGATTTCCATAAACGGTATTGTCGCTGCTGCTGGTTCAGCAGTAATACCGTCGCTATATGTCGCTTAATCTGCCAGACGCAGAGCGGCAATTGAAGCAAGCTATCAGGAGAGTGGAACTGTGGGCTTTAGAACATGGCTTTCGTTTTTCAAGCAAGAAGACCACTGTTGTCCACTTTTTCCAGAAGCATACTATTCATGTGGATCCTGAGCTACTTTAGGGAATGTTGCTCTTCCTGTAGTTGACACAGATTTCTTGGGCTCCTTTTTGACAGCAAATTATCGTATACCGAGCTCGATAGCTGCAGTCGCTTAAGTGCGGCCAGTATCCAGTAATCGGGAGATAGTGGGTTCGAGCCCCACTGTCGGCAGCCCTGAAGATGGTTTTCCATGGTTTCCCATTTTCACACCAGGCAAATGCTGGGGCTGTAACTTAATGAAGGGCACGGCCACTTCCTTCCTATTCCTAGGCCTTTCCCTATCCCATCGTCGCCATAAGACATATCTGTGTCGGTGCGACATAAAGCAAGTAGCAAAAATTCTCATGGTAGCCACATGTATGGCAGTTGAGATTACAATGCACCGAGAAGTTGAATATCGTGAAGTTTCTTGGCAGCACTAATTGGGGTGCAGACCGCATGGTGCTCCTACGATTATATAGGCACATATATTATCCAGGTTAGACTATGGCAGTGCAGCATATGGATCAGCATGTTAAAGCGTCCTTGTGGATCTGAGTGGCATTCACCACAGCGGAGTTAGTTTGGCGACGGGAGCTTTTCGTACAAGCCCCATTGCTAGCCTGTTTGCTGAATCTGAATGCCTGAGGCACCAGCAAATACTTTTGTCCTATGCTGCATATTTGCGACAGGTGTCGCTTCACCCAAGCTATCCTTGCGTGTTTCACAATGGAAACCGTCCGCTGTATGATGCTCATCCTCGAACAACGCGGCCGGTTGGAATACGCTTGGATAGCAGTCACGGAATGTTTGATGTACCTTCGGTTCCTTGCCTTGTCAGACAACCAAGTGGGGTTAAAAGAAATAAGTTTCATAATGATAGATCTGTATTGAACTGTGATTACAATAGAGTAAATTTTGGGTCCACCTTTTCAACACAAAATGTAAATAGTTTAAATTACATAGGGACTAGTTTTGACCTAGTAATAGGTCATCATCAGCCTGTAGTAAATTAAAGCGTAAATATCGAAGAAAAAATAAACAATGTAAACACAAGTACAGTCATTTTAAAAGTACATACCATGTGGGATATTGAGCAGCAATATATTAAAAATAATAACTCTTCCAATTGACGAAGCACTGAGCGGAAGTTATGTTGTTTACAGTATTTGTGAATAAAGTTCAGTGCGCCGTATAGCATTAAAAGTCCAGTGTGCACTAAAAGATGTTATAAAGAAGAATTATCAGTTGAATGCTGGCTTCTTGAGTTTGCTGTTATATATTCGAAGAAGTTACGTCATTTTTTAAGGAATTCATAGACGTCAAAACACATGGATGTTGGAAAGGCTCTTCAGTTTTTTGGAACTAGGTAATTGTTGCGCGTGGAGGCTTAGGTGTCCAGAGAAGCGCTATATTATGTTAAAAAATAGAGATCCATAAAAAAGGTCCCGTGCGTCGTATAAAAATGACAAGTTGTGAAAGTGGAAATCGAAAAAGGTTGGTTTTCAAGCGATGATGTTGTTCATTCAGAGATCACTTAAAATTAAAGTACCGTAACATTGTCTTCTCAAGATGTTTATAAACTAGAAATAATTGTTGATGCAAAGTAAGATGCTAGAAGAAAGCTCTTCTGCTCAATATCCCACATGGTATGTACTTTTAAAAAGACTGTACTTGTGTTTACATTGTTTATTTTTCTTCGATATTTACGCTTTAATTTACTTCAGGCTGATGATGACCTATTACTAGGTCGAAACTAGTCCCTATGTAATTTAAACTATTTATATTTGGATTGAAAAGGTGGACCCAAAATAATATATTAATTTAGTCTATTGTAACCAAGTGGGGTAGCTCCGTGGATAATGCGACGACCTGAAATAATCCTGCATCTGCACACTGGCCCAAAGGAAAACGCTGACCCTTTGATTTATCGGAGGCTCTTTTCGTCCGTTGTTGGTCAGTATCCAGGTTCAGTCGTCATTTTACTTGGATGATTCAAGGACAGAAATGAAGGTGGGCTGTGCATTCGTTGTCGACAATGATACGTTTCTTTTTGCTCTCCCGGAAACCTGTAGTATGTAAACAGCAGAGCTCTATGCTATCTGTGAAGCTCTGCGTTACACACTGTCTGATGAGCACCGACACTTTCTTCTGTGTACTGACACCTTGAGCTCGCTACAGTCTGTTGATACCTGTTTCCCTCTGCACGCTCTGGTGCAGCGGATCCAGGACCTGCTGGCCGGATGTTCGGATGCCGGCACCAGAATCACGTTCATGTGGCTCCCAGGCCACATGGGTGTAGAGGGAAACGAGTTAGCATATAAGGCTGCCAAGGAGGCAGTTACACTGCTCGCATTGCCTTATAAGGTTCTAGCAAGTGATTTTCGCACTCAGCTAAGACATCTGGTTATGTCCCATTGGGAGATGGAGTGGCAGGTCATTCCACTTCCAAATAAGCTGAGAGCGATAAAAAGAACAATGAAGGTATGGAGGACTACACTTCAGGCTTCTCGGAGGGAAACAGTGGTATTATGTCATCTTCGGATTAGCCATGGTATACTAACACACTCCTATTTACTGAAGGGTGAACCCCCGCTGGTGTGTACTTGCGGCGATCATCTTACCGTGGTACACATCCATACGGAGTGTGCGCACCTGGTCGATCTGCGCCGTAGGCTTTACCTCCCGAGTACAATCTCCCTCATCCTGCAAGATGATGAGCAGTCAGCAGACCTCATCATCCATTTTTTGAGGGATAGTGGTCTTCTTTTTGTCGTGTGTAACGATGTCCTTTGTCCTAGTGTATTTGTGTTAACTGCGCTTTTATCCAATTGACTTTATTTTGTGTTTGCGTATTTTAATGTGTTATTTTAACTTTTAACTTGAATATTATATATATATATATATATATATATATGTACATCCAGGCAGTGCCTTATTCCTTAGTCACCTGTATTTTCTATTATTTTATTAGAAAATAAGTCATTGCGAATTAGATTCATTGATTGTTTTAATCTCATAATCATTTTTCATCACCTATTTTTAAAACTCCAGTAACTGGATATATTTTAAAATTTTAATATCATATCATATCATATCATATGTCGTTCATCTCGTTCCATTAGGGGTCGATGACCTTAGATGTTAGGCCCCTGTAAACAACCACCATCATCATCATCATCATCAAAACTGACCATATAAACCTGGGAAATGTTGAAGTGATGTTGATAATAGCCTGTTAATACTGCCCATAATATTCTGTTGAAATTACACAATATTTACACCAATCTGTTAAGCAGTTCCGCAGCACTACATTGACGTGCCTGCTTCTTCTGCTCATTATATTTAATACTCCTCTGGACTGACTAATTGATGCCATTGAACAGTTTATACAGTCATATAAAGCTTTATGTGGTCTCAATTCTTTCTATTGATTTCCTTTTTTGGCACATCATCCGGTATTCTTTCTTCATTTTCTTATTCATGATATTAATGCCCCAATACAAATAAAGTTTGTTTAATCTGTCAACTGCAGTTCCTTGGTATTTTTATGTATAAAAACATCAAAAGCAGACAGTTCACCTTTGTTTTGTTCAAAATGATTATGAGGTTTGGAATTAACTCATCAGTGCATGGAATAAATGCAAATCTTCTGATATCTCTGCTGGATGATTTTTTCCTATTTTTTCCTATTTTCCCTGCTAATCTTGGAATCTTGATTTCTGAATCGAGAAGGATTTCCTTTACCCTCAAACATTGCTCAGTGATTCTGTAAAATTCTTCATCAGCATTCCTTTTCAAGGTTTTCAACTGCTGTACGACATCACTAGTATATTTTAAAGCTAAACTAAGATTATGCTGGGTGTTTGGCAAGAATGCTGAGAGACGGATGGTGAAAGAGAGAAATTTCTTGCATGTCATCATCCCATCATTGCTGTTATGAAGTTTCCTTGGTTTACAGAGGAATAGGAAGTGCCTGGGTAGAATGGCTGGACAGGGATTACTTATAGCAACTTTTAACATAACAAATTTGGAAATGTTATTTCTTTCCTTTCTTAAAATTGATAGATAGAAAAACTGATAGAATAACAGAACATTTGAACAGGGTTATGAGAACGTGCTTGGTGCGGAAGGATGGGGAAATAGAAATGAGGAAGGGGAAATGCTACTGTATTTGTGCACAAGAAATGGGATTATGGTCGGGAACTCATGGTTCAAGAAGAGAGAAAGCCATTAGACCACCTGGTACAGCGGTGACTGGTCTAGGAAATCCATTGTGGATTACATGATCTACGACTGGGATATGAAGGAGAATGTTACAGATGTAAGGGTGATATCATCAGAGGCCCTAGATAGTGACCACAGACTGGTAATGACACTGAGAACAATGAAGGAAAAAAAGAGGACAGGGAAGCAGGAAAGACATATCAAAATATGGAAACAGAAGGAGAAGAAAACCAAGCAAGAATACCAGGGAAAAATAAGATTGAACTTACCAACAGATGATACAAAAGCAGGACAGGAGGAATGGGAAAGGTTCAAGAAGACATTAGGAAAAACTGCAGAGGAAATTTGTGGGAGAACTAGTACCAGGAAAGGACAAAAGGAGACCCTACAATGGAAAAACTGAGTTGAAGTGGCAGTGGGGGAGAAGAATAAAGCTTTTAGAGTGTGGTTTCAACAGAGGACATGGAGACAATACAAGAATTTAAGACCAAAAAGGAAGAAGCTAAAATGGTTGTAACAGAGGAGAAGAAAAAATGGATGGAAAAGTCGACAAACATTATGTAAGAAGATAGCAAAGGAAATAAAACAGTACTGTGTGGAATGGTCAAGAGTAAGAGGAAAGGCATGAGGGAAGATTTTTTAATGATAAATAAAAATGGAAATGAAGTAGAGGAAAAAGAGAAACGTAAAGGAATGTGGAAGGAGCTTTTTGAAGATTTACTAAATCCAGAAGGATGCATTGAGGAAGAAAGAAGAAGCAGGGAGGAAGGAAAAAACACGGAAAAAGAAAAAAAGAGCTTAACATGGGGAGAAATGGCGGTACCACTGGACAAGATGAAAGGAGGGAAAGCCCCAGGTTTAGATAAAGTGAGTATTGAGATGGTGAAGGCAGCAGGAGTGGTAGTAGGGAAACAGTGGCTTTATCATGTGTTGAAACTAGTATGGAAGGAGAGGAAGACTGGAAGAAGTGGATAATCGTACCTATCTTCAAGAAGGGAAATAGGAAAGATTTTAAGAACTATAAGGTGAGTCACATTGATATGTCATTGTGCAAAGGTGTTTGAGAACACTGTGGAGAACAGAATCAGAAAGAGGATGGAAGAGAAGTAAAGAAAAGAGCAGTATGGCTTCAGATCAGGAAGGTCCACACTAGACCTTGTATTTGCAGTAAGACAACTACAAGAGCAGCATTATGAGTGGGGTAAAGATCTGTTGATGGCCTTGTGAACTTTGAGAAAGCATATGATTGTGTGTGCAGAAACAAGATATGGGAAGACTTACAGAAGAAAAGGTGTCGAGGAGCAAACAATAGAGTGAGGGAGATGTATCATGGGAGTGTTAGTTGTGTGAAAATAGGAAGAGAGAGAACAGACTGGTTTAAGCAAAAAAGCAGATTAAGACAAGGATGTCCTCGGTCACCTTTGCTGTTCATTGTAGTAATTGGTGAGCTAATGAAAAAAGTAGCAAGGAAAATTGGGGAAGTAATAATAAAAGTGATGATGTTTGCAGATGACTTGTTAGTCTGGGGAGAAAAGGAAGAGAATATCCAGGAACAATTAGATGCATGGGAAGATGAAGTGGAAAAATATGGAATTAAATTTAATGCCAAAAAGAACGAGATAGTGTTCACAACTAGAAAGAACGAGGTACCTATGAGAAGGATAGTGCTTGGAGGGGAACAGCTTAGCAAGGTAGAGAGTTTCAAGTACCTGGGAATTATCATATAGGAAAGTGGAAGAAAATGCATACATCATCAGCATAGACCGTTATGCCTTTCAGCGTTCAGTCTGCAAGCCTCTGTGAATTTACTAAACGTTGCCTCAATCCTCTACGTGCAACTAGTGCTGTGGCCTCATTTAGTTCTATACCTCTTATCTTTAAATCATTAGAAACAGAGTCAACCATCGTCGCCTTGGTCTCCCTCTACTTCTCTTACCGTCCCCAGAGTCCATTATTCTCTTAGGTAACCTAATTTCCTGCATTCACCTCACATGACCCCACTACCAAAGCCGATTTATGCATACAGCTTCTTCCATTGAGTTCATTCCTAATTTAGCCTTTATCTCATTCCGAGTACCCTCCTGCCATTGTTCCCACCTGTATGTACCAGCAAACATTCTCGCTACTTTCATGTCTGTTACTTCTAACTTATGAATAAGATATCCTGAGTCCACCCACCTTTCGCTCCCGTAAAGCAAAGTTGGTGCGAAAACAGACCGATGTGAAGATAGTTTCGTCCAGGAGCTGACTTCCTTCTTACAGAATACTGTTGATCGCAACTGTGAGCACACTGCATTAGATTTACTGCACTTAGATTCAGTCTCACTATATTACCACCCTGGGAGAACACACATCCTAAATACTTGAAATTATCTACCTTTTCCAGTTTTGTAACACCAATCTGACATTCAGTTCTGTTGCATTTCTTACCTACTGACATCAATTTAATCTTCGAAAGCCAAATTTTCATACCAAATTCCGGCACCTCGGCGTCTCCAAAAACCGCAACAGAGTAGTTAGTGGGACGTAAAGCAAATAACATTATTATTAATTTTCATACCATACTCATTGCACCTATTTTCAAGTTCCAAGATATTAGACTGCAGGCTTTCGGCACAGACTGACAAAAAGACCAAGTCGTCACCATAGGCCAGACTGCTTATTACATTTCCACTTAACTGAATTCCTCTCTGCCACTTTATATCTTTCAGCAGATGATCCATGTATACTACGAACAGCAAAGGTGAAACATTACAGCCTTGTCTAACCCTTGTAAGTACCCTGAACCAAGAACTCATTCTACCATCAATTCTCACTGCAGCCCAATTGTCAACATAAATGCCTTTGATTGATTTTAATAATCTACCCTTAATCCCATAGTCCCCCAGTATGGTGAACATCTTTTCCGTCGGCACCCTGTCATGTGCTCGTATGGAAGAAATGATAGGGAAATAATTGAGCGTGGGAGACAAGCAGGAGCGTTCCCAAAATGTGTCAGAAGCGTGGTTCTGAGCAAGGATGTCTCTCAGAGGAGCAAAAGAGTGATGTACGGGATGTACTATTTACCCATTGTATAATGAGGGTACAGGCAAGTGAAATTAGATTTCTGAGAAGCAGGATAGCAGTGACAAGAATGGATAAGATGAGAAATGGTAGGTTAGAGATTTAGTGAAAGAAGAGCCACTACCGAACAGGATAGAGGCATATAGACTTCTAGCAAAGAAGGCAGCTAAGGATAACATGATAGCAAGCATAATTGGCAGTCATACAAATTTTAGTGAAAAATGGAAGGGTATGTATAGGTATTTTAAGGCAGAAACAGGTTCCAAGAAGGACATTCCAGGAATCATTAATGAACAAGGGGAGTGTGTATGTGAGGATCTTCAAAAGGCAGAAGAATTCAGTCAGCAGTATGTAAAGATTGTTGGTTACAAGGATAACGTCGAGATAGAGGAGGAGACTAAGGCCAAAGAAGTAATAAAATTTACAGATGATAACAATGACATTTACAATAAGATACAAAAGTTGAAAACTAGAAAAGCGGCTGGAATTGATCAGATTTCTGGGGGTATACTAAAGACAATGGGTTGGGATATAGTACCATATCTGAAGTACTTATTTGATTATTGTTTGGTCGAAGGAGCTATACCAGATGAATGGAGAGTTGCTATAGTAGCCCCTGTGTATAAAGGAAAGGGTGATAGACATAAAGCTGAAAATTACAGGCCAGTAAGTTTGACATGCATTGTATGTAAGCTTTGGGAAGGCATTCTTTCTGATTATATTAGACATGTTTGTGAAATTAATAACTGGTTCGATAGAAGGCAATTCGGTTTTAGGAAAGGTTATTCCACCGAAGCTCAACTTGTAGGATTCCAGCAAGATATAGCAGATATCTTGGATTCTGGAGGTCAAATGGACTGTATCGCGATTGACCTGTCTAAAGCATTTGATAGGGTGGACCATGGGAGACTACTGGCAAAAATGAGTGCAATTGGACTAGACAAAAGAGTGACTGAATGGGTTGCTATATTTCTAGAAAATAGATCTCAGAGAGTTAGAGTAGGTGAAGCTTTGTCTGACCCTGTAATAGTTGAGAGGGGAGTTCCTCAGGGCAGTGTTATAGGACCTTTATGTTTTCTTATATATATAAATGATATGAGTAAAGGAGTGAAATCGGAGGTAAGGCTTTTTGCGGATGATGTTATTCTCTATAGAGTGACAAATAAGTTACAAGATTGTGAGCAACTGCAACGTGACCTCGAAAATGTTGTGAGATGGACAGCAGGCAATGGTATGTTGATAAATGGGGCTAAAAGTCAGGTTGTGAGTTTCACAAATAGGAAAAGTCCTCTCAGTTTTAATTACTGCGTTGATGGGGTGTAAGTTCCTTTTGGGGATCATTGTAAGTATCTAGGTGTTAATATAAGGAAAGATCTTCACTGGGGTAATCACATAAATGGGATTGTAAATAAAGGGTACCGATCTCTGCACATGGTTATGAGGGTGTTTACGGGTTGTAGTAAGGATGTAAAGGAGAGTGCATATAAGTCTCTGGTAAGACCCCAACTAGAGTATGGTTCCAGTGTATGGGACCCTCACCAGGATTACCTGATTCAAGAACTGGAAAAAATCCAAAGAAATGCAGCTCGATTTGTTCTGAGTGATTTCCGACAAAAGAGTAGCGTTACAAAAATGTTGCAATGTTTGGGTTGGGAAGAATTGAGAGAAAGAAGAAGAGCTGCTCGACTTAGTGGTATGTTCCGAGCTGTCAGCGGAGAGATGGCGTGGAATGACATTAGTAGACGAATAAGTTTGAATGGCGTTTATAAAAGTAGGAAAGATCACAATATGATGATAAAGTTGGAATTCAAGAGGACAAACTGGGGCAAATATTCATTTTTTAGGAAGGGGAGTTAGGGATTGGAATAACTTACCAAGGGAGATGTTCAATAAATTTCCAATTTCTTTGAAATCATTTCGGAAAAGGCTAGGAAAGCAACAGATAGGGAATCTGCCACCTGGGCGACTGCCCTAAATGCAGATCAGTATTGATTGATTGATTGACGGTATGGACATAATACCAATGTAATGGTCCGTTATTGGACATTATAAATTTTCCAGCTAACTCATTCTTGGTTGCCTATGTTTCGACCTCGTGTGCTAAGTTGGGTTCATCTGTTGGTACTTAGCACACCTACCAAGACGCAAGGTTAGTGCATACCGTGTAGGCCACTGCATAGGCTACTTGAAGCCACCAGCAGTGCCAATACACTATGAGAGACTATGTCTCACTTCCAAAAATTGATGCCTGCCTGGCCATCAGATGATATAGATGTTGATTCCCATAGGGAACATGAAAAATTTGTCCTGAATGAGTAAATTTATAATACCAATATAATGGTCTGTTATTGGACATTATAAATTTTCCAGCTAACTCATTCTTGGTTGCCTGCGTTTCGCCCTCATGTGCTAACTTGGCCTGCCTGGCCATCAGATGTTATAGATAGAATTTTTGGAAGTGAGACATAGTCTCTCATAGTGTATTGGCACTGCTGGTGGCTTCAAGTAGCCTATGCAGTGGCCTCCACGTTATGCACTAGCCTTTTGTCTTGGTAGGTGTGCTAAGTACCAACTGATGAGCCCAACTTAGCACACGAGGGCGAAACGCAGGCAACCAAGAATGAGTTAGCTGGAAAATTTATAATGTCCAATAACGGACCATTATATTGGTATTACCGTAGTACTGTTCGTTAACCTTTTAAGTATGCAAATATGAAGAATGAGATTTCCACCTAATCAATACTTTATTACAAAATGTTTGAAGTTGTCTACATTGAAACAGTACCGGTTTCGACCTGTAAAAAGGTCATCATCAGCTGTTGGTGAACCTGCTTAACAGCGATAGTACGTAAAACATTACTAAAACTAATTTAACAAGAATGCCTTATTCTAATATAATATTACTTAAGGTATATACATATGGTACAATATGGGGCTTAGACTCATTGGAGTTCCATTCAAAAATCTGTGCTGTTGCCAACATTATGTCAAACAATATACATATGTACATATGGTGCAATGGGCTTGGCTTGCTGGAGTCCCTTGAATGCCACACACTCCAAAACTTGTATAACAGAGGTTGAAAATACAGTTCCTATAGAATAGAGGATCACTGAGGTTACGGTGTTAGTTGAAACGTCTTTGCAGCATGTCGGCACTGAGACCAACCGTTGTGAATACACAATCAAGGTGCTTTGTTGGGCCGCAATTTTGCGGGGAGCGTAATCGAGAGGTTCTGTAGGTTGTTCATTCTTATTGTATGATGTTGCTGATAAATACTAAATTCTAGGTTCCTTGTTGAGGCATGTCATGCTATGGATGAAGTTTTGAAATTAAAGAAAGGTTGATAGAGTCCCCTCTTCACACTTGCATTTGTGGTCAGGTAAATTCAAAATCTGAGAAAGAAAAAGGAAGTGGAATTAGAATAACTGATAGAGAGTGCCTGCTAAATGGAAGTAGGAATTAGAATAACTGATAGAGAGTGCCTGCTAAATGGTTTGTGTGCTAAGGAGTGTGTGTTACTTACGTGTTTGACATAATGTTGGCAACAGCACAGATTTTTGAATGGAACTCCAATGAGTCTAAGCCCCATATTGTACCATATGTATATACCTTAAGTAATATTATATTAGAATAAGGCATTCTTGTTAAATTAGTTTTAGTAATGTTTTACGTACTATCGCTGTTAAGCAGGTTCACCAACAGCTGATGATGACCTTTTTACAGGTCGAAACCGGTACTGTTTCAATGTAGACAACTTCAAACATTTTGTAATAAAGTATTGATTAGGTGGAAATCTCATTCTTCATACTTGCATTCTTAATTCATCAATACGGACAATGAAGCTGATAGATTATAGTAACCTTTTAAGTGCTGAGTTTTTTCATTCGTATGTAAAAAAAATTTGTAGAAGCCTCAGTTTTGAACTTATTGGTGGGGTGATTAGCTTAAAATGTTTATAAATGTTGGTTGTTTATAAATCTAAATGCAAATGGAAAATCGTACACTTGTGTTCAATATTATTTTGAGAGAAAACAAAATTACACTTATGTGCGCATGCGTGCATTATCTTTATCAAAGTAAAGAACCCAAAATAATATTATTTCCTAAAATCTGTAGGCAACTAACATGTAACTTCTTAGAAGTATATAAGTTGATATTTTAATATACTTTTCAAACCTGAAATGTGGTGATAGTTAAATGCTTCTACTGGCTGTTTGTGATGCCGATTTGTTCAACTATCTGCACCAACTCCACTGACACAAAAGTTTCTAAAAAATCAATGATTTTCAGGTTGTCATCAAACATTACTTGGCCCTCAGAGCCTGTCACAGTTACTTGAAACTCTGGTGAAGAAAAGTAATCCATCCACCACAAAATTAGCGATAAAATACCTTTTGTACTCACCGTGTTTTTCTTCTTTAGTTTAGAAGGAGGCTCTGTTTCTCTCTCACATACAGTATTTTCTGCACTCTATCACTCTCACTTTCAAAATCGCCTAACAATTCCTTAAAATGATTATCTCCATCATCACTTTCCGCTGTGGTTAATAACTGAAAGATTCTGTGATCCGAAATAACATTGCGGCAAGAGAAACTAGACTGTTGTTCCGCCATGTTTGTTTACATCACAGGTGAACTCCATGGACGTCTACAAAAAGCTGTGTATGTTACTTCCCGAAGCTATAATCTCTGATCAGTTAGTTCTACATAATGCCGAACAGATGGCAGAATATGTCAGAGATCAAATTCACATTCGAATGTGAACCGGGAAACTCAAAAAAATTAAAATTCTCATGCACCGTCTATAGACGGGCGTAGCACTGGTGCACCGGCCGTGTCAGCCCGTCTATAGGCAGGCATAGCACTCATCAGGTTAAAAGTGAGAAAATGTCCGGTTTTTCATTTCATCAAGTATTTTATATGATAACATTGCTTTTAATTGCTACATTCCTACTGACGTCATTGTAATGACTGATGTTGACTCGAGTTGGGAAAACCGCAAAGACAGTCTTTCTGAGAATTCCGTAGCAAAGCTAGTGTGTATCATTATGTGACTAGGTTATGTTAGCCGGGCGGTCTGTAATACAGCAGGGCTTTGCACCCATTAAAAAGGTCCTAGGGAGAACACTGCAACAATTGAATTTAAAAGCTGAGTAAAAAACAAGAACTGCCTCATGCCTCACTTCAAATCTAGTGTTGCAGAGACCAAGCCACTTGGATTTCGTACTGGAAGGCAACAGTTCATTAAAATAATTCTTTAGAGCGATATCAGAAAAAGGGTGATTGTGAAATAAATCAGACACGTCTCATAGCTTCTGAACAGTTACGCATGATATTCATGCTCATAACAGAATACATACAAACTTCAGGGTACAGTTAACTTTTACGCTGGCTTGAACTCCATTGAATTTTCCGAACATGGATGATGCACCTTTATAACTTTGCCCCACTAGGTTACTCATATCTCGACTGAATTGACACTTTTATCACTGTTGTACTATTGAGATCCTAATATATTCGCATGAAACCCAAGAAGTAAATAGCTGGAGTTGATGTAATGTACACAAAAAGCTGTTCCGTTCCTGAGATATCCAGAGTTTCATCAGCAGTGATGCTAAAAAAAGTTTTCTTTTCTTATTCATTGACAAGCTCTCTTCTTCTTCTTTTTCTTCTACTTCTGTATTATTGCCAGAAATTAATTTACCAAGGGAGATGTTTGATAAATTTCCAATTTTTTTTGGAAATTATTTAAGAAAAGACTAGGTAAACAACTGATGGGAAATCTAATCATTACTAATTTCATTGTGATTTGTATTGTCAGTTATCAGATACTAAATAAAGTGTTAGTTAAAGTCAACCTAATCGGTACTTGTATTACTCTTGATGAGGCTGATCATGCGAGGTTGATGCAGTTATGAGGTTACCGCACAGCTTGTATAGAGCAGTAATTGTAAAATTGAGACGGTCCTCTCTTAGGGAGCACAAAAGACTTAATGAGCAGCTGACAGAGCAATGGCAAAGAATAATTATTGTCTTATAAACAAAAAGAAATACCTAAAATATTCATTAAAATATATGAAACTTCATGAGGATGAATTAAAGTTAATGTCCCATGAAAACAGTGGAATGTCATGTTAAAATCAATGTACATGCAAAAAATAATTGACTTTATAAAAGATCATTGAGCTTTAAAATGCTTTTGCTTGTAATTTTGTTTTGAAATATTATTCCTTTATTTCAAGAATTGTGAAACTATATTTATTCGTTTAATTTTTCTTATAAACTATTAAATCAATTCTATCTTTATGGGGTTATTATTTATGTAGATTGAGAATAGATGCTGTCCGAGGGTAGTGCACCCTTAATATCTTGTCCATCCCTCTCCATCTTCCCAGGGTGTTGTTTCTCTTCCAGTTTTGTTTTAACCAGTGTTGGGTTTTGGAAGGAAGTTTCTGCGTGATCCGTATATTTTCTCATCTTTTAAAGTGTTGTGTTTATTTTATTACCTAGTGCGGTGTTGAATTTTATTATTGTTTTATGTTTTGCAATTTTGTTTTCTCCCGTCTTCAAATCTTCCCATTCTTTTATATTTGTACCTTAATCTGACCAAAGGGATAAGTGTGGCCTTTAGATCATGCGAGGCTGATGCAGTTATGAGGTTACCACACAGTTTGTATAGAGCAGTCATTGTAAAATTGAGACAGTCCTCTTTCAGGGATCACAAAAGACTTCAGATGTTCAATGGAAAGGTATCCGACTGGTACATTTCTACTATTTTCTAGAAGAGTTCTAGCCCTCAAAAAATGTTGTGGACTAACTGGAGCTGCATGACAATTTTCTTAGTTTGTTCTCTACACCATCTAGAGTTAGTGTCTTGTTGCATACATTTTTTTTGGGGGGGGAATGGGTTTCTAAGACTTTCAAAACCAGCCTGTGAAGGGTCGCTTGTCATTAACTGATAATTTTGTCAAACTGTCCGGCTCCATGGCTAAATGGTTAGCGTGCTGTCCTTTGGCCACAGGGGTCCCGGGTTCGAGTCTCGGCAGGGTCGGGAATTTTAACCATAATTGGTTAATTCCGCTGGTCCGTGGGCTGGGTGTATGTGTCGTCTTCATCATCATTTCATCCTCATCACGACGCGCAGGTCACCTACGGGTGTCAAATCAAAAGACCTGCATCTGGCGAGCCGAACTTGTCCTTGGACACTCCCGGCACTAAAAGCCATACGCCATTTCATTTTGTCAAACTGTTATGTGCTGTTGTATTTAGTGTTCACAGTTTTGGCTCTGTGAATTGCTGAGATTTTGTTACAGTGAGCATTAAGATCAGGAGAAAACGCTTCCCTAGTTAGCATATGCAGCATGTTCTGCAATACCCTGCCCTTAGAATGCAGAGTATGAGTTGTTAAGTTAGCTATTACCTTGTAAGGACATAATTAGGTCCACAATCCGGTTATAGTTGTCTGCCACAAACTAAGCTTGAGCTCTTGTGACAGCTAGCCAATTGCTACTCATATTATGGTTGCTTGTTATTTGAAAGGGCCTAACATCTGGGTCATTAGCCCACTCATATTATGGTATTTTAAAAAATGCAACACCTTTGTCCCCTTCACTAATCTTATTCATAAAATCAACAGTGTCATTCAGATGTTCATGAAGGTGCAGTGAAGACTCAAACCAAGTATTCTACCTCGTCTCTGCGTTGTTGTATCTCTCGTAAAGAAATTCAAGATATGGTCTACAAGATTAAGTTTGTGAGTCTAGCATTGCCCATGACAAAGGCTGTTA
The DNA here is from genome assembly GCF_040414725.1 of Anabrus simplex. Taxonomy (NCBI): domain Eukaryota; kingdom Metazoa; phylum Arthropoda; class Insecta; order Orthoptera; family Tettigoniidae; genus Anabrus; species Anabrus simplex. The sequence goes on along the minus strand of NC_090267.1, from coordinate 100,831,895 downwards.
CCAACAAGCCCCCTTAAGGTACTCGCACATGCACCGATATAACGAGCCAAATCGGTAAACTATACCCAAAACATTGTCAGATTGAATGTACTTCTTGAGGGTGTCTACAACACTTTGTGAGTATTTGGCACCTATGGCTTTATCGAGCATCACAGTGGAAGTTGCTTTTTATCCCCTACAATAGGAATATAATACTCCCAGCATTCAAGAACACCTCAGTTGTGCTGATAATAAATTCAGATGTGCCAACTCCCCTGATTTAAGCGGGAGACTCCCTAATTTTGGTCCTTCCTCTCTCCTGATTGCAGAGACTTATCTCCTGATTTTGAGACCAGATTTAATATTCTGGTATTTTTAAAAAAAATCCCAAAGTTATCCTCGTTCTTTAAGTAGCTGGTGAGAATTGATGTTCAGTGGGCACTGACAAGGTAGATGCAATCATCTGGTGGTCTTAAATATGACAGAATCTCTCAACATAATGCTTTTTATTTTATCATTTCCATATAGCAATTCTGACTGTGAGACTTATTTTTTAGCATATTTACAAGGACAAAATCTCAATTCAGTCCAAAAAATAATTCTGGAAAAAAATTAATCTAAATCACGTTTAATGAGGCCAGTGCTTTAAGCGTAAATCTAGTCAAGAAACTTATGAAGAGGCCTTAGGCAGTTATAATGAAGAATCATGTGTTCTAAAGCTCAGATATATGCAGTATTTCAGTATTTATAAAAAATAAATAAGAGAAATTACATAATTGAGTAGTATAATGTGATAAATATTCTTCAAAGTTACATCATCAAGGATGTCGTAAAATGACAGAATATGCCTCAACAAATCTCTTGATTTTTTGCTTTTGAAAGTTGGCAAGTGTGTAAATTCATTTTTATCTTCTTTTGCCATCTTTGCCTGTGTGGGCGATTCTCCCATGGGTAACTGCCACTTCAATGCTGCCTTCTGTTTGCTTCGCTTGTGGTTAACACTAGCAATGTGTTTCACCTCTGTGTTCGGTCTTTCAAACTCCAACCTTTTGTCATAAAATTTACACATCATTGCTTTTTATTGTTTACGTAAAACCCGAGCTGAATTCATTTGCGCAAAAATGTACTAGAACACCAGTCTTGCATTTGCACTTGTCACGTTCCTTCTTTTCACTTACAATTTAAACACGCTAATCACTGAACCTGAGAATTATTAAACTTCAAAGAACAACCTGGTCTGCTTGGTTTTGGCAAGTGCTGGAAAGTGACATGACATGGCATGATTCAAGCATGGTTAGGGTAGTTTTCGCAGGGTAACATTACCAAAAATTGTAACACATCAGAAGAAAAGTTGCAGAATTCCAACATTATCCATTAAGAAAGACTAAGTTCTGTTGTTATAGGGTTTTAGAACTCTGCTAAATACTTATTCAAACAACAAAGCATTATAAAAATTATAACTGAAAAAATATTTTGGCGAGGTCTTATCTAAACATATATTGGGTACAGTGCAGCATTGCATAATACAAAGAATGTGCACCAAAACACATTGGCGCCTTGAAGCAGGCTAGATTCATAAACTACCACATGTTTGCCAGGATGTGTTAACGTGTTAAGAAAAGATTTTTTTCAAAGTCAGATGCAGAATTTGCATAAAAATCACTATTTAGCTTGATTTTGTGTTTGCCGATTTAACGTTATTTTGTGATTCAAGAAACTTATTTTTGGGATCAAATAAGTGTCAGTTATGGGTATAATATTCAAGGAAAAGTCGAAAATAAAAATGCGTTATTGCATCTCACGAATAATATCAACAATATTCCGATATTCTTGTCGACAAATGTCTCCACTGTGTTGATATGAGTTAATGTTCTGTGAATTCCTATCCAGTTTTTTTATTAGCTGTACCACTATAAATTTCAATTTGAGGTTCAAACTTATCAGTAAAAGAATGTTTGTTTAATTTGTATCATTTAAAGCCTGACCACCTTTTACTTACAGGTTTGAAGAAGCATCCATTTTCAAACTTTTCTTCATATTTTCATACCACCTTTCCTTGTGCTGTTGTGTTTGTTTCTTGTCGCCTCTTTCTGTTGCTCCTTCTTTGCACGGGGCTGATAACCTTAGATGTTAGGCCCCTTTAAACAACAAGCATAAGCATCATCATCATCATCATCACCACCTTCTTTGTACACTAATCTCTCATTGTGTTGTTTACCTTGTTATAAATAGTATGTTCCCTTTCATGCTTGTATCTTTTCAAATTATTAATGAATTTATCACTTTTATTTTTTTTGTTCCTTCTTCTTCCTCTTCTTGAGGCGCCTTCTCCTAGCGGAGGTTGGTGGTTCACATAGCCAGCTCTGGACGTGATGTTGCAGCATGGAAAGCATCTTCTGAAGTGCAGTTGTGCCATCTTCGGATGTCCTTCAGCCATGAATTCTTGCTCCTGCCAACAGACCTTTTCCCCTGTATTTTACCTTCAATGATGAGTTGTAATAGCTGGTACTTCTCGCCTCTCATAATGTGACCTAGATATTGGGTTTTTCTTTTTTTAACAGTAAGTAATAGTTCTTTTTGTTTCTTCATGCGATGAAGGACTTCGCCATTTGAAATTTTCAGCACCCACGGTATTCGGAGTAGGCGGCGATATAGATACATTTCAAAAGCATCAATTCTTTTTTCTAGATTTTGGTCAAGGGTCCAGCTTTCACATGCAAAGAGAAAAATGGAGAATACATAGCACCGAATCATTCGCATTCTTAATTGCACACTTAGGTCCGATTTTGTAAATAGCTGTTTCATGCTAAAAAATTGCCTTCTGGCCTGTTCTATTCTAGATTTTATCTCCCTCTTGGAATCGCATTCCTCATCTAGCACAGTACCCAAGTATTTGAAGGAGGATACTTGTTCAATCTTACTGCCGTTTATTGACAGGGTTGCTGGAATTTTTCTTTTAGAGAAGACTACAACTTTGGTCTTGGAAGCGTTGACAAACAGGCTAAACTCTTCACTGCGCTGGACTAATTTGTCTATCATGCGTTGGAGCACAGGTAATTCATTTGCTATGACAACAGTATCATCTGCGTACCTGATATTGTTAATTGCCTGTCCATTTATAACTATCCCGCTGTTTTCCTCCAACAATACCTCCTTAAATATTGCCTCAGAATAAATGTTGAATAACAGAGGTGACAGCACACAACCCTGACGAACACCTTTTCTGATTGTAGATGCTTCTGATGTTCTTTGGTCGATTTTGACATCTGCGGTTTGATTCCAGTACAGTGCACTGATAATGCGTAAATCGCATTGGTCAATACCATCAACAAATTAATCTAAAAAGCCACCTAATCGATACTTTATTTCTTTTGCCTTTGGCAAACTTAAAAATACATTAACAAACACAGTACATGTTTCGACCACTTAGTGGTCATCTTCAGCTGTATATAAAAAATCTTAGATGATAACATTTAATCACTCAAGGAAGTTATCAAATATAAACAATAAATACCTGAAGACTGGTGCATCTGACATAAACTTTCATTCAAGCACAAGTGTTTTTGAATAAGTGCCTTACTATAGACACTTTAGAATATTTTAAGTGTGTTTATTAAAAACAAAGTGTTTAACAGCACCATAGACGCAAATTTTAATTAAGTTATTATTTTCTCACAAATGCCTGAAGATTGTTACAAACACAAACTTTTAATCACGCCACCTAATTTTATCAAAAAGAATTTTACCATAGACGCTTTTAAATGTTTTAAATATGTTTTTCATCATTTAAGTTTTTTTAAACACAATTGTAAACGATACTGAAATTTAAGTATCATTCACATAAATCTCCTTACCCCCAACCCCCCCCCCCAATCTTCCAATTCATTTAAAGCATCTAGAACAATAGTTTTTGGATTCCCATGGGATATAGTTATGAGATCCAATGTGCTTGCTTTTAAATGTTATCTTTCCTTTGTTATCAATATATTACAGAACCAAAGGAGCATTTAAAGTTGCTGATTTTATTGTGATATAATATCGTAATGTTTTATTTAGGCTGTGGACTGAGGTCAGTAGCGTCCATCGAAGAGTGTTTTTTAAGTTTATGTATTATGTTCTGCTATTTTAAATATTCATGAACTTTCATCTCTGTCGCAGAGAATTCCGAGCCGATGCTAATGTCCTCACTATGTGGGGTATATCTTACTATGAAGATATATACAGATCATCTGATTCATCTCATCAGACTGACTCCAGGTATGTATGGGGCGTTATTTGTTTGTAATTTAATTTCAGAGTTTGGAAGTAATTGAGTAAAAGTGATCAAATTACTTATAACAATTACTTTTAAAAAAATAATTTTTACTTGTAATCATTACTTTTCACAAAATGCAATTTTTACTTGCAATTTACTTCTGGAAAGAAAATTGTAATCGTTACATTTTAGTAATCATTACATTCTAGTAATCGATATTCATCGCATTGAGAATTTCTTAACTTTGGAGTCCCAGCACTTGTAACAAGCAGTATTCTCCCCAGAAATTTTCATTAGCCAGGTGGCAGGAATGAGTAGCCGGGTGGGGAATACTGCATTAAAAAATGAATAATTTAACTTTTCACTTTATTCCCCTCAGGGCATTAACAGTCATATCAGACAGGTAAACAACTGAAAAATTGTACTATTTTATTGTTATTATCACGAACAAGACAACAGAGTATTTTGACTTCTAATGCTTTACTGCTCATTCATAATCATGTAACACCAGGATTAACCACTCAGTATCTGTGGAGTGCCCTACGGGTTTGTAACATCATGTGGAATAGTGTGCTTGCATGCTATTCCAAGTCAATCCAGACACCGCTCGCGCATGACACTGCATGATAATCAAGCCAGACATTTAAACTCTGATGTAATTGATGCAATTATGCGGACTGTAATGATTTATCATTTAAATAGTTAGTTTTACAGTATTTTAATTTGGAGCACCCGATGACTCAGATCTGTATTAATTTATGTAACTAGCACATATCTAGGTTATGTTAGCCGGGTAGTCTGTAAAAACGGCAGGGCGGTGCGCCCATTTCCCAGGGAGAACACCCAACAAGGGTGTAAAGCCAAGGATACAATGCACTTTTGTTCATTTACTCTCAGCTTGTTGTGGTTTCTGGTCGAGATATATAAATGAAATGGCGTATGGCTTTTAGTGCCGGGAGTGTCCGAGGACATTTCGGCTCGCCAGATGCGGGTCTTTTGATTTGACATCCGTAGGCGACCTGCGCGTCGTTATGAGGATGAAATGATGATGAAGACGACACATACACCCAGCCCTCGTGCCAGCGAAATTAACCAAATAAGGTTAAAATTCCCGACCCTGCTGGGAATCGAACCCGGGACCCCTGTGACCAAAGGCCAGCATGCTAACCATTTAGCCATGGAGCCGGACGGTTGAGATATAGATAATCGTGTACTGTTGCACCCTTACTGCATCCAATAAGGGGTGCGTAAATAAAAATTCTCCGACTACTCAGATCGTTACAGGGTAGGCTCGCTATAAAATTTGCTTTACGTGAATCCCGAAGAGTGGTGCATTTGCTTAAAATATGTTATTCAACATTAGCGATGGATGCCTCCATCCCTGTGCACCTAATGTAACGCTTTAGAATGACGAGAATTGCAGTACATACTTATCACAAAAATATTCTACTATTTCAACCTATAAATAATTATATCACACATATTTAATCTTAAACAACTAGTTTATTAACACAATATTATGCTTAGGAAAGAGAAAATCGTATTTACATTTTGTTTGATTCTTCAAAATCTATATATATAAAATAGCTTGTCCTGACTGACTGACTGACTGACTGACTGACTGACTGACTGACTGACTGACTGACTGACTGACTGACTGACTGACTGATTCATCATCGCCGAGCCAAAACTACTAGACGTAATGAAATTAAATTTTGGGGATATATTCATATTAAGATGTAGGTGCTCACTAAGAGAGCATTTTTGGATTTTCCGTCGCTAAGGGGGTGAAAAGGGGGGTGAAATTTTAAAATGAGTGAATCTATATCTCAAAACTTTAAAAGTTTACAAATGTAAAAATTGGTATTTAGAATCTTCTTTAGAAATAAGGAAATACACATTTTTTTGTTTTCAGAAAATCCCAATAGGAGGGGTGAAAAAGGGGTTGAATGCCTCTTATCAGGATACCGGTATCTCAGAAAATGAAGGTATTAGAGACCTGAAAATTGGTACTTTTGATCTCTTTTAAAAATAAAGAAACACGTATTTTTTTGTTTTTGGAAAATCCAATTAATGGGAGTGTGAAAAGGGGGGTGAATTTTTAAAACCAGTGTATCTATATCTCAAAACTTTGAAAGTTTACAGATGTAAAAAGTGGTATTTATAAACTTCATTAAAAATAAAGAAATACTTTTTTTTTTTTTTTGTTTTCGGAAAATCCCAATAGGAAAGGTGGAAAGGGGTGAAAAATGGGTTGAACGCATTTAATGAGGATACTTATATCTCAAAAAGTGAATATATTACAGACCTGAAAATTGGTGTTTTGGATTTCCTTTAAAAATAAAGAAACACGTATTTTTTTGTTTTTGGAAAATCCAATTAATGGGGGGTGAGAGGGGTTGAATATTTTAAATGAGTGTATCTATATCTCAAAACTTTTAAAGTTTATAGATGTAAAAAATTAGTATTTAGAATCTCCTTTAAAAATAAAGAAACACGTATATTTTTGTTTTCGGAATATCCCAACAGGAAGGGTGGAAAAGGGTGAAAAATGGGTTGAATGCCTTTAATGAGGCTACTTTTATTTCAGAACCTGAAGATATTACAGACCTGAAAATTGGTATTTGGGATCTACTTTAAAAATAAAGAAACAGGTATTTTTTTCGTTTTTGGAAAATCGAAATATGGGGGTGAAAAGGGGGGTGAATTTTAAAAAATGAGTGTATCTACATCTTAAAACTTGAAAAGTTTACAGATGTAAAAATTGGTATTTAAAACCTCCTTCAAAAATAAAGAAACACATTTTTTTTGTTTTCGGAAAATCCCAATAGGAGGGGTGTAAAAGGGTGAATAATGGGTTGAATGTCATTATTTTAATTAAGCTTCTGATATCTCAAAAATGAAGGTTACAGACGTGAAATTTGATATTTGGATTCTGCTTTAAAGTAAAGAAACACGTATTCTCGAAAAATCCAATGAAGGGGGGGGGGGGGTGAAAGAATTGACAAATTAATTGACTTAATTGTATGAGAATACTTACATCTAATAAAAACTAAAGTTGTTACAGACGTGAAAATTGGTATTTGGATCTCCTTTAGAAACAAAGAAAACGCGTTTGTTTGGGGGGGGGGGGGGGAATCATCTTGGTGGGCGGGTTTGAAAAGGAGTTGAATTCCTTTCATGATATCACACAAATCATAAAAACTAAGGAAGTTAGAGTTGTGATAATTGCTATTTAGAAGATCCTTTACTATTAAAGAAACAAGGTTTTTGCCGAAAAATTCAATTCGGTGTGTGTGTGTGTCTGTGTGTGTGTGTGTGTGTGTGTGTGTGAAAGGAAGTGAAAAAAGTGAATAATTTTTATGGGGATACTTATATCTCAAAACTGAAGGTAATAGACTGAACATTGGTGTTTGGAATCTCCTTTAAACATAAAGAAACATGCCTTTCTGTTATTTTTGTGTGTGTTGGGGGGGGGGGGTAAATAAACTTAACGGCGGTGGGGTGTAAAAGGAGGTGAAAATAATTGATTTTACTGTTCATAATGTACTTATAAGGAGCCTCCGTTGCTCAGGTGGCAGCGCGCCTGCCTCTCATAGCTGGGTTATGTGGTTCTAATCCCGGTCACTCCATGAGACATTCGTGCTGGACAAAACGGAGGCGGGACAGGGTTTTCTCCGGTTTTCCCTGTATTCATTCATTCCAGCAACACTGTCCAATATCATTTCATTTCATTTGTCATTCATTATCCATTGCCCCAGAGGAGTGCGACAGGCTTCGGCAGCCGGCACAATTCCTATTGCCGCCGCCAGATGGGGGCTTTATTCATTCCATTCCTGACCCTGTCGAATGACTGGAAATAGGCTGTAGATTTCCGATGTACTTATTCTGATCATAAACCGATCATTTTTTATCTTTCCTGGGTTCGTTTTCAAGAGCCATCTTTTTCTTCGGAGAACGTTCTTAGATTACAGTAGACTCTCCTGGCATATAAATAAAAATTTAAACACCTTTGAAATAAACGATAGGAATGAGATTAACCATCCAATTGACCCAACTGACCGGGTGGAATACCTGGACGTAGCCCGGGAAGTACGAAATCCATTGCTGGAAATAAAGATTGAAAAATGGGAGGAAACTTGCCGTAATCTATTAAAAAACGTGTCAGATTGCGAATTTTGGCGGATTCTCTCAGATAACCAGTCAGATCGCGAATTTCGGCGGATTATATATAAAACAATAAGCATTCAATTATAAATTTCAGTACAATACCGTAGCGAAGCACGGGTATCTTGTTAGTTCCAAATAAATGTAATGAGATTGTCTTTATGTACATATCAATTTTAATCGTGATCACTTGCAGTCTTGACATGAGTTAACTGTACGTTTTCATCCATCAAACTGATAATTAAACTCTTCTCTTTTATTATTACATGTCCACAAGTATGTATATTGAAAATTATTAAAATCATTTCTAAAGAAACTCATATTTTATGTCTTTAAGCTTTAAATATCACTTCTGACCAACTAAATTGTTCTTCTATCGCTATCAGTTATTTTAATTACTGTTGAATGATTCCCTACGCTTGCTATTTTTACTGCCATGCATAATCCTGGCACCTACTGGCCTAACCATACTGTGTTTATTCATTTAAACATCATCATATGACCTTATGAAATCATTATTTATGACTGAATTCAAATTATTTTAGTTCTTAATTAATCACAACTCTCATTTAAGACTCTAAGTTCTACCTTCAATGAAATGCCATTCGCTTCTTAAATTGATTCACTCCTTTTGATCGATTGGATAGCTCATTTATAACTATGGATGTCAAAGTTTATCATTACAGCATTATACTCCACATATTACCTTGTGCAACATCAACATCGGATAATTAGAGAGGTTATTTCCTAACCTTATGTATTTATTTCCAAATGTTTGATATAGTGAGAACTATTTGACTTTGCATTTACCTGTATTGATTGGCTATGCCTTCATTATATTTCCTCTACTCCCACGACGAGATGTCTTTTCATGTCACTGCTTCTTGTGTACGATCCAGACATTATTATACGTATCCTTCATATTCATTCTATCACTTCTGTGCTTTTTTAATATAAATTCTTCTCGACGATTCCGTATTTCCTGCATTATAATCTGCGTATGATTTATTTCATTCATAACATCTTCATAACGTAGCTGTTTCTATATGTCATAACCTTTACTCGTAAACACATTTCACATGACGTATTCTATTCAATTGAAAACATCTTTACGTTACTGGATCACATCTCATTTCCCACGATGACATCTAACCTCCTAGTATTGTATTACTCCTTCCGTTCGCGCATTGACTAAGAATAACTCATATTTGCAGCATATCTCTTCTTTATAATATTATCATGATGACCAACGGCATGTTAGGTTACTTGACCCATCACAATATCCATTTCCTCGTCCCTGCTCTGGCAAACTAGCGAAACTGACAAACTAAGGAATCTGTAGTTCTGAAGTTCTGGTCTAGATTTTGTTATTTATATATTGTCTACTCTCTGACAAAGTCTCACATCTGCAGCTCATTCTGTATGCCTAACACATAAAACCAATAATTAAATATAAACATTGCTTTGACATGAGTAATCACAACTTCTTTCAGCTCTCCTAACCTTTTGACAATTTTCAGATTTGTTAGTTTGCCAGAGCAGGGACGATATGCTGTTATTATGCTGTAGTAAACTCTACTCATTTCTTTTATCAATAATAAATTCTCCATAGCTAACACATTACATTCAATACACACTATCACTTCTCCCAATCGAGGTATATCGATCCTAACATATCGTAACCTTGAGAATTCGATTTTGACATTACACTTCACTGATCCCATTAATATCAAGATATACACAATTTAGGTAATATTCTGATCATATAATCTTACATCAATTTAATTAAGAACTATATTATAGAAAACTTAGCTTGTCATTCTTGGGTTTATGATGAATCTGTAGCCTTCCAGGCTACAGCTGCTGCAGTCGGCCGGCTGGAATCCATAGATCGGCTGGTCTCCCGTGCTACATCAGGTTGGTTGTATCATCTGTGACACACTCATCCCCAAGGCGGTCCACTGCAGATCTAGTAGCACATAATGACGGACTTCATTCTTGCGCTAAGCTGAATATAATATAAATATGACATGTATGAGTTCATATCAACGTCTTCAATAGTTAAGAGTCTATAAGTGATTTCCTTATATGTCTGATAATAAATAAAACAGCTTTCAAATTCTTAGTATGAAGTTCACAACTGTTCGAGTAACAATTCTGCTTTAAATTCATAGTGGATTCAGATAATATTTCATTTTTCTGACGTTCTCTTTCCATTAACTTTCCTCTTTCTTGAAATTCTCTTCTTATATTTACTTAGCATTCTTCTCCTTCGTCAGCAATCAGTATTCTGGTCCTTGGGTCCTTGTCTTACCACTTTCCTTGCCTGCTAGGTCTTTCTCTCCTTATTTTAAACTGTACCACTGTTCTTTAATATCAGATATGTGGCGTTTTACTATATTTTCTTGTTTCTTCAGTTCCCCGTAGAATATTTTGTATATATTTATTTATTTTCCTTGCAATTATACGCACACGATGTCTCCGTTGACCATTCAGTTTTTCGGCAGTTAGTTTTGTGATGATGATAATATATATATTTTATCTTGATTTTTTTAAACAATCGACTTTGCATTTCAATGTTCTTTTTTTCCTGTGAATTTCTGAATCACAGTTTGCTTTGCATAAATTCCGTCTTGCGTGGTCCATACATCTATTTTGATGCCATTTTATAATGCGGCAGAAAATGCAATGGCACATTTAACATCAGAAGCTTGTCTTTTATTCTTGATATATTTTTAAAATCCAAATCTTCTTATCTTGACCTCTGTCTGATTGATGACTGTGGTTAGGATGCATCTCTTCTTTAGCCGTTTCAAGCTTACTATTCGCTCTTCGGCTCTTCCTCAAAATACTACTTCAGATTCACCGCATTATGAACATTTCTGTAGATACCACTTTTATTCTTTACCTCGTATGTGTTATTTCCATATACCTTTTTGATTATATACGGTCCATCATATAAACGTGTAAATTTCACGTATACTTTTGCTGAAACATTCAAAATTGGTGCTTTTCATATTAACTCTAAGCCATTTTCCTTAAGTGGCGGGTGAAATCGTTTGTTCTTTACTCTTAATCTTTTTTCTGTCTGTCTGTCTGTCTTTTACAATCTCCCCCTTACCAGTAAGTTTGACATGCATTGTATGTAAGCTTTGGGAAGGCATTATTTCTGATTATCTTAGACATGTTTGTGAAATTAATAACTGGTTCGATAGAAGGCAATTCGGTTTTAGGAAAGGTTATTCCACTGAAGCTCAACTTGTAGGATTCCAGCAAGATGTAGCAGATATCTTGGATTCTGGAGGTCAAATGGACTGTATCGCGATTGACCTGTCTAAAGCATTTGATAGGGTGGATCATGGGAGACTACTGGCTAAAATGAGTGCAATTGGACTAGACAAAAGAGTGACTGAATGGGTTGCTATATTTCTAGAAAACAGATCTCAGAGAATTAGAGTAGGTGAAGCTTTATCTGACCCTGTAATAATTAAGAGGGGAATTCCTCAAGGCAGTATTATCGGACCTTTATGTTTTCTTATATATATAAATGAAAGGAGTGGAATCAGAGGTAAGGCTTTTTGCGGATGATGTTATTCTCTATAGAGTGATAAATAAGTTACAAGATTGTGAGCAACTGCAATGTGACCTCGAAAATGTTGTGAGATGGACAGCAGGCAATGGTATGTTGATAAATGGGGTTAAAAGTCAGGTTGTGAGTTTCACAAATAGGAAAAGTCCTCTCAGTTTTAATTACTGCGTTGATGGGGTGTAAGTTCCTTTTGGGGATCATTGTAAGTATCTAGGTGTTAATATAAGGAAAGATCTTCATTGGGGTAATCACATAAATGGGATTGTAAATAAAGGGTACAGATCTCTGCACATGGTTTGAGGGTGTTTAGGGGTTGTAGTAAGGATGTAAAGGAGAGTGCATATAAGTCTCTGGTAAGACCCCAACTAGAGTATGGTTCCAGTGTATGGGACCCTTACCAGGATTACCTGATTCAAGAACTGGAAAAAATCCAAAGAAAAGCAGCTCGATTTCTTCTGGGTGATTTCCGACAAAAGAGTAGCGTTACAAAAATGTTGCAATGTTTGGGTTGGGAAGAATTGAGAGAAAGAAGAAGAGCTGCTCGACTAAGTGGTATGTTCCGAGCTGTCAGCGGAGAGATGGCTTGGAATGACATTAGTAGACGAATAAGTTTGAATGGTGTTTATAAAAGTAGGAAAGATCACAATATGAAGATAAAGTTGGAATTCAAGAGGACAAACTGGGGCAAATATTCATTTATAGGAAGGGGAGTTAGGGATTGGAATAACTTACCAAGGGAGATGTTCAATAAATTTCCAATTTCTTTGAAATCATTTCGGAAAAGGCTAGGAAAGCAACAGATAGGGAATCTGCCACCTGGGCGACTGCCCTAAATGCAGATCAGTATGGATTGATTGATTGATTGATTGATTGATTGATTGATTGATTGATTGATTGATTGATTGATTGATTGATTGATTGATACCATTTTAATGATCTCTTCAGCATTTGGTTTGACTTCCAATGTCTGATTAACAACTGTATCTCGTGGTATTTGAGGATATATATTATTATGCACAACGTTTGGGATCTGTCCTGTTGACTCATGTACCGTATTATTTATACTCTCCTCAGTTATTCCAGTCACATCAATCCATTTCCAGTGACATTCGCCACAATATATTCTACAAAATTTTTCTATTTCCCTCATGTATCTTTCCACTGGGTTTGCCGCTGGGTGTCTCACTGAACATATCACATGTTTAATATCTAAATCCTTCATTTGCTCCTGAAATTGACTGGATGTGAACTGTGGTCCCCTGTCTGTCAATATCTTGTCAGGCCTCATCTCAGGTAGTGCTTTATTTATTAAGCATCATAGAACTTGCTTCGTTTTCATCAGCTGTATCGGCTGCAATGATATGTATTTTGAAAATACGTCCATTAGAACTACTATATATTTTCTTCCTCTTTTTGCAGTCGGAAATTTTCCTAATATATCGATTGTGAATATTTCTCTGGATTTCGATGGTAATATTGTGATAGGCTGGTGGCTTGTAAGAGAAGTATTATATTTCACTCTCTGACAAATATCGCATGTCTTAATTGTGTTCCTGACTAATTTTCTTACTCCTTTCCACGTAAACTTTTCTAAAATAGTATGTACCACCTTGTCGACGCCTGCATAGCCAGTGATTTTATGGGTATGCGATATAAGTATCCTCTGTAGTTCTCTTGGTACGACATTTTTTTTCTCTCTGGTTTTGTCAATGTGTTTGGTTAATAATCTGTCTACCATTTCTTATTTCTGCATTAACGGTGTTTCGGCTACGCCCTCTTCAAATTTCTTAACAATTAATTTCAAATTATCATCCAACCTCTGTATTTCATCTAAATTTTGTAATTTACTTAACAAAACTTCATCTTGCTGATCAAGCTTTATTTACAATATACTCTCTTCTTGATCTGCCAGATTCCAACTCAATGTATCTGCTGATATGTTCTCTCTGCCTTTACAATGCTCAATTTTTAATTGAAATTGCTGAGTGAAAAGTATCCACCTTGTTATACTTTCACTTATCATGACTGCCTTCAGTTCATACGTCACGGCTTTATGATCTGTTCTAATGAGAACAGGATATCCATATATTATTCTCCTCCATTGTTGTAGTGCAAGGACGATCGCTAATAACTCCAGCTCGGTAGTCGTATAATGTTGCTCAAGTTTTGGCAACTTCCTACTCGTAAACGCTAAATACGTTCGCTTCTGGTTAACTACTTCTTCCTGATATAAACATGCTCCTATACCAGTGTTCGATGCATCAGATTGAATTATGAATTTCTTTCTCATAATTCGGGTATCCCAGTTTTATACTTTGCTGCATTAGTTCCTTCATCTGTAGAAATGCTTGTTCTGTTTTTTCGTTCCATTTCCATTTATTAGTTACCTTTAACAGCTCTTGTAACAGTGCAGCTATCTCTATGTATCCCTCACAGTGATCTGAGGAGAATTGTGGCATCCCTAAAAATTGTTTGACTTGTTTTACTTTTGTAGAACATGGAAATTCGCATATGGCTTTAATTTTTACCAGGTTCTATTCAGTCTCCATCTGTTACATGACCTATGAAGTGTGTTTTCGCTTGGCAAAATCTGGAGTTTGATAAGTTGATTTTAAATCCGGTTCTCTCTAAATTTTTCAGCAGTTTTGCCAGTTTTTCGCAATGTACCTCAAATGTTTGGCTTAAAAAACCAGTCATCTACATAACAATTTACATATTCTTTCACCTCTGCTGTCAGGTTCCTATCTGAGGCTCTAATTAAAACTGCACGGCTATTGAAGGGCAAACTACAATATGCATACGTCTGGTGATTAAACTTGTATCCTGTGAACAGCCTTGACTCTTCGGTACTTGGTCGTATTCTGGTATTAGCTTCTCATTTAATTTTCTGACATCGAGACATACTCTTAAGCTACCATTGCTTTTCTTTACTATAACCAATGGGTTTAAATAAGGTATAGTAGTTTTAGCGATTATTCTATCAGCTAGCATTTCATCTATGGTCTTCTTTACATCCTGGAAAATATTTTTCTGGTATGTTGTAAATCTTTCCTCTATACGGGGTCCAATCATTCACCATCAATTTTTATTTAAAGTGAGGTATTTGCCCTAATTTATTTTTAAATATCTCTGCATGTTTCTTCAGGATTTCATATAATTTCGTTTTTTCTACTTGTGAAATCGCTGCTTCTGCAATACATCTCCATATTTCTGGATTTTCTTCTTCCTCTATGAAATGAAATGGCATATGGCTTTTTTAGTGCCGGGAGTGTCTTGAGGACATGTTTGGCTCATCAGGTGCAGGTCTTTTGATTTGACACCCGTAGGCGACCTGCGAGTCATGATGAGTGTGAAATGATGATGAAGACAACACATATATCCAGTCCCCGTGCCAGAGAAATTAAGCAATGATGGTTAATATTCCCGACCCTGCCGGGAATCGACCCGGGGCCCTGTGACCAAAGGCCAGCACACTAACCATTTAGCCACGGAGCCGGACTTCTTCCTCTATGATGATTATCCTTTCAATCTTATTAATCAGTTCCTCATCAATATCCTTATTATGGTCCTGCGTTTCATCCAGTTTTAGGCTTTCCAACACAATATATTCTACTTCCTTTCCTTCTATCCTTAGATATTCATTAGTATTCTTACTATTACTTACAAGCCCGTTAGCACAACTTGCTATCACAATTGCAAGTGATTTGTGGTTTGTATGAATATGTTTGATGTGCTGATTACAACACTGTATAAATTGTTATCGCCAAGTACACTGTAAGTTACGGATATTCGCTATTCTGCTCAAATTAGACCATATCTAACATGAAATCATGGCTTTAGTAACTTTGGACACCGTAAAAGTTTTCTCTAGGTACTTTAGTTATTTTACGTGTCTGCTATGGTCGACACGCCGTGCCGTGTCCAATGTCACCCGACACAGTTGCCGATGCGACATCTAGGGGAACCAGATAGACATTCTGCATAAGAGCAAGGAAGCTGGTATATTAGGGACCGCCGTGGTGTAGGGATAGCGTGGCTGCCTCTTACCCGGAGGCCCTATGTTCGATTCCCGGCCAGGACAGGGATTTTTACCTTGACCTAAGGGCTGGTTCGCGGTCCACTCAGCCTATGTGATTAGAATTGAGGAGCTATCTGGCGGTGAGATAGCGTCCCCGGTCTCGAAATCCAAGAATAACGGCTGAGAGGATTCGTCGTGCTAACCACAGGACACCTCGTAATCTGCAGGCCTTCGGGCTGAGCAACGGTTGCTTGGTAGGCCAAGGCCCTTGAAGGGCTGTAGTGCCATAGGGTTTGGTTTTCCATCTGTGTTGTATCTGCTTTGACCGTTCATAAAGTTTCTTCTGTTTGTGGTGTTTCCAATTTCGTAGTGGGTCACTTTCACCGTAATCGTGTGATAATGAATCCTGCCAATATAGTGCGTATAGTTGTTCGCCATTACAAAAACAAACGAAGATCCAGAAAAATTACAGTAAGTGAGAGAAATGCGGCTACATTCATAATCAGTGTGATAGACGAAACAGTGGCAAACAGTGGTAATAATATACATCAAGAAAATACAATAGACTATATTGAAGAATATGAATAAGCAGAGGAAGACTTAACTGATTGTGAAAATGTTATGGATGATCCAGAACCTGACTGTGAGGAAGAGTCGTTTATAAAAACTGATGGAAGCCAGTCGTTTGCGTATCTGCCAAACCCATCGGAGAGGAAGAGGTGGGGTGCTGTATCTTTTGAAAAGGCAAAGGAAATAATTTTATTCCAAGATTCTGGGAAAACCAAATGATTAAGCTTCAATACAGTACAGAAACAATATCGTATGGTGCAAGACGTACATCATCTACGATATTTACGTCACGTAGTAGAAAAAGGGGAGCTGGGCCAGCGCTCAAAACTTCCCCTGCTTGACGATTATGTAGCGGAAAAATTCAGGGTGGCAAAAACTCTTCTAGGCGCTAATGTTCACGACAGGGATATTCCTGTTTGGGGTTTAGAAAAGGCTCGAGAAATAGGACTGAAATCAGTTCAAAAATTAGATGTATGGCTTTTCAGGCGTTTGCTCTATTAACCAGCATTTCATCTTAGGTCTGACATTAGACTCATCAGAGTGGGATGTGTCAGACCCTACCCACTGATTCCCTCCATGGGAACTAGAATTTCCAAATAGGACTGACTCGATTCACTGGATTCATCCATGGATAGGTTGCACGGTTTAAACAGACACACCATCTTGGTTTACGGGCAATAACAAAATGTGTAACCACTAAAGCCTGGAATACAGATGGTGACGTGAAGGAACAATGTGACGAGTTTCTCAAAGAGGTAATGTCCTTAATGAATACCATGGAACGTACACAGATTTATAATACTGATCAAAGTGGTATACGGAAATAATTTCACTCATTGCGAACTCTGCATTACAAGGAGAGAAGTCGGTAAGAAGTTCGGTGCGGAGTGATCATGCAATAACTCATTCTTACATCATCCAACCCGTTACTTCGGCAAGTGGATACGTCTTTCCAACGTTGCTGGTTATTTACCAGGAACCTAATGGTCAGTTTTGAGTGCGAGTAGCGCAACACATGCTGAAACCACAAAATCTGGTCCAAGTTGCTTCAAAGTCCGAAATCAAATCACGAAACAAATCATGACGCAATTCTTTCAAGATGTCTACTTCCCATATGCAGCACAGGAGTCCCTTCTTCTGGTTGATTCACTCAGGACATATTGTGACAGGACGCATATCGATCCTATCCGACCTCTAAATATGGTGTATACAGTCAAGACCATCCCTGCTGGGTGCACACCTGACATTCAGCCACTTGATGTGCTATTCTTCAGACCGTTCAAGGTGGTGCTGAAGCGGATTGGAGATCACATTATCCTTAACGACTATCAGTTCACATCATCGTCGAGGGATTCCATTTCGTTGCTGATGTGCATTCTACACAATAAGTTCTCTTCTCTAGGCTTCGCTGACTTTGTTCGGTACTCCTGAACTTTAGCTGTATATGATGACTTCAGGCCAGAGAGGTTTCAATCACCACCCAAACATATTTTTGATGTTCAAAAGCTGTGTGACTAGGAAGACTGCTTATTACAAGCATTCATGGAGTGTTCCTACTGTGATACACAACTCTGTTTTCGGCTCTTTATACTCTGTGGACATGCTCATCCTTGTAATATTTTGCTAAGAGCTACCAACAACCCATATTTTGAACTCGATGTCTGAACATGCGCGTGATTGTAAAGTGCAGTGTAATTGTCGATGGCAAATATTGTGCGCATATTTGTAATGTACATGAAAAACACTTAAATACAAACCAGAAAGTTTTTGCAGTTGCGATCGAAAGTTGTGCTAACCCCCTTGTTAGTTGTATTCTTTCAACTGATTCTATTCCATCATCTTCAATTATTGAGAATCTAATCTCTTGCCTCTCCATATCTATGGTCATTCTGGTCGTCAACATGAAATGTATACCAAAAATGATATTATATTTCATTTTCTTCATCACAATAAATGGATGCTCGAAATTCTGCCTTCCGATTTTTATTTTAAGATAGGCCTGTATTTTGCATTCCACCGTTCTGTCGGGAATGATTCCTCTTATTTTTACCCCAGGCACTGGTATTGTGGGTAGTTGGATTTTTCTGTTTATCTCTTGGAATAGTGCATTTGACATGACGCTGATGCTACCGCCAAATCTGTCAAGCATTGGATTTTCATTCTTGTTATTCTCACAATAGTTTTTGGTAAACTGTATTTTGGCTTCCTTAAACCTGTTGTATCATCTTCTATTAATTCGTCTGGTTATATGTAGTGATGTAGGCCGGGTGAATACCCAGTGGGAAGGTAAATATAAATTTGGTATTTACCCGGGTATATACCCAGCGGTCATTTAAATACCCAAACTGAGGGTATTTTCAGTTTTTGAGCTTTGTACAGCACTTTTTGATGTGTTGATGAAGTGTTGGACAAACAAGGACTGAGACACAGGTATTTGATGCCTTAAATTGAAATAAGGAACAATATTGATCCTTCAGAACTAAAAAAAAAGGAAAATGGACGTCTGAGTATTTTTGGGTATTTATATGTTTTGCTGCCGGCCCTGTGGTGTAGGAGTAGTGTGCCTGCCTCTTACCCGGAGGCCCCGGGTTTGATTCCCGGCCAGGTCAGGGATTTTTACCTGGATCTGTGGGCTGGTTCGAGGTCTACTCAGCCTACGTGATTAGAATTGAGGAGCTATCTGACAGTGAGATAGCGGCCCCGGTCTAGAAAGCCAAGAATAACGGCCGAGAGGATTAGTCGTGCTGACCACATGACAACTCGTAATCTGCAGGCCTTCGGGCTGAGCAGCGGTCGCTTGGTTGGCCAAGGCCCTTCAAGGGCTGTAGTGCCATGGGGTTTGGTTTTTTAAATATGTTTTGCCACTGTAACCTTGTCTTTCTTAGTTCTTAAAGTGTGTTTTTCCCTTAAACTGAAGTAAAATATTCGATAAAACCAATTGGTTGTTTTGTGTTTTAAATTTTTAATAAATACCAAGATATTGAGAAGGTCGAGTTTTATAACGGTACTGTTAATGAGCAACAAAGATGTGGGAGGGAAAAGCTTCTTTTGTATAAGAGTAGGCTATATGCATATTAATTGAAATATGTGTATGCCAGATCTCAAAAGGTAACAAAATATATTCAATAGAAAGGACATTAAAAAAAAAAAAGCCTTTGAGTCCAACACACCATAATCCACAATGTTTTCACAAAGTTTCGCAAACTACACAACACTCTCAAGCAAGAAATTCCCGAATCTCCTCTTCAAAAATCTGAAGAGAAAACTGTGCTAGCCAAACTGGAGAAACGTGTGAAATTTGGTGTCGGCCAAATTTATTTGGCTGCCGACTTATTGAACCCTTCATCACAAGGTTGCAGTTTGAAACCTGTTAAACATCTTGATGTTGTTGAGTTTGTCTGTGAAGTTGGCAATAGCGTGGGAACAAAAGTAGTTGAACTTCGGCAAAACATTGCGGACTACAGACAAAGAGGGGCTGTGCCAACGGCCCTTTCTTTGGGAAGGATTAAAAGATACTGAAAAAGAGAAAGCAATTAGCCCTATGTTATGGTGGATGGGCTTGAAAGGAACATGTGTGCTAGCTGATGTTGCTGTGAGAATTTTATGTGCTCCAGTAACATCTGGTGCTATTGAAAGAACGTTTAGCACATTCAGCTGGATCCACTGTAAGAAAATAAACTGACTTACAATTGAAAGGGCTGGACAGATAGATTACTTGTCACACAACTGGAATCTGCTCAACAAAACTCCAAAACTAAGAAAAGAAAAGAGTCCAAGAAAACAAGGCGGGTGCAGCGAAAAAGAAGTTGAAAACACCAATAATGATCAAATGCAAGTTTCATGTAGCAGTGATAGCGAGGACAGCGATGATGGCCACTTTTCACTTTTCGCTCTCAGATGAAGAGTACATCTCTGAGCATGGTAGTTGTACTACTCAATTGATATTTTTCATTGTAAATTGGAATATAGGCCTAAGCCTAGAGAGATTCATTATTAGAGATGAGAATTATAGGCATTAAAAACAGTTAAAATAGGCAGGCATATAGGCTCTTGAATTAGCCAAAATAGGCATGTAAATAGGCACTAATGTGTAAAATAGGCATGAAAAAAATACTTATAATTTAATAACACTTTCAGTTACTATAAAAGGAATTTTGCAACAAGGAACTTTTTGATGTTTTCCGGTACCAGTCTTGTTCTCCTGTCAGGCAGAATGTTTTGTACTGAGAGAAAGATCTTTCAACATCACAGGAAGTGATTGGACAAAACTTCAATTAAGTCACTTCATCTGGTTTTAGTTCAACTGCTTCATGTACCTCACCTCGTAGCACCCTGGCTACTTTTACCGTAACTTTCCATCATTGATTCTGCTGCAGGACTCTTATGGAACCTTTTGCTGACAAACGCTACCTTCCCAGAGGTTCGGTCAAAACTTCCCCTGACTTCTTCCACGACTTCTAAATTACTCCACCAGGGCATGGCACTCTTCTCCAACTCAGTGATTTCTCCCAGCAGCTTGTTGAAGTTTGAAGATGCTCCAGTTTATGCAGGGGGATATTAGCTCCCACCATTGCAGTGCATAGGTCTATGGAAAATTGTTGTTGGTCGCTGTTCACAGTGGACTGGTAGAAAAGCTGCGTTGACACAGCTTTCTGTACTTGTGTCAAATGCATCGCAGCATTTCTATGTTGAACTGTGTTTTCACATTTGATATGAAAAATAATAAAATTGACTTAAATTACAATGTTCCTATATCTTAAATTTCTACAGCTTGGCTAATTGGCAATAATGCTTAGTATAAACATGCATTTGTTTCATGAAAAAGAAAAAAGGTCTATTATAGGTGATGTTTCTAGAAGTACAAAACTTTAAAGTACGAAGAAGAGAATTCGAAATTTACATGGAAATATGTCCTCAAAAATATTCTGTTATAAACTGGCAGTTCCCTGTCGAGTTGACCGGGTGAAAAAATAATAAAAATGACATGAAACGATACCTGAGTAGCATAGAGGAGAGATCCTTCTATATGCTTGCCAGGGACTCACCAAGCTGTCCCTAGTATTCTTACTTACACAGAAGAATCAAAACGGAGACACTATAAATCTCAGATTTGTGAACATTTTATATGTTGCTGTTCGCCAGCTTTGGTCAGCCGGGTCAGCTGTCATGAAGACTGTTTTCTGTTGCCTGCAGTAGATCCTGCATCATGTGTGATCACAAGGCTGCCACCCTCGTTGAAAAGTAGAAAACCACATGGTTTGAAATTGTCGTGGCATGCGCTCATAACGTTACTTTTTGTCACAATTGAGCAAGACTCTAGATGGGATGCTAGAGCTGAAACCCCCCAGACTCTCTTTGCTTGCTTCCCCCCGCCCAGCACAATAGTTACTAACCGGACCTCACCAATCCAGACCAGCAATCTTTTCTCTGGCCTGGTCTTGTAAAGATAGTCTTTACAGCCTTGTAAAACACGCTGTGACATCATCCAAGCCATGCCATCTTGTATGTCTAGCCTCTGTGACATCGTCCCAGCTGCACCACATTGGGTCCTCAACCTGTGTTTCGCGTAGCAAAGTGTAATGGAGTTCATTACAAACTACACATAGCGCTTCTGAAAGTTATTTACGATTTAAAAAAATTATATTTCAGTTACAGTCCGCTTCTGTGGTGTAGTAGTTAGTGTGATTAGCCGCCACCCACGGAGGCCCGGGTTCGATTCCCGGCTCTGCCACGAAATTTGAAAAGTGGTACGAGGGCTGGAATGGGGTCCACTCAGCCTTGGGGGGTTAACTGAGTAGAGGTGGGTTTCATTCCCACCCCAGCCATCCTCAAAGTGGTTTTCCGTGTTTTCCCACTTCTCCTTCAGGAAAATACCGAGATGGTACCTAACTTAAGGACGCGGCTACTTCCTTCCTTCCTTCCTTCCTTCTTTGCCTGTCCCTTCCAATCTTCCTATGCCTTCATAAGGCCCCTGTTCAGCATAGAAGGTGAGGCTGTCTGGGCGATGCACTAGTCCTCCTCCCCAGTTGTATCCCCGACCCAAAGTCTCACGCTCCTGGACACTGTCCTTGAGAAGCTAGAGGTGGGAACCTTTGCTTAGTCCGAGGGAAAAACCTACGCTGGAGGGTAAACAGATTAAGAAAGAAAGAAAATATTTCAGTTGTAAATTCTGTTTTCACAGGAAATGAATCAGAATTCAAATTCCTACCGATTTTTAATTTTCATCCACTCTGTGACAAGAGACCAACCGGCATTCTAACTTCTTGTTTGGAAATTAAATGATCATTTACATTTTAGCAATTTAAATTATTGAAAGTTAACGACTAATACAGCATGGCAACAAACAACATTCCACAATACATACATTAATAGGCCAATAAATGCTCGAATGAAATGCTATCGTAGTTCAGTCACAAAAAAAAAAAAAAAAAAAAAAAAAAAAAGATAAAAGGAACAAACGAACTTACCTCCTTACAGTAAGCTTGGCAGGAGACTACCCTTCCATCCGTAGTGAAATTGGGATCCCCTGTGATCCACTGCTTCATCCAGTAGGACTTAGACAATTTTTCTTTGCAATTACAATTTTTTGTTCGTCACGCCGACACAGATAGGTCCTATAGTGACGATGGGATGTGAAAGTTCTAGGTATGGGAAGGAAGTGACCATGGCCTTAATTAAGGTACAGCCCAAGTATTTGCCTGGTGGGAAAATGGGAAACCACGAAAAACCATATTCAGAGCTGCCGACAATGGGGCTCGAACCCACTATCTCTCGGATTCAAGCTCACAGCTGCGTGCCCCTAACCGCACAGCTAAGCTGCACTGTAATTTTTCTTTGTGCATTGCCTCAGACACACTTCTTTTTCACAATAAATCACAACACGTTCTGCGTACAGCAGTTCACATCGAGAAGGAGGTATAATGGATATGAGTTGTGCAACGTAGTTCGACGTTGATTGGTTCTCACATATGTCTTAGAAGGTTGGAGGGGTTGAAGGCTTCGAGGTGAAATTGTTCCTTGTTTCTCCTGACAGAAATTTCCCAAGAACTATTTCTGGTGACTTCCGAGAATTACCATTTTTGTTCGTGGGGTAAACAGATCTTGAGAAATGAGAAGATAATTCTGTCGAGCACATCATTTAATATTATGCACTGGAAGAAACCCGGCTTCTTTAAAATAGATTCAAAAGGCAACCAATAGACAAACAGGCACAAACCCCTGAAATAGGCATTTATAGGCACAATAAAACCAATCAAATCTAGCTTAAAGGACCCTAAAATGGATTTATATCTCAAAAGCCTGCGTTTCTGAACACAGGAATAAAATAGGCAAGTAGGCAAATTCCCGTCTCTATTCATTATGTATGATTATGAATAGGCTGATACATTTGTTAAGCTTCATTAAACCTCAATTAAGTAAGGCCTGTATTTTTTAAAGATTTTTTTTAGAGTAACTGTTAATTTTCTATTTACTAGTCTTTTTGGTTATTTGATTATTTATTTTATATATCTATGATATTACAAACTGGTCTGAAAAACGTATACAGTGTGTTGAAAACTGTATATTACACCTTTTGTAGAACTTGGCCGATGCTCTGAATAAATTTCCCCCAACTTTTATCTCAATGTTTGTAAAAGGCCTAGTTCAATTCTGAGTTTTTCAGGTTATAACTATTGAATTTATTCTCCTGATCTAATTCCCAATTCTAATTCTGTTTGTAAGTCCCAATTCTAATTAAAAATTAAATTTTATTAACTATCTAATGTTGTTACATTTCTAAAAAGTTAATGTAGATCACTTTGCATACCAGTGCCCTTTTTTTAGGTTCGACTTACCAGGACACAGGATTTTAAATGAAAAGTCTAAAATACCCGGGTATTTACCTAAATTGGGTATTTACCTGAGTATATACCCTGGGTATTACCCCAATTTATAAATACCTGGGTATTTTATATCACTAGTTGTATGTCCCAGGAATTTATCTGTGCTATAATCCAACTTTGAATTTTGACCATTTTCTCTTTCCTCTTTCTACATTCTCATTCAATTTGACATTGGCGTTTGTATTGTCTCTCAGATACCTCTGAGTTCATGCTAAATTCTGAGATATTTGGGTTTAGCCCATGCTCTACAGCCTGCCTAAGCTTATGCCTTTGTAAATCTAGGCTTTCTGCTCCTTCAGTATTGCCATTAACATCTTTATCTCTGATCGCATTTTCCCATTTCTGTTTACTCTGTGTCACTTCTAATAGCTCCTGAATATATCATCTGTTATCATACTCTTTATCATTACCATTTTGTCCTTGCCTGAATGATGAATGAATACTGATCTGCATTTAGGGCAGTCGCCCAGGTGGCAGATTCCCTATCTGTTGCTTTCCTAGCCTTTTCCTAAATTATTTCAAAGAAATTGGAAATTTATTGAACGTCTCCCTTGGTAAGTTATTCCAATCCCTAACTGCCCTTCCTATAAATGAATATTTGCCCCAGTTTGTCCTCTTGAATTCCAAGTTTATCTTCATATTGTGATCTTTCCTACTTTTATAAACGCCACTCAAACTTATTCATCTACTGATGTCATTCCACGCCATCTCTCCGCTGACAGCTCGGAACATACCACTCAGGCATAGATATCAAGGATAATTTAATAAAAAACCACCTATTCAATATTCAATATTCAATATTTTCCACGTTTAATGTGGTTATTATCTACATGATTTTATGTAGACTTATTTAAGTCAGGTACATGTATCACCCATTATTTTGGGCATCTTCAGCCTGTAAATAACCTTTAGGTCAAGGTTTGGGACCTTTTTAACCAATATAAACATACCAATATATACACTATATACAATATATACAAACATTAATGAACTCTTAAGATGGGTAACATAAGTTAATAGAGTTAAGTTTTTTGGTCCTAATCTATCTAATATGAAAAATGTCCAAAACTAAAATGGATCTTTTTTTTTTGGTAAAGAGGATTACATGTCGGGGTTTATGTGACCCCTATATCATATTATGTTCTTGACGTACTGTGTCTGTTGACAGGATGTGTCGTCAACAATAAGTGGAGATTTGAACTGATTGTTGCTTGTAGGTTGGTCAAGATTGAAAATATAAATTTAAATTAAATGTGTTTTAACTTGGCAGTTCTATTCTGGTTAACTTAAAATGTTCAAAAATACAATGAAATGGATCTTCTTTTTTATCATAAGTCTTGAGAAGGGGTGGTATTAAAACTGGGGCTTATTTGACCCACGATTTTCATTTTCATGTTCTTGACGTAACTAATATTTAAATGTGTTGTCATGCACAAGTGGAGATTTAAAAAACCGATTGTTGTAGGTAGACTGGTCAAGAACGTTGTGAATGAAACTGTTAGCGTCTTGACTTTGGGTCTCATGTAACGTCAAGGAATTGACAAGAGTACAATATTAAGCTGTTTCATAGTTTTAGGCTGCTGCTTAATTGAGAAGGAACATCCTAGACACTTGATACAGTAGAAATGTTGATAAGACAGGCGCTGCCGGAACAGACAGGTCCATCTAGTATTAATTGAACAAGTAAGTCATTTTACAGTTAAGAGGTGTTAATTTAATACATTTTATCACAACGCGTGCTCTAAATTTTTAATTCAGTATTATTCTACTACATTACAGATATTCTTAAGATCCCTCCCAAAGACCACACAACACATCAACAGGAACAATATTCATACAAGACTGTATCAAGTGTCTAGGATGTTCCTTCTCAATTAAGCAGCAGCCTAAAACTATGAAACAGCTTAATATTGTACTCTTGTCAATTCCTTGACGTTACATGAGACCCAAAGTCAAGACGCTAACAGTTTCATTCACAACGTTCTTGACCAGTCTACCTACAACAATCGGTTTTTTAAATCTCCACTTGTGCACGACAACACATTTAAATATTAGTTACGTCAAGAACATGAAAATGAAAATCGTGGGTCAAATAAGCCCCAGTTTTAATATCACCCCTTCTCAAGACTTATGATAAAAAAGAAGATCCATTTCATTGTATTTTTGAACATTTTAAGTTAACCAGAATAGAACTGCCAAGTTAAAACCCATTTAATTTAAATTTATATTTTCAATCTTGACCAACCTACAAGCTACAATCAGTTCAAATCTCCACTTATTGTTGACGACACATCCTGTCAACAGACATGGTACGTCAAGAACATAATATGATATAGGGGTCACATAAACCCCTACATGTAATCCTCTTTACCAAAAAAAAGATCCATTTTAGTTTTGGACATTTTTCATATTAGATAGATTAGGACCAAAAAACTTAACTGTATTAACTTATGTTACCCATCTTAAGAGTTCATTAATGTTTGTATGTATTGTATATAGTGTATATATTGATATGTTTATATTGGTTAAAAAGGTCCCAAACCTTGACCTAAAGGTTGTTTACAGGCTGAAGATGCCCAAAATAATGGGTGAAACATGTACCTGACTTAAGTAAGTCTACATAAAATCATGTAGATAATAACCACATTAGACGTGGAAAGTATTGAATAGGTGGTTTTTTATTAAATTATCCTTGATATCTATGCCTAACGTCATCTTCAATACGGAACAATAATGAGAGTTGTTACTTGTAACATACCACTTAGTCAAGCAGCTCTTCTTCTTTCTCTCAATTCTTCCCAACCCAAACTTTGCAACATTTTTGTAATGCTACTCTTTTGTCGGAAATCACCCAGAATAAATCGAGCTGCTTTTCTTTGGATTTTTTCCAGTTCTTGAATCAGGTAATCCTGGTGAGGGTCCCATACACTGGAACCATACTCTAGTTGGGGTCTTACCAGAGACTTATATGCCCTCTCTTTTACATCCTTACTACAACCCCTTCTGTACCCTTTATTTACAATCCCATTTATGTGATTATCCCAATGAAGATCTTTCCGTATATTAACACCCAGATACCTACAATGATCCCCGAAAGGAACTTTCACCCCATCTACGCAGTAATTAAAACTGAGAGGACTTTGCCTATTTGTGAAACTCACAACCTGACTTTTAACCCCGTTTATCAACATACCATTGCCTGCTGTCCATCTCACAACATTTTTGAGGTCACGTTGCAGTTGCTCACAATCTTGTAACTTATTTATCACTCTATAGAGAATAACATCATCCGTAAAAAGCCTTACCTCCGATTCCACTCCTTTACATATATCATATATATATATATATAAGAAAACATAAAGGTCCGATAATACTGCCTTGAGGAATTCCCCTCTTAATTATTACAGGGTCAGATAAAGCTTCACCTACTCTAATTCTCTGAGATCTATTTTCTAGAAATATAGCAACCCATTCGGTCACTCTTTTGTCTAGTCCAATTGCACTCATTTTTGCCAGTAGTCTCCCATGATCCACCCTATCAACTGCTTTAGACAGATCAATCGCGATACAGTCCATTTGACCTCCAGAATCCAAGATATCTGCTATATCTTGCTGGAATCCTACAAGTTGAGCTTCAGTGGAATAACCTTTCCTAAAACCGAACTGCCTTCTATCGAACCAGTTATTAATTTCACAAACATGTCTAATATAATCAGAAAGAATGCCTTCCCAAAGCTTACATACAATGCATGTCAAACTTACTGGCCTGTAATTTTCAGCTTTATGTCTATCACCCTTTCCTTTATACACAGGGGCTACAATAGCAACTCTATTCATCTGGTATAGCTCTTCCGACCAAACAATAATCAAATAAGTACTTCAGATATGGTCCCATTGTCTTTAGTATATCTCCAGAAATCTGATCAATTCCAGCCGCTTTTCTAGTTTTCAACTTTTGTATCTTACTGTAAATGTCATTGTTATCATATGTCAATTTTATTACTTCTTTGGCCTTAGTCTCCTCCTCTATCTCGACATTATCCTTGTAACCAACAATCTTTACATACTCTTGACTGAATACTTCTGCCTTTTGAAGATCCTCACATACACACTCCCCCTGTTCATTAATTATTCCTGGAATGTCCTTCTTGGAACCTGTTTCTGCCTTAAAATACCTATACATACCCTTCCATTTTTCACTAAAATTTGTATGACCGAGCTCGATAGCTGCAGTCGCTTAAGTGCGGCCAGTATCCAGTATTCGGGAGATAGTAGGTTCGAACCCCACTGTCGGCAGCCCTGAAAATGGTTTTCCGTGGTTTCCCATTTTCACACCAGGCAAATGCTGGGGCTGTACCTTAATTAAGGCCACGGCCGCTTCCTTCCCACTCCTAGCCCTTCCCTGTCCCATCGTCGCCGTAAGACCTATCTATGTCGGTGCGACGTAAAACAACTAGCAAAAAAAAAAAAAATTTGTATGACTGCCAATTATGCTTGCCATCATGTTATCCTTAGCTGCCTTCTTTGCTAGATTCAGGAGGTTTAGTTCCCTCCAATCTGCATGGATGAATATGACATAGCTTATACCTTAGTGTCTGCATGACACGAGTGAAAAGTCTCAACACAACCAAAACACTACTCTACATCCTGACATAGCACTCATATCCAAATTCTAAATAACACTGAAATAATACATTATTTACAACATAAATGAAAAAAACCAATGCCACTCTGCGTTTGTATCTTGGCCTTCCTGGATAATAATATTGATTTCTATTTCCTCTAAATCTTTGATTCATTCTGCGGTATGGTACGAATCTATTGTTTTGGCTATACCTTCCGCTTGAATCATCGTTCCATCTACAGTTACACTGTTCTTGCTCCTTTTCTCTTCCTCTACCATAATCTCTTGAATTATTCCTTGGTCTCCTTGATTAATGGTTACTTGTATTCTCTTGCATTATGGTGTTTACTGCTTCTTGCAGAATCGAGTTTCGGATGGTCCGGCTTGCCGGGTGTGTTGAAGTCATATCCAACTGCCTGAGGATATTCTCCATATCTACTGCTGTTTCAACATTCGCAGCCACTAACAATCTTTGTACCTCAGGCGGAAATTGTTTCTGTATAGTTTTAACTGCTTCCAGCTCACTCAGTGCTGTATCTAGGTCTTGGAACCTATGGAACTGGTATGCAAATCGAGTTTGTCCCGTTGAAGCATACTTTCTAGAATACAACTCTAATCTTAATTGTTGTTGTATCTCCGGGTTCCAAAAATGTCTTAAAAATGCCATCTTAAACTCCTCATAATCATGAAAACTATATTTAAAAGCTTGGTTCCAAATTTGTGGATTTGAGTCCAAGTGCTTTTCAATCATTCATAATTTCTTGTCTTCTGGGACTCTGTTTTCTCGGAAGTGTTCTTCCATCTCTCTTAAGAACTGCTTTGGTGATAATTTCACGGAATTGTTGAAATGTTTGGGCCTGTCATCATGTGTCTTAATGATATTTATTATTGCTGGAGTACTGTTGTTATTATTTCCAAATGTTATATCATCGCTATTACTATTGGACTCCGCTGTTCCCGTCGACGTTGTTTCTCTCTCATTAATTTGTAATTCAATTGCTTTGTGCTTCTCATTATAACTTGAAATTACGGATCGAGTTGTCTGGTGTTCTACCCACATCTCTTGTATTTCCTTTCTCATTTGCTTCAATCCCTCTTCTGCCTTATCTATTCTCTGATTAGCCTGATCTCTATTGTGCCACATTTCTTCCTTGATTATGCCTATCTTATCGGCTATTTGGTCTCTAGCTACTATAAAATTTACTTCCATTGATCTGTTAGTAGTTTCAATTCCTCCGTTTAACTTATCTAATTCCTCCTGATATTGTTCCCATCTCTGCTGAGAAGTAATTCTTAATCCTTCGATATCATTCATTAATCTTTTTATCTTTTCTTCTTTCATGTTTTGAATGACGTTTCTGTTTTCAGATAATCCTCTGATTTTGTTTACTTTCTCGTAAACTTTATTTTTAGTCTCCATAATTTCAGTCATCTCTGTGCGCATGGTTACTATGTCGTTCTTGATATCTGAAATTTCTACTCTAATTCTTTCATTTTCTATTTTTACAATTTCTCTCTGTCTCTCTTCAATTCTTCTCATTTGCTCTAATTGCTTCTGCTGCAATTCCTTTTGTCTATAATTTCCTGTTGTTTCTCTTCTTGTTTCTCTATCATCCTTTGCCATTTTTCTTTCTGCTTCCTGACTCTTTCTTCCAACAATTCTTGTTGTTTACCTGATCTTCTTTCCTGTCTTTTCTTCTTTTGTCCAACAGTTCTTGCTGTTTCTCTTCCTGTTTCCTGATCATTTATTGCTGCTTTTCTTCCTGTTTATTTTGATCTTCCCATCTTTCTCTTCTCATCTCCTCAATTCTTGCTGCTTTTCTTCCTGTTTCCTGATCATTTCTTGTTGCATTTCTTCCTATTTCCTGATTATTTCTTCCCGTTTCTTGACTATCTCCTGCAGAATTTCTGATATTCCTTTCTGTTCTGCCCTCATTTTCTTTATTTCTTCTTGATTTTTCCTTATTGATTCGTCTCTTCTCTGAAGTTCCTCCTCCTGTTCTTTTTGGTATTATTCTAATTGACCTCTGACTTGATTAGCCATGGTTTATTTCAGTTTGATTATTATTTCTCGAATGTCCTATCAAACTCTAAAAATCTTTCTAAATTCTTTAATCACTTATAACTAGGTTTACACTTATATACTAACAGATTAATAAGACTTTTCTTATTTTCAAGTGGGTGGGCCTTCCTAGGGATGAATGTGACAACGTAGAGCCAACCAATTCTGACTCAAACAATTTAAGGTCTACTCCTGTTAGCTCATCTCACTGTGATCATCATTAGAAATATTCTGTATCGCATGGTTCAGCCATTATTAACTTACATACAAAAAATATAATATCAACATTCAATCCTATCTTATTTTATAAAATTCTAAATTAATTCTATATCATCGTTACAAGCAATCTCTTTCGTTATTTTTTGCCTTCTCCTCTTCTTATTTTTGCACTAGACACATTAACTTTCATTCTCCGTCTCTTCTAATCCTCACAATCAGCAATCCAAATTTCCATGGTATATTTCTATTAATTTTCTCATGGCAAGTCTCTCTGCACTTTTCTTTACCTTCAACTTCCATGATGCAGTATCAACATTTTTATTGATGACTCTGTCTTCCTCTTTAAGTACCACATTGAGACATAAAAATGTTATTCTTTCTTTTCTTTCTCTTCTAGTCCTGTGATGGAATGTTGAATATTTCATTGGTTGCTCGGTTTTTCTCTTCAGGTTCTGCGTTGGAATGTCAAAAATTTTATTGTTTCTTTTCTTTCTCTTCTAGTCCGATGTTGAGGTGACAGAAATTTTATTTTTGGCTTTATCTTTCTCTTCACATCTCGCGTTGGAGCGTCAAAAATTTTATTGCGTCCAATAAGGGCGTAAATAAAATTCTCCGACTACTCAGATGATCTCAGGGTATGCTTATATAAAATTTGCTTTACATGAATCCCAAAGAGTGGTGCATTTGCTTAAAATTTGTAAGCTGACATTAGCGTTGGACATCTCCATCCCTTTCCACCTAATTTAACGCTTTAGAGTGACAAGGATCGCAATACGTTGAAAGTATGAATTATGCTGCAGATTTTCATTATTACCCCTTAAACGGAAAGCTGTACGAAAATTTCGCCAAAATAGTCGATGCACAGACACACGGTCGTTACGATGTGATTTATATGCAGTAGAACCTTGATAATTTGAAATCGATCAAATCAAAATCTCGCTTAATTCGAAGCAACTCTCGTTCCCGGAAACATGAGGTACGGGTTTGCAGGTTATTTAAATCATTTAATTCGCAATACGGATAATTCGCAATTCGAAGAACAATGTCAGTCCCGTTACCGAAATTCAGACTTTTAATTCAAAACTCCCTTTGCTTTTTGAAAAAATTAGTATTTTACAAAGTAATTTAAATTCAAAATTCCTCTGCATCATGGAAAAACGCGTCTTCCGGAACGTGAAGGGATAACTTTGTACACTTTCACCTATTTCGGTGTGTCTACAGTGTGCTTCATATCTGCTATGTTTGAGCGGAATCATAATTATTTTGTATTCGGAGGTTTCAGAATTCCACAATATCAAGTAGCAGGCAGTGCGCGGAGAGGTAGAATCCGCGAACACTGGCGATGCCGACACTTGGCGAAAGAGCGTGACTTAATAGCCCACAATCAATTCGTACGCACCAAACAATATTGTCAGTGCCGATGAAACTGCTTTTTTTTTTTTTTTTTTTTTTTTTTTTTTAAATGCTGAGGCAAAACGGACGTATAGTTTTAAAAGAGAGAATTGCCAGCCGGGAAGTGTTCTGTGTTGCTATGCAGTGCACAGTGCACACTGCACACGGAAGTGAGAGACTACCTTCCCCTGGCATAGAAAAGTTCAAAAAGCCATGATGTTTTAAGGGCGTTGGGCACTTTCCATGCCAGTAGAAGGCATCTAAAAGCGCAGACAGTACAGTAATCAAAAAGATAAAGCATTTGCACAGGGGATCCAGCATAATTTTGCCTCGTCTTTGAATCGTGTTTTTCTTCCTTTCGTTGTGTGAGGTTACGTTTGTCATTGTTTTATACAAGTGCATTATTTGAATAATGTAAATGCACCTTGTTGAATAAATTTCTGAAATAGTATTTTCCATGGCATTTGAAAAGTTTAAACTGAGAATCAAGGTGATTGCATGCATTAATGGGTCTTAGAACTGCCATGGTGGGAAATCGTACAAGTAGAGTTAATGTACTGTTGTAATGTGGCCGGAAGTGAGAGACTTTCTCCCCTCGCCATAGGAAAGTTCTATAAGCCGCGATGTTTTAAGGGCATCGGGTACATTCCGTCTAAGCACAAGGCATCTAAAATGCATACAGTACAGTAATCCAATGAATAAAGCACTTGCACAGGTTAGCCAGTATAGATTTCTCATCGTAGAATAATATTTTCTTTCTTTTAATTTCGTTGCATGAGGTTATGTTTGCCAGTGAGTTATCCAAGTGCATTATTTGAATACTGTAAATGCACCTTGTTGGATACATTTTGGAAATCGTTTTTTCCATGGCATTTGAGAGCTTTCAACTGTGAAACATAGTTAATTGCATGCAGTAATGTGTCTTGGAATATATTGTGATGCCGCAAGGGTTGGCATTTCCGAAGTACGTGTTGGCGGTTAATTCAAAATCATGTAATTCGAAGTCTGATTTTTGCATCCCAACAACTTCGAATTAACGAGGTTTTACTGTAGATAGATAAGGAATCTGCTCCACGAACAACACCTTTTGGGCTATGTTCGCTGGACTTAGCCTGAGAAACCGACCTTTCATGATATCTCGCTTATTAATCCTCTTGTCGAGAAAATGTACATGTGAAAGAAAAAAAAATAGAATTGGATTTTCATCAAGTTTGGTCGATTTCTAGTCAGGTTGGTCTTGTACTTTATATATTGTGGGAGCGTAAAATCACCATTTCATTTCCCTATAAAACCCCAGTCCATTCCGCGAATTGAAATGTTATTGACCTTAAAACCTATCCTTGGATAGGTGGATACTAAATACAAAGTTTGGTTCAAATATATTCTCTACTTTTAAGGTTGTAAGAAATACGCTTTACACACACCCGTTAAGCACTGTGTTAAGTCCGGTGGGACTTGTACCGAAAAACGGTCCGTTAATGTTATCTTCCTTATTAATCCTGGTAGCGAAATGATACACATGAGGAAAAAGGTTTAGATAATTTTCATTAAGGCAGGTAGATTTCCATTAAGTTCGGTTGTGTATGTTTTGAGAGAGTGAAAAATCACGGTTCCGGTTTCGTGTAAACCCCCACTCAGTTCAGGGATTTAGAAACAATATTTGCCCTAAAACCTACCCAAGGTCATGCGAATTCTAAATATGAAGCTTGGTGGAAATATATCCAGTAGTTTTCAAGTTATAGAAGGACAGACAAACAGACACCAAAGCTAAAAATTATGCAGATGGTCATTATTACACCTGAAACAGATAACTGTATGGAAATTTCGCCAAAATAGTCAATGTACAGACACACGGTCATTACGATTTTATTTATATAG
The DNA here is from genome assembly GCF_040414725.1 of Anabrus simplex. Lineage (NCBI taxonomy): Eukaryota > Metazoa > Arthropoda > Insecta > Orthoptera > Tettigoniidae > Anabrus > Anabrus simplex. Next base: position 100,797,259 of record NC_090267.1, on the reverse strand, counting down.
ACTATAAATCTCATGTTTGATATGTATTGACGGTTGAACTTCTTACAAGTTGTCAAATTGTGTTTTATTATCCTCCTAGTCAGTACGTAATATACATCTAGTTAAGATGAGCTTTCAATTAGACATGTTTCAATCCAAACATAGGGTCATCCTCAGTAAAATACATTATAATAATCTAAAAACGTCAAACACACGATTGTACACAGTGCTTATTAAAAAGGTTTTTCATTAAAAATCATGATGAAATTAAAATATGGGTGATGGTCGTTATGAAAGATTTTATATTGAGGTCTTTTTGTTGTAACCTTCTTGTTGCTCCTTGATGCAGTTCAAATGTATCTGTACACTGTTGACCCTCAATAATTGTGTTAAGTCAGATGCTAACGTTATGTGAGTTGCTAGTAAAGTTGAACCATCTGATTCATAACGCTATGTGGCCTGCTTGACCTTCCCATGTTTGCTGACTGCAGAGTCCAGCTCTCGATTGATGTGTTCCTGCAGTCAAAATGTGTGATGTGCTGTGCTGTGTGACATCTTTAAACGCACACCCCGCCACATTTTCTGTTTCGGTGAGTTTTTCCTCGAACATAGGATCGTGCTGGATTTTCTGGATTTGAGGACCAAGGAAAATGCCTTCTTTTAATTTTCCTTCACTCAACCTGGGAAATGTATCTCTTAAGTTCTGGAAACCGTTCCCATTTTTGTCCATTGCTTTAACAAAATTCTTCATTATACCCTGCTTTATATGAAGCAGTGGTAATAATATTTTCTGAGAATCTAGGAGTGAATCAAACTTAACATTTTTCTCGCCTACTACTGAAGTTTGTCTCAAAGGACACTCCTTCACTCTGTAATGGTTAACTCTGTCCCAAAAGTTCCACTCACACAAGAAACAACAGTAAATCCCGATTGCGTTCCGGTTAATTCACCAATTACTTTTAGGAATGCACGTATTTGCCATTCATGATCGTTATAACATATTGCTTTTAAGTAAGATGTTCATGTTTTCATACGTTTCTTTCGCATGTATGGCATAAACCATTGGTACCGAAGGGTAAATATTTCTATTGCATAGGATTACGGCTTTTAGACTTTGAAGAATCAATAAAAAATGCCATTCACCTGGAATATGTTCTCTACCTAGCTGAGGCACAAGTTCACTCATATTATTGCATTAAAAATAATCACCCTTTCTTTAATAAAATGTCGATAAGTTATGTTGATGTTTTCGATACATCAATCAATCAATACTGATCTACCCGATTGTAAGAGATTCCATTCTTTTAGTCGAGATGCTAACAATTTAGTCTGTGCTTATGTGTGATTTAATAGCTTATGTGTGATTTAATTCTCTTACAAGATCGATTAGCATTGGCTGTGAAATTACATTTTTTTTCCTTTTTGGATTCCACAAATTCAAAATCAGAGTCAGGAGTGTAAGAAATACCGGGACCAGCCTCGGGGGAAGAACTTGATACTTTCTCTTGTTGGGTCAATTTTCCAGGTGGTGTTGGAATAGGAAATGAATCGCCATGCTTAACAGGTCTTCATACAGAGATGCCATCTAACTATGAATTTTCCGTAGTTTCTAAGGTTTTCTCATGTAGATTACACCACTACAAAATCGGTGCTGGTTATTACGGATTTTAAATGCTCTATTCTTCCCATGGACATGAAAAATGTAGTTTTGTATTTTGAAGACTCACCGGTAGAAAAGATTTTGTTTTTTATGAGAAGCCAGAAAGTTTGGTTAAACAGAAATGACAGTCCAAGAGGTGGGTCTTTCTGCTCTGTCCATAACATAAGAACAGCAAACGGCATAACCGCAAGTGCCATGTAACCAGCTTTGCAAATTACAAGTACATCCACTACTACAATATTTAGGTGCAAAACTTATATACTTTAGAGTTAAAGTACAATTCATATGCTTTCTTAATCATACAGAGATGCCAGCTACTATGGATTTCCCCTATATTCCACGGTTTTCTCATATACATTACACCACTACGGAAGCCGTGTTGATTATTACGGATTATAAGTTCTCTATTCCCATGGACATAAAGGTAGTTTTATATTTTGAAGATTTTCCGATAGAAAAGAGTTGGTGAAAAAATGATGACATAGCAACATTTGTCTGCAACCTTCAACAGCGATCATAACATTATTTCATGAATGCAAATATCCATTATATGAGTTCAGTTTCTGTTCTTTTACCTGTGATTTAGTAATGAGTTGCTTGAACTAATTATTACCGTATAGTCCCAAATACCACCTGCAATTTCCCCCCCCCCCAAAATATTTGTTCTAAATCTTGGGTGTGGGTCTTATTCAAGCCGTTCATTCTCATAAATATTTACTATGTTTACATGGAGTATTGAAATAGATTTGAATACAATTACCATACTCAATATACCGCATGTAAATGGGTGTTCAGGTCTTATTGTGTTTTAGTTGCGTTTTAGAAAATAAGTTTGATTTTTCTCAGTACGGTTATAGTGGCATGTAAACGCGAAATGTAAGGTAATGAAATACGGTAAATCAAAGAATATGGATAAATGTGCGGTAAATAAGAAAGTCACTGCTGCGGATGCTCGATCATCATTGTTTCAATAGTGTTGCTGGGTGCGCGAATAACTGATCTCCCAGGATATTGTAGAATGACTCCAGAAATTTGTGATAGGAAAACGTGAGTTAGGATATGGTGTTTCTAGTGGAATGTGTCAATTGAAAGCACTAAAGATCTCAAAAGAACTTAAAACACACGGTTTTACTGCAAGCCGCAGATGGATCCAAAACTTTTATCGGAGAAAGGAATTGTGCATTTGGAGATTTAAATTGAAATAACAAATAACGTCGTTCAACCTATTCAATACAAGTAAATAAGAAATGTGGTATTACATTCCTGTTTAATTATAAGCGGGAGCGGTACCGGTTTCGACCCTAATCTGGGTCATCATCAGCCGAATAAAATGTAAAAACAATGCATAGGTAAATAAGAAAATTAAAGAATGAGTCTTTAACAAAAACAGTTGAAGAAGCAATATAAGATAATGGGGATAGGCACTGCGCGATTTGAAGTCGTAAAATCTAGAAGAAGTAGAAGGTCAGTCATTTAAGGCGCAATCTTCTGAATAGTAGCACAACACACGCAAAGTTCGGCACTGTCTCAAAATGTTTATTAGAAGCAGAGAACAGTTAAGTGAGCCAGCCTGCATATACTATCAGGCGCGAAGTCACAACACAATTTAGTAAACATGAAGTCCCAGAAGTGTGTAGAAGTCGAAGACAAGTTGCTTGATTGAAACAAATTGCCAGTTCCTGAAGATCAGCGTAACATATTCAATGTCCGGCGCTGTGCTTTCAAATGCTGATGGAACTCATTGAATAGCTTAGTGATCCAGTCTGTAATTATTTCGGTTGCGAAAATGTATGTATATATATATATATAAAATACAATTTAATATAGGCTAATTGAAGAATGTAAGTAGGCTCTCGTAGATTCTTCAGAATAGTTGACGTAAAAAACAATTGTGAAGAGAAAAATGGTAAAAAGTGCAATACTGGAAACAAATGAAAAACGTATATTCACAGTGCGCTACTTCTTGAAGATAAGAATTCAGGTCATAATTGAGGTAGTCCAAGGCAGCGCAAAGCATGAGTTTAAATTTGAATGTAAAGACCCAAAATGCAGGTGGCACCATAGTATACTAGTAACAATTCAATTCGGAAAGTAGGTTTTTTTCTTCGAGAGGAGAGGTAAAATAAAAGATAGGATAAGTTAATAAAGGAAGAGGATTATTAGTTAAGAGAAGATTAAAAGGATTGGAAGTTAAAAGAAGATGGGAAAGGATAAGATAGGGAAATAAATGAGGGGTAGTTTAGGGTGGGTTAGGAGGGTGGGTTATTGTAGGTAGAAAACGTATGTAGGAACTGTGTAAGGCATGGAAAATTGAATTCGGGTTTAGAAATTTAGAAATTTTTGAGAAGAAGAATTAGGAAGTCAAATAGGATATTGGGTTTTTCAGAAATGTCGTTTAAATTGAAATTAGGGTTGAAGTATTGGTCAAGGTGAATAAAACAGTTTTCAGTAGTGTTTAGAAGGGGGCCTTTGTTAATGATTTTGAGTATTTTTGTCTTTTTCAATATTGGTGAAATTGTGCTTGGAGTTTTGTATGTGTTTTCCTTTAGCAGAGAATCTGTTGTATTTAAGGGCGTTGATATGTTCGGAGTATCTGATGTTGAAGTTGTGGCCAGTTTGTCCGATGTACGAGGAGCTGCAGTTGTTACATTTGAATCCGTATACTCCAGATTTAGAAAAAAACATTAGATTTATTTAGTGATATAGAGTTGTGTAATTTATCAAGATTTCCGTTATTGGTTCTAATCGAAATTTGAAGGCTTTTTGGGTCTTTACATTCAAATTTACACTCATGCCTTGCGCTGCCTTGGACTACCTCAATTATGACCTGAAATCTTATCTTCAAGAAGTAGCGCACTGTGCATATACGCTTTTCATTTGTTTCCAGTATTGCGCTTTTTACCATTTTTCTCTTAAAAATTGTTTTTTACGTCAACTGTTCTAAAGAATCTTACAAGATCCTAGTGACATACTTCAATTATATTAAATTGTATTTTATATATATAGATATATACATTTTCGCAACCGAAACAAATACAGACTAGATCACTAAGCTATTCACAGAGTTCCATCGGCATTTGAAAGCACAGCGCCGGACATTGAATATGTTGCGCTGATCTTCAGGAGCTAGCAATTTGCTTCAATCAAGCAACTTGTCTTCGACTTCTACACACTTCTGGGACTTAATATTTACTAAATTGTGTTGTGACTTCGCGCCTGATAGTATATGCAGGCTGGCTCACTTAACTGTTCTCCGCTTCTCATAAACATTTTGAGACAGTGACGAACTTTGCGTGTGTTGTGCTACTATTCAGAAGATTGCGCCTTAAGTGAATGACCTTCTACTTCTTCTAGATTTTACGACTTCAAATCGCGCAGTGCCTAACCCCATTATCTTATATTGCTTCTTCAACTGTTTCTGTTAAAGACTCATTCTTTAGTTTTCTTATTTACCTATGCATTGTTTTTACATTTTATTTGGCTGATGATGACCCAGATGATGGGTAGGAGATAGGGATCTGCGCTCGGATGGCCTTCATTTAAACCGCAGTGGTACGTATAAGTTAGGAAATTTGTTTGGAAGGGTAATAGGGAGGTACATTCAGGGAAACGGGATGGCCTAGGGAGCGGTGATAAGGGAACAGGGAACTGGAAATCAAGTAGGGATGACATAAAATTGTTAGTGTTGAACTGTAGAAGTATTGTAAAGAAAGGAATAGAATTAAGTAATTTAATAGATATATATTCACCAGATATTGTAATAGGAGTTGAATCATGGCTGAGAAATGATATAATCGATGCAGAAATTTTCTCACGGCACTGGAGTGTGTATCGTAGAGATAGGATAGGAAAGGTGGGAGGGGGAGTTTTCATTCTGGTGAAAGAAGAATTTGTAAGCTACGAAAAAGTTAAAGATGAGACACATGAAATTCTAGGTGTAAGGCTGATTTCTAAAGATAACAGGCAACTTGATATATTTGGAGTGTACAGATCGGGAAAGGGTAGCACTGATGCGGATTCGGAATTATTTGATAGGATAGTCAGCTATGTGGGAAACCACATGGAAAGAAATGTGATTGTAGCGGGAGATCTGAATTTGCCAGATGTAAATTGGGAAGGAAATGCGAACGACAGGAAGCATGACCAACAAATGGCAAATAAGTTAATATGGGAAGGACAGCTGATTCAGAAAGTGATGGAACCAACCAGAGGGAAAAATATCCTGGATGTGGTGCTGATAAAACCAGATGAGCTCTATAGGGAAACTGAAGTAATAGATGGTATTAGTGATCATGAAGCTGTTTTTGTGGTAGTTAAAAATAAATGCGATAGAAAGGAAGGTCTTAAAAGTAGGACTGTTAGGCAGTACCATATGGCTGAAAAAGCAGGTATGAGGCAGTTTCTAAAAAGTAACTATGATCGGTGGAAAACGGTAAATAAAAATGTAAACAGACTCTGGGATGGGTTTAAAGAAATTGTTGAGGAATGCGAAAACAGGTTTGTACCTTTAAGGGTGGTAAGGAATGGTAAAGACCCACCTTATTATAATAGAGAAATAAAGAGACTAAGAAGGAGGTGCAGACTGGAAAGAAATAGAGTTAGAAATGGCTGTGGAAGTAAGGAGAAATTGAAGGAACTTACTAGAAAATTGAATCTAGCAAAGAAGGCAGCTAAGGATAACATGATGGCAAGCATAATTGGCAGTCATACAAATTTTAGTGAAAAATGGAAGGGTATGTATAGGTATTTTAAGGCAGAAACAGGTTCCAAGAAGGACATTCCAGGAATAATTAATGAACAAGGGGAGTGTGTATGTGAGGATCTTCAAAAGGCGGAAGTATTCAGTCAGCAGTATGTAAAGATTGTTGGTTACAAGGATAATGTCGAGATAGAGGAAGAGACTAAGGCCAAAGAAGTAATAAAATTTACATATGATAACAATGACATTTACAATAAGATACAAAAGTTGAAAACTAGAAAAGCGGCTGGAATTGATCAGATTTCTGGGGATATACTAAAGACAATGAGTTGGAATATAGTACCATATCTGAAGTACTTATTTGATTATTGTTTGGTCGAAGGAGCTATACCAGATGAATGGAGAGTTGCTATAGCAGCCCCTGTGTATAAAGGAAAGGGTGATAGACATAAAGCTGAAAATTACAGGCCAGTAAGTTTGACATGCATTGTATGTAAGCTTTGGGAAGGCATTCTTTCTGATTATATTAGACATGTTTGTGAAATTAATAACTGGTTCGATAGAAGGCAATTCGGTTTTAGGAAAGGTTATTCCACTGAAGCTCAACTTGTAGGATTCCAGCAAGATATAGCAGATATCTTGGATTCTGGAGGTCAAATGGACTGTATCGCGATTGACATGTCTAAAGCATTTGATAGGGTGGATCATGGGAGACTACTGGCAAAAATGAGTGCAATTGGACTAGACAAAAGAGTGACTGAATGGGTTGCTATATTTCTAGAAAATAGATCTCAGAGAGTTAGAGTAGGTGAAGCTTTGTCTGACCCTGTAATAGTTGAGAGGGGAGTTCCTCAGGGCAGTGTTATCGGACCTTTATGTTTTCTTATATATATAAATGATATGAGTAAAGGAGTGGAATCAGAGGTAAGGCTTTTTGCGGATGATGTTATTCTCTATAGAGTGATAAATAAGTTACAAGATTGTGAGCAACTGCAACGTGACCTCAAAAATGTTGTGAGATGGACAGCAGACAATGGTATGTTGATAAACGGGCCTAAAAGTCAGGTTGTGAGTTTCACAAATAGGAAAAGTCCTCTCAGTTTTAATTACTGCATTGATGGGGTGAAAGTTCCTTTCGGGGATCATTGTAAGTATCTAGGTGTTAATATAAGGAAAGATCTTCACTGGGGTAATCACATAAATGGGATTGTAAATAAAGGGTACCGATCTCTGCACATGGTTATGAGGGTGTTCAGGGGTTGTAGTAAGGATGTAAAGGAGAGTGCATATAAGTCTCTGGTAAGACCCCAACTAGAGTATGGTTCCAGTGTATGGGAACCTCACCAGGATTACCTGATTCAAGAACTGGAAAAAATCCAAAGAAAAGCAGCTCGATTTGTTCTGAGTGATTTCCGACAAAAGAGTAGCGTTACAAAAATGTTGCAATGTTTGGGTTGGGAAGAATTGAGAGAAAGAAGAAGAGCTGCTCGACTAAGTGGTATGTTCCGAGCTGTCAGCGGAGAGATGGCGTGGAATGACATTAGTAGACGAATAGGTTTGAATGGCGTTTATAAAAGTAGGAAAGATCACAATATGAAGATAAAGTTGGAATTCAAGAGGACAAACTGGGGCAAATATTCATTTATAGGAAGGGGAGTTAGGGATTGGAATAACTTACCAAGGGAGATGTTCAATAAATTTCCAATTTCTTTGAAATCATTTCGGAAAGGGCTAGGAAAGCAACAGATAGGGAATCTGCCACCTGGGCGACTGCCCTAAATGCAGATCAGTATTGATTGATTGATTGATTGATTGATTGACAGATTAGGGTTGAAACCGGTACCGCTCCCGCTTATAATTAAATAGGAATGTAACACCACATTTCTTATTTACTTGTATTGAATAGGTTGAACTACGTTATTTGTTATTTCAATTTAATTGTCATACAGTTCAATACGGAACATCATGAAATTTTTATCTTTAAATTTGGAGATTTGTCAGTTGAAGGAATTAGGACGAGAATTGTCTCATGTATTCACCATGTGACGGTGCAGATGAGTATGAAGTTGACAAGTTTTATGAAGCATTGAGTGACATCGTGGTCAGGGTCAACAACAAGGACAGGATAGTGCTAATGAGCTATTTCAATGCAAGAGTTGGAAATAGAACTGAAGGATACGAAAGGGTGATTGGTAAATGTGGGGAAGATATGGAATCTAATGGGAATGGGAAGCGTTTGCTGGACTTCTGTGCTAGTATGGGTTCAGCAGTTACTAATACATACTTCAAGTATAAGGCTATTCACCACCACACTTGGGAGGCTAGGGGTACCAAATCCATAATAGACTATATCATACCAGACTTTGAATTCAGGAAATCTGTTAGGAATGTACGAGTTTTTTTTTGGATTTTTGATGATACAGACCACTATCTGATCTGTAGTGAACTATCTCTAAGCCTAAGATAGAGAAAATGAAATCTGTCTGCAAATTAATAAGGAAAATCTCCAGGACGAGGAAATTAGAAGTACATGGATAAGGTTAGTGAGAAATTTCGAACAGTAGACAGTAAGCAGGTTCAGGATATAGAAAGAGAACGGGTGTCATATAGGGATGCTGTAGTAAAACAGCAAGGGAATGCCTAGGAACAACTGTGTGTAAAGATGGGAAAAGGCAAACATCTTGGTGAAATGATGAAGTGAGAGCAGCTTGTAAACGTAAAAAGGAGACTTATCAAAAATGGCTCCAAACTAGGGCCGAGGCAGACAGGGAATTATACATAGATGCAAGAAACAGAGCGAAACAAATAGTTGTTGAATCCAAAAGGAAGTCGTAGGAAGATTTTGGTAAGTACCTGGAAAGGCTAGGTCAAGTAGCAAGGAAACCTTTCTGGACAGTAATAAAGAATCTTAGGAAGGGACGGAAAAAGGAAATGAACAGTGTTTTGAGTAATTCGGGTGACCTCATAATAGATCCCAGGGAATCACTGGAGAGGTGGAGGGAATATTTTGAATATCTTCTCAACGTAAAAGGAAATCTTCCTGGTGGTGTTGCGAACAGCCAAGCTCATGGGGAGGAGGAAAATGGTGTTGGTGAAATTATGCTTGAGGAAGTGGTAAGGATGGTAAATAAACTCCATTGTCATAAAGCAGCAGGAATGGATGAAATTAGACCTGAGATGGTGAAGTATAGTGGGAAGGCAGGGATGAAATGGCTTCATAGAGTAATAAGATTAGCATGGAGTGTTGGTAAGGTACGTTCAGATTGGACAAAAGCAGTCTATAAGCAAGGGAACGAGAAGGATTGCAACAACTATCGAGGTTTCTCATTGATTAGTATACCAGGCAAAGTATTCACTGGCATCTTGGAAGGGAGGGTGTGATCAGTCGTTGAGTGGAGGTTGGATGAAAACCAGTGTGGTTTCAGACCACAGAGGGGCTGTCAGGATCGATTTTCTGTATGCGCCAGGTAATTGAAAAATGCTACGAGAGGAATAGGCAGTTGTTTGTTTCATAGATCTAGAGAAAGCGTATGACAGGGTACCGAGAGAAAAGATGGTCGCCATAATGGGGGACTGTGGAATTAAAGGTAGATTATTATAATCAATCAAAGGCATTTATGTTGACTGTACCGGGTGGTACACCTCCACGCCGCTAATTCAAACCTTGCGCCAGTTGAAACTCCTCTACTGGAGGAAACCTGAACTTTAACTACCTGGTTAATTCTCAAGTTTATCAGAAGATGTCACTACTTGTAAATTTTGAAGTGTTCTGAACTATGTCAATTTCGATACAATGTTGTTTTCTCTGTAGCAAGAAGTGTGAACATTCTGTTCTAGATGACACTACTTACGAACTACAATTGTACAATTGTGCACCCTAGTGCGAAGTGAGGGAACACTTTTTTTGAAGAAATTTAGTATTTATAAGTTTGTTCCTTATTAAATTTCTTTCAGCTTTTGTTTAAGTTGGCAATGTTAACCCTTTCTTTCTGCCAGTTTTGAAACTGGCCAATCAAAATTTTCTATAATTAATTTTCCACCAATCCTGGGTTTCTTCTTCAGTTCTGACATGTAATCTTTTGGTCGTCCAATAAAAGGCTTGTGGGCGGGTGTTCTCATTCATGAAAGGTCTCGAATGTTCCGCGAGGGTATATAAACTGCTGATTTTCGGGTCTCCGGGCCACTTCAGTAACATCTATCATTGTGTAAATTATGTAGCAGGGGGCGGGAAGCGCCTCTTTCTTCGGGCAGCAGTTCAACCACCAGGTAATGGCTGTTTTATAACTTATTTTCTTGCCAGCTCAGCAGTTTAACCCTCGCGCGGGATCGAAATCTTTTACCATGTAACTTTCCCCTAAAATGTAAAAGACTTTTGGTTTAAATTCTGCCTCTGTAACTACATATTGGGATAGAGAGTGCTTAACCCTCTCGAGCTCCCACTCATATTGCTTTGAGGTGAACTTATTTTCACAACCGTTTCTTCCCTTCTAATGTAATGTAAATCGTTTTCTTATATAAGTCACCTCTTTAGTATGGGATTAGCCCTTGCATTAGTGGCCTAGTGCCATGTAGGTTTTAAAGAAGTGTATTAGGAGTGCTGGTTACGCCTCCGCTCAAGTTTGTATTTTGGGGCCTTGTAATTTTCCTGTTTATTTACTAAATCGGCCTCAGTAGGTTGGGTATTTTTACCCCTGTGTTTATGTCCTTAGAGGACAGCTTGAAGGTGGAATTTGGTGTGGCCTTTGATAGGCTGGAACTTTGAGAGCGGGTTGCTCTTCCAAAAAATTTTTGATTTCTGTGTGCCTCGAGCAGGCTTTACTGAGTAATAGGGAGCAAGAGCTCCTGGGCATGATTGGGGTTTTCTGCCCCTTTGTCAAACCTGGTATCTGGCTAAAGTTGGGCTAATTGCTCAAGAATTATGTGTCTGGCTCTCGGAGCCCAAATCCTGTAACACTGTAATTGTACATTTTCGATCTGTTGCTAGGCTACTGAGTACCTGTTATATTTGTTATTTCTTGATCTTGAAAAGAAAATATAACCTTGTTAAATTTTAAATTAACTTTAATTTCGTAAGTTGAGACCTGTTCATCCCAGCACCTTCTTTCACCTCTAACTACCACGAAAAACTCTGTAACTTTGACAATTGGGCTTCAGTGAGAATTGATGGTAGAATGAGTTCTTGGTTCAGGGTACTTACAGGGGTTAGACAAGGCTGTAATCTTTCACCTTTGCTGTTCGTAGTTTACTTGGATCAACTGCTGAAAGGTATAAAGTAGCAGGGAGAGATTCAGTTAGGTGGAAATATAGTAAGCAGTCTGGCTTATGCTGACAACTTGTCTTAATGGCGGAGATGTGCCAAAAGCCTGCAGTCTAATATCTTGGAACTTGAAAATAGGTGCAATGAGTATGGTATGAAAATTAGCCTCTCGAAGACTAAATTGATGTCAGTACGTAAGAAATCTAACAGAATTGAATGTCAGATCGGTGATACAAAGCTAGAACAGGTCGATAATTTCAAGTATTTAGGTTGTGTGTTCTCCCAGGATGGTAATGTAGTAAGTGAGATTGAATCAAGGTGTAGTAAGCTAATGCAGTGAGCTCGCAGTTGCGATCAACAGTATTCTGTAAGAAGGAAGTCAGCTCCCGGATGAATCTATCTTTACATCGGTCTGCTTTCAGACCAACTTTGCTGTACAGGAGCGAAAGCTGGGTGGACTCATGATATCTTATTCAAAAGTTAGAAGTAACAGACATGAAAGTTGCAAGAATGATTGCTGGTACAAACAGGTTGGAACAATAACGGGAGGGTACTCAGAACGAGGAGATAAAGGCTAATTTAGGAATGAATTCGATGGGTGAAGCCGTATGCATAAACCGGTGTTGGTGGTGTAATCATATGAGGCGAATTGAGGAGGATAGATTACCTAGGAGAATAATGGACTCTGTTATGGAGGGTAAGAGAAGTAGAGGGAGACCAGGACGACGATGGTTAGACTCAGATTCTAACGATTTAAAGATAAGAGGTATAGAGCTAAATGAGGCTACAGCACTAGTTGCAAATAGAGGATTGTGGCGACGTTTAGTAAATTCACAGAGGCTTGCAGACTGCACGCTGAAAAGCATAACGGTCTATAATGATAATGTATGTATGTATGTATGAATAATCCTTTAGGCGGAGTCGTATTTGCCATACGATAGCAACATAACACATTTTTATCCAAGATAATCTGAACTTTAACATTTAAACACTGACTAAGAACCATTACTGTTATGACGGTAAGGCCAACGTATGGAGTGTTACCTTTGCAATGCACAGTTTACAATTCATTTACTCAAAATACTTTTCTCTCACTTAATTTTTATTTGAAATTCTTCTTCTTTTTTGCTATTTTTTTACGTCGCACCGGCACAGATAGGTCTTATGACGACGGTGGGATAGGAAAGGGCTTAGGAGTGGGAAGGAATTGGCCGTGACCTTCATTAAGGTACAGCTTGATGTGAAAGTGGGAAACCACCTAAAACCATCTTCAGGGCTGCCAACAGTGGGGTTCGAACTCACTATCTTCCGGATGCAAGCTCACAGCTGCATGCCCCTAACTGCACGGCCAACTCGCCCCGTATTTAGAAATTCTAGTGCAAGGTTTAATCTGAAGCCATATATATATATCAAGTACTTGAAGAATTTTAAAACTCTAAATTAACAATGTCTCTTAATCTCAAGATTAACATCAGAAGACAAAAGTATTGTGGTAAGTTCAGCTATGTATCCAAATTTTTTGTAATAAGTGATTACTATTATTCCTCACAGTTAAGGAACGTCAGTTGGACTACTCCATCTCTGCAGTTTCATTCCACGACGTTATTTTGGCACATATCAATGAAAGTAGCCTTTAGGATCAATCATTTTAACAGTATTAGTCAGTGTAACATACTCCTTTATTACTTAAATTAAGATAAATCGGCTATCAGAGTAAATATCAGAACGTCAGCTGGACTACTCCATCTCTCCATAGTTTCATTTCACAACATTATTTTGGAAAATATCAACGAAAGTAACCTTTAGGATTAATAATTTTTACAGTATTAATCTATGTAACATTCTCCATAATTCTAAATTATGATAAATCGGCAATCAAAATAGATATCTCTTCGATAAAGATGTATGCATTTCTACTGCAAATAGTTAGTCTGCATCCGCCACGTGTCGAGCTGTGTAACTACTCTGATTACAGTGCGTGGACCCGATTGTCAAGGTTGGTAAGGAGCTAGCTAGAGTAATGCATCAAGTCTGCTGTGCTCATGCTGCAACTCTCTTTTATCAACTTGTTCATGTGATTTAGTGTCTTTTCCATATCTTTTTCCTTTTCAGTTATCAGTGCTATAACCTCTGCAAATCGTATAGTACTGTACAGTTTGCCATTAACATTATGCCATGATTGTTGGTAGCTAAAAATTCCTTTATGGCTTCTTTTGTATAGTTGTTAAATAATAATGGCAGAAATCCACATTCTTGTCTTATGCCTTTTCCAATTTTAGCTTCAACTCTGTTTGCCTTTCAATGCTGTCTCTAAAGATGATAGAGTATTCTGCTGTCTCTGTAGTCTATTTTCAGCTTTCTTATGATGTCAAACAGTACATTCCAGTTTACATTATCAAAGGTTTTCTCTGTATCAATGAACGCAATTACTACTGGTCTGCCTATTTCTAGAGATTTTTGAACTGGGCTGAGTGGCTCAGACAGTTGAGGCACTGGCCTTCTGACCCCAACTTTGCAGGTTCGATCCTGGCTCATTTTGGTGATGTTTTGAAGGTACTCAAATACGTCAGCCTCGTGTCTGTAGATTTACTGGCTCGTAATAGATTTCCTGCGGGACTACATTTCGGCAGCTCGGCATCTCTGAAAACTGTAAAAGTAGTTGGTGAGACGTAAAGCAAATAACATTATTATTATATATATAATTCGCTGGGGCCATCAAGGACCACGTTAAGTCTTGTTGCATTTGACACTGAACTTGGCCTTCTTTAGAGCCCAAATTTCCCTCATTCTTTGTGAGTGGGCCTGCTTACGCTCCTCTGTCCAAGGGGCACTGTGTCTTCTCTTCGGTTGCTCGTCTCGGTTTAGCCCGTTCGTCAATATTTTCTTGCAGAAGAGATCTCTGTTAAGGGCGTCTTCAGCTGAGATATGTAGCATTTGCAGGTCTTCTTTTGGTATTTCTAAACCAGGGAATTGTGGTTTTGGGGTTTGAATAAAAAAAGTGAAATATTTCTTTAGTTAACTTTCTTTCGTCCATTCTTTTCAGATGACCGTAAAATCGTGCCCGTCCTTTTCTGATTGTGTCGGTAATTTTCTCTATTTTGCTGTAGACTTCCTTGTTGGATCTCTTTTGATGGATTCCATTTCTGTACTTTGATCCCAAGATTCCTCTCACAATTTTGCGTTCTCTTTTCTCCAGTTCTTCATGGAGTCCTTTGTTGGCATTTAGAGACTGGGTTTCGGCTGCATATAGAACTACTGGCTTCAGAACTGTTTCATAGTGACGTATCTTGTTTTGGGAAAGGCATTTTTTGCTGTAGATTGTGCGGGATGTTTGGTAGGCTATTTCCAGTTTGCGTACTCGCTCCTGAAGTGCTTCTTTGTCTAGTCCATTTTTCATGATGATCTCACCCAGGTATTTGAATTTTTCTACTCGGGTGATGTCCCCGTATTTTGTATGGAGTTTTGGTGGAGCCTCTTTGATGTTAGTCATTACTTCTGTTTTCTCAAACGATATCTGCAAACCAGTTTGTTCGGCAATTTCCTTTAAAATTTCAACTTTAGCTCTAGCGGTTTCTATGTCGTTTGAGAGAACAGCAATATCATCGGTAAATGCTAAGCAGTCTGTTGCGATCCCCTTGGATTTCGTTCCTATTCTCAATGGACTGTAGTTGGTTTCCTGTAATCTCACCCGCCAGGTTCTGATGATCTTTTCAAGAACACAGTTGAAGAGTATCGGGGATAGCCCATCACCTTGTCGGACTCCTGTTTTGATGTCAAAGGAATGCGAGAGACATCCGTGGAACTTCACCTTGGATTTTGTATCGGTCAGGGTGGCTCTAATTAATGCCAGCAGTTTCAAATCAACTCCAGATTCATTTAAGATGTTTAGCAGGACTTCCCGGTCAATGGAGTCGTACGCTTTCTTAAAGTCCACAAAGACAGACACATACTGCTTGGACCTTAGTGCACAATATCTGATGATCGTTTTGAGATTTTGGATCTGTTCAGCTGTTGAGCGACCTTTTCTGAACCCTCCTTGGTATTCACCTATTTGATGTTCGACTTGTGCTTCCAAACGCTCCAGGATGGCAAGTGATAGAAATTTGTAAGTCACGGGTAGCAAAGATCTCTGTAGTTGTTGATGTTCTTCATGCTGCCTTTTTTGTGTAAAGGATGGATCAAAGCTATTTTCCAATCTTCGGGTAGGGTCTCCTTGTTCCAAATTTCTTCTATTTGCTTTTGCAAGATATCAAGTGATTCCTCTGGGGCATATTTCCATAGTTCTGCTACTACAGAGTCTTCCCCCGGCGCTTTATTATTTTTGAGATGGGCAATGTGGCGCTTGATTTCATCTCTGTCGGGTGGTCTGGAATCTGGGTACCTGAGTACGGGTTCCTTGGTCTCAATGGCGCTTTGCGGTTTAGAGCAGTTAAGTAAATTCTTGAAGTAATCTGCCAGAATGCTGCAATTTTCTTCATTTGACGTCGCCAGTGTGCCGTCCTTTCGCTCAAAGCATAGAGATGGTGGTTTATAGCCAGCGAGTTTGCGTTTGAAGGCTCTGTAGTACTCTCTGCTTTCATTCTTCCTAAAGTTTTGTTCTATCTTTTCAATGAGAGATTTTTCGTATTTACGTTTCTCAGTTCTGAACACCCTAGCTGCTTGGGCACGTTGGGTTTTGTAGGTTTCCCAATCATTTTCTGATTTCGTAGAGTAGTACTGTTTCCACGCATTGAGTCTTTCTTGGAGGACTGATTCGCAGGTACCATTCCACCAGTCATGCTTTTTGCTTCTCTTGATTTCTGCAACGTCTTTGGCGGCCTCAACAAGGAGACTTTTGGCGTTGTTAAAGTCACAGTCATTTGGTCTAGCCTTCTCCTGGAACTCCTCGACCCTTTGCCGAAGTTTATCATTGTCGAAGCGTGTGATCTGTTTGGTTGTCTTCCTTGTGTTTGCGGGAATTGGTTTGAATTTGATAAGAGACATATAATGATCTGAGGCCACATTGATGCCTTTCTTTACCTTGACATTCATAATCTCAGGGCTGTTTCTCCTTGAGATTGCAACATGATCAATTTGGAACTCTCCGAGAGCTTGGACGGGAGAACGCCAAGTCATTTGCTTTCTGGGTAGATGGCGAAAGTGGGTCGACGTGACCTGCAGGTTGTGATTTTTGCAAATGGACACCAGTCGTTTGCCGTTGGTATTGGTTCTTTTGTGAGCAGGGTAAACTTTCTTGTACTTCCGTTCACGACCTAGTTGGGCATTGAAGTCACCCAAAAGAAGCTTGACATGGTGTTTGGGGATTTTGTTTAATTTTTCATCCAGTAGGTCCCAGAAATTATCAACTTCGTCTGGATCAGACTTGTTCTTATCGTTTGTAGGAGCATGTGCATTAACTAGAGTGTAGGTTTTGTTCGCGCATTTAATTGTGAGTATAGACAATCTGTTATTCACAGGTTCGAAATTTGCAACCAATTTAAGGATCTTGGTTCTAACAGCAAACGCGGTTCCAAGCATCAGAGCTCCATTGAGGATTCCTCTTTGTGCTTTGCTCTTGAAAAATCGGTAGTCTTCGGATTCAAAAATCTCTTCATCTGGGTACCTTGTTTCCTGTAGGGCCATTATGGATATCTGATTTTCGTGAGGAGCTTTGGTGAGGGTTTTCAGCTTGCCAGTTTGTGTAAGTGAATTTATGTTGAAAGTTGCTAGAAAGGTTTTAGATTTTGGCCTGAGTTTTTGACTCTTCGGGGTACACCGAGACGCTCCGACTCGTCTCTTGCATGATGTCGAGTCTACCCCAGAATCCAAACGAGACTCGTGCGCCATGGCGTTCATGACGAGGGATTTATCTGAAGATTTACCCCCCGGGGTATGTTTCTTGAAATGTTGTACCATCATGCTTTTTGACTTGACTTTGCTTTGGATGGGTACCCATCCTTTTGCAACTAGGGTTGTTAGCCCTAGAGGTTGCCTCAAGATGTTTTCTGGCTTCTGGTCATTTACCAGTCTTCGCCGTAACCCTGGCAAGGGACCAGTTTTTTTTTTTTTTTTTTTCACGGTGGTATTTTATTTCCCTACTACCCTCTGACTCTGTTGGCGGCAGAGCCAGCGAGCTTCCCCAATTCCAATGGGACGCGCCCGATGGAGGTAACCGGTAAATCCCCACACGGGACATTATTATTATTATTATTATTATTATTATTATTATTATTATTATTATTATTATTAGATTTTTCGATAATGACTCTGAGACTAAGAATGGCCTTGCATGTGCCTCTTCCCTTCCTAAATCATAACTAGAGACAGGAATTATTGGCACGAATAGGTTAGAATGCAAACGTATTTGAAGAAGGCGCAAGTGTAATCCAGCCGCTCTACTGTTATGTCGGGGAATTCCATAAATTTTTGGGGTTCTGTTTGTCCAGACCGATAATATATATGCAAATCTCACCGCAGAACCGTCATGCGGGTAACATGCACCTGCGCCTTGGTTAAATACGTTTGCCTTCTAACCTGTTCGTGCCTATAAGTCCCGTCTCTAATCATAACTGTTCTTCTGAAATATTATCATCTATCTTCCTGTCTATCTGGTGGTAGATAATTCAAATTATGATTTTAGATGCATGAGAGAAGAGGCTCAGCATTCTATGAGCTTCGCACATCGAGCTCTATGCTTTTTTGGATAAGACTAAGGATAGTTTGCTCAAAATCTTTTGGAATTCCTCTCGTTATGTATATTTATTAGCCTATGGAGAGTATTTGGTTTTGTCTCCTTTTGTAAGAGATCTGCAGGGATTTCATCTGGTCCTGAAGTCTTTGTGTGTCTTAATCTCTTGACTGCCACATCAAATTCTTCTCTGAGTATTGGTGGTCCTAGCTCAACAACTTCCACTTGGTTCTCACTTTCCATACATTGTATGATCTTCACACATCTGATTGAGCTCTATGCTTCTTTTTGGGATAGGAATAAGGACACTTTTAATACGAAAGCAACACAATTCTGTTCCTTTTACGCTGTGAGCTTGCATCCGGGAGATAGTAGGTTCGAATCCCACTATCGGCAGCCCTGAAAATGGTTTTCCGTGGTTTCCCATTTTCACACCAGGCAAATGCTGGGGCTGTACCTTAATTAAGGCCACGGCCGCTTCCTTCCAACTCCTAGGCCTTTCCTATCCCATCGTCGCCATAAGACCTATCTGTGTCGGCGCGACGTAAAGCCCCTAGCAAAAAAATGTTCCTTTTACATCCCCTAAGTAAATAGTTCTGTGGTCACAACTCCAGAAATCTCTCCCTTGTTGGCCATCTCACTTCACTTAGTTGTTCCTTCTTCACATTTTCCAGTTTTCCAGTCCTTGCAAGCGTTTGAACATTTCAGGTTCCTGTTCTAAAAACTTGATTATTTCTTTGCGTCTTCTTACGTCGTTACCTCCAGAGATCCGAGTTGGGGACTATTTTATCTCTGGATACTAATTTAACTTCGAAAAATATCATTATGCATGCTTATTCTTGGGATATCCTATGGATCTTTAATGCAGTGGTTTCCCCCTTGCCTTCTGCATCTTCCGTTGACCATCTAGTGGCTCTTCCACTTTTAGGGGTAGTCTAAGAATCAAAGAAATATTTAGCCACCTAATCGATACCTTTATTTGCCTCTGGCAATTTGATAAAATCCTTAATAGTTCACGTGACTGCTTTGTAGTCATCATCAGCTACGTTCACGTAAGCTTAGCCTTGATAACTTCTCAGGGGAAACTTAAAATTTTTGTCTATTGAGGAAGCGGGCGGTTGTGGTCTGGGGGTGGGGTGGGGTGGGGTGGAGGGCGATACTTAAAAAGTGATTAATAACTGGTCCTTAACTAAAATCATACCTGCCAACCCTTCCAATTTACCCGGAAATTTTCCGATTTTTAACTCGCCTTCCGGTTTTCCGATTTATTTTTATTTCTTCCTATTTTTGACCAATATAACCTTCAATACGGTCAGTACTCTACCCCTAGGACGAATTCTTACGTGCTTGCGTAATTTACGCAACCGCATTTTTAAGCATATTTATTTGATGCTTTATTTGGCGGGCGGATCATCTGTCGCCTTCGTGTATCTTATTTCTCGCTCACTACAGCAGCGTGTGTGCTGTTCAGGTGGGAATTCGGAACGGCAATTGTCCTAAGAGTCAGAGAAGGTGGTTCATGTGGTTCGTGCGCTTGTTTCTGTGCGTAGTTTTGTTGGAGTTGTAGACCACGTGTTTTGTTCTTGCGGTTCTGTGCTTTCCCCCCTGTCAAAGTCATATATTAATAATGTACGAGACATATTGGTCTGTTTTGCATGTGGTAGTTTCGCGTATTTCAGTGCTTTTGTGTTTATCAGAGTTCATAATTTTAATGATTTCAATGTATTTCAGAGAGTTGTGTCGTGACAGTTTGTGGTATATGACTACAAAACATAACAAACGTTATCTCCAAGTGTTCAGGGATACCTATAAAACTGAATTTCTGTTCATTTTACAGCCTAATAAAAGAAACTATTATGCATTTTGTTCCGTGTGTCGGTGTGATATAAATATCTCGCATGGAGGGAAAACTGATATTGTAGCTCAGTGTCACACAGAAACACGAAGATAGTGCTAGCTGTCTCGAGAGGAACAAAAAATTAAGTAATTTTTTTGTAGGTAATGATGCAGTCACTTGAGCAAAATGTTTGTTCATTGTCAAACATAACCTTGCATTGTCTTGTTCTGATCACGCAGGGCCATTGTTCAGAAAGATGTTCCCAGATTCAGACATTGCGAAGAAGTATGCGTGTGCTAGAACAAAACCATCTACCATAATTAATGAAATGGCCCGTGGTACAGATAGTAAGATGATTCAAAATTTAAAGACTGAACCTTTTGGGATTTCAACTGATGGTAGCAATGATAAAGATAGTAAGCTCTATCCTATTGTCATCTGGGTTTTCAACAAGGAATTGAAAAAGATTGAAAATTGTTTGCTATCCATGGAAAATTTGGAAGGCAATTCTACTGGTACTAATATTGCTAATTTGCTCCTGGATGTACTGAAAAGATATGACGTTCCGATGGCAAACTGTATAGCTTTCAGCGCAGATAATACTCCTGTTATGATGGGAAGAAAAAACGGTGTTGCTGCTAAACTACGAGAGCAGTGCGAAAACATTATTATTATGGGATGACCAGGTCATTTGATTAATTTGGCTGCCATGAAGGGTGCAGACTCTCTTCCTGTCAAAATTGACGAGATGCTAATTGATATTTATTACTATTTAGATAAAGGCTCAAAGAGAAAAGATCATCTCAAAATGTATCAAGCTTTGTACCAAACTGATGTTAGAAAAATATTAAAGCATTTGTGTACACGCTGGTTATCCTTGGGGAAATGTTTGGAAAGATTGATTCACAGAGTTTTTTTAAGGATGAGGTAAAGCGGTCCAATGGCACAGACACATCTCTGAAGTATTTCCAAATTCCCAAGCTAAAGGCACATGAAGATACAGAAATGGAACATGGTCCTTGTGTCAGTAGAGTACAAGACCAAGCTTCTGTTATTTCTGGAAAATGGAAGGCGGAGAGTAGTTCATCTCCATCTGTGAAGAAAGTAAAGGAGTCTAGTTGCACTGCCAATATTTCATGAGAGGAGAGATTTTTTTTTCTTTTTTCTGTCTTCAAACTTTAATAAAGCATTTTGCTCATTTCTGGCATTTATCATCCATACTTTTGAGAAAACTAATAAAGTTCTTCAGTCGCAAACACCTCACGTTCATGTCATAAGATCAATCCTGACGGATATGTTGAAGGACATTCTGTGTAGGTTTGTTAAGTCAGTGATTATAAAATATATCTTACAGTTTTAGAAGTGGTCTATCACACGAGAGAGAATCAGAAAGCTGATGATTTAGTAATTGGCTGTTCAACATCTCGTCTTGTAGAAAATCTGGCACCTGAGGAGAAGAAAAACTTTTATTTGCACATCAGGAACTATTTTATTGCAGTTTGTGATTATATTATTAATAAATTTAATTTGAATAGTGATGTTTTTGTTAATGCTCAAGTAGCTGAGATAAATTCTTTGCAGACTTCTTCCTTCAGTGCCATAAAGTATTTTGTTTCAAAGTTTCCTGTTATATTGCCAGTGAAAGATGGTGAAGATGGCCAAGAAGCAATGGATGCATTACAGTGCCAGTTTTGTGCTCTTCAAGTGGAGGATTTACCATTGTCTGTTGTGCAAGAAGAAAGAGTAGATTGTTCTTGGTCTGCTATAGGGGATATACGAGGTGCAGATGGGTGTTTCAAATATGATAGAGTCGTAAAAGTAATGCTCTCAATATTGACAATTCCACACAGCAATGCCGAGTGTGAAAGATTGTTCAGCCAGGTAAAAAAGACGAGGACACAATTCCGATCATCTCTGAATGATGAGAACCTCTGTAAAATATTGGTGGTCAAATGAAGTCTAAGTGGAAAGTGTTATGAGCAGCAGTATGACAGTGCATTGTTGAAGAGGGCAACGTTAGCTGCCAGTTCAATGCTAAACAAGTAAACACAGCAGTCTCTATCACCTACATGTGTATATTCTTCACAATTTGGTAAGTTGTAGTCAGTTCTTGACTTATCTGTCTAAATGTTACTATTCATATGTATGTGTCATAAATGAGAATGATTATTAGGTACATTTTCTTGCAATCGTTTTTGTTTTCTTAGTTTAAGATTTTAAGTGTAATGTTTAATTCGCATTGTAACTGCAGATATGTATGCCTTTTATCATGTCCTCTTTTTTTACCAAGACCGTGGCGCAATACACTTGATGAAATCCAAGAATTAAAAAATCTTCCTATTTTTTATTTTTAAAAGTTGGCAGGTATGTAAAATGTAAGAGATGAAAAAAAAGAACTCTTAAAAAGGAAGAGAAACATAATCAATCTCAAAAATTTAGAAAACAAAGAATAATTCCAAAAAGTCATCCAAAGAAAGTTTCAGGTAACAAAGGAACAAGACCTAGCAGAAATGTGAGTTGTAAGTGCACAAGAAGTAGGTGGCTTATGTAAGAATAGCGACCAATCAAATAAATTCAGTGACAAAACCAAAGACCTGCTACAGAGGAGAAGAGAAATTAAAATTCAAACTGATCGGGGCACAGCAGAATATTCTAAGCTATGTAAGACCTTAAGAAGAGAAATGAAAGCTGATATACAGAAGTTCAATGAAGAAACCTTAAGAACAAGTGTAGAGAACAAGACAAGTTTAAAGGCAGCTAAACATAAGTTCACAATTAGTAAAAAGCAGATAATAACAATTGATGGAGATGATGGTCAAATTACTGAAAAGGAGGAGATTTTGAATTTTATTAGACTTTTTTAGCAATCTCTATATTACAACAAAGGAAATTTCTGTAGTACCTGATCTAAAAAGTATAACTAAAGTTCCAAATATACTTCCTTCAGAAGTCAGATGTGCTATAGACAACATGAAGAAAGGAACTGTTGCCTGTAATGATGATCTCTCTGTTCATATTCTGAAGCTTACAGGTGATGAAACAGTAAACCATTTGGCTAAAATCTTCACTTCTTGTTTACATAATGCTTCAATCCCAGCAACATGGAATAAAACAGTATTGCTGCATAAAAGAGGAAGTATTCGCAATATCCAAAACTATTGCCCTATAAGCTTGCTGTTTGTTTTGTACAAACTTTTTATGAAGATCTTGTTATACAGAATCAGCTCTACCCTTGACTCAACCCAGCCGGTTGAACAAGCAGGATTCTGCAGCAGCTTTAGCACAGTGAACCACATTCTGGTTCTGCGTGAAGTGATTAGCAGAGCAAATAAATACCAGATGCCTCTGTGCATAGCCTTTATTGATTTTGAAAAGGCATTTGATTCAGTCAGCCATTCAGCTATCTTACAAGCCTTACAAACCTTAGATGGCTTATATCAGAGTTCTCAATAACATCTACAAGACCCCTTCAGCCTTTGTTAATGTCGGTGAAGCCACTTCAGAATTCCTTGTCGGAAGAGGGGTTTAACAAGGTGATCCAATCTCTTCAAAGCTGTTCTCAGCTGTTTTGGAGATGACAATGTTGAAGTTAAATTGAGAAGGAAAGGGTTTAAGGATCAATGGCAGAAGGCTTAACAGCTTTAGATTTGCTGATGACATTGCATTACTGGCAAACGACAATGGCGAACTCCAGACATTAGTTACTGATCTTGCCATGGAATGTGAGTCAGTCAGCTTGAAGATGAACATTTCCAAAACAAAAGTCATGTACAACAAATGGGTCACAGCAGGAAATGTGAACAGCAACAACACACCGTTAGAGGAGGTCAGTGAATATATGTATCTGGCCCAGTTGATGAATATGAAAGGTGATATAAGACCAGAAATTTTTTGACACATTAAGCTAGGATGGCAGGCATATGGAAGAAAAGGAAGAAAATCAACTGCCTTCAGATCAAATATGCCAGTAAATCTGAAGAAAATAGTTTATGATCAATGCATTTTGTTACATTTTGTGTTACTGCTATTATGTTCTTATGAACTGTTACTATGTTGTTATCAACTGTTACTAGGTTATGACAGTAGTTCTGGCACCATGTAGTGACAGTATGTTAGGCGGAAGCTACTGCTCAGTACAAGTTTAACACCAATGTTACTGATGATGATAATAATGATAAATAAACACTTTTGTGCACAGTGGAATATAGCCCAGAGGGATCCGGGATGTAGAGGATGATAACAAGATATATATGACTAAACGAAAAGAAATTTTGATGATGATGATGATAATAATAATAATAATAATAATAATAACAACAATGTTTTACTAAAATAGGTATGCGTGTGTGTACGCAAGCGACCAGCGGGTACAAAGCATAACAAGTATAATTCGATGGATACTGAGACAAATATTGAAAGTGTATGAAATGAGTTTAGTTTTAAATACTTTATATAATTAATACAGATGCATAGACGTGGAGACACTTATGCCAAATCATTAACAAGTCTCATAAATTGAACTGAAGAAGTAACACAATTCAAAATAATCAATGGTGAGATTGATCAAATGATAGTTAAGTTCATTACAAGTCAATACTAAATTTTAAATACTTAATACCATACAATCGTACAAAATTTCAAACAAGATGAGGGGCGAAGGCGGGACGGGAATGAGGGAACCGAGAGACACGACTGACACGAAAAGAGTTCTAATAGGAGTAACGGCAGGCACATGAAGATAGAATTTTCTTGAAGAGTGGAGTAGTTCAAAATATGGTAAAGCGTGTAAGTCCAAGCTTGCGTTCAGGATCATTAGCCAAAAACACAGATAGATTTTAGTGCCGTGCAATTGCATGACTCTTCCAACTCCGTCATTATTTAGAAATATGAATGCACTATGTTTTACATGACTTGATATCTGTGTCTCACCTGAAACCAAAACGGCAACATTCGAAGGGACTAGAGAATTAGCTCTGTCCAGTGTGGTGTGTTCATGCATCCAGCGGGGAACGGCCTCTCATTCAACATGCCCACCTGGGCGAGGTTAGGCGTATTTATATGATCGACAGTTCATTCTAGAATGTGTGAGACATTAGAGCGACGTCAGGTGAGCGGGAGAGTCAGCTGATCGTTCAAAATGGCGGTCAGTCTGTGGAGAACAAGTCCGGCGGATGGTAGTGTAATGTGAATGACCGGTACACAAAATAAGTCGGGGCACAACACCACAATATCCCCATGCTCGTAGAAAAAAAAAGTTGAGGCCACAGATACTTTTTTTTTTTTGTACAGGCATCAGAAGCAGAGATCCAAATTCTTGATTGATGCGATGATGCAGTGTAGTAGGTAGAAGATGGTAAATTATTGCAGAGGTAGGTGAAGAATGGTGCTCCAGGACGAGATGTGGTGCAGAATCGATGGTGGCGCCAACCAGGATACAGCAGCACACAGGTCTGTAGAGAAAGATGATGTTACGCTGGAAGAAGAAATAATTTACGCATCAAGATTCCAAGAGTGTCAGTTGCGTTCTTAGGGGGAAAAGGGGGATAGGAAATCTTGAGCGCTCCAAAAGGGTAGAAAAGTGGGAGGAAGGGGGGATACAGTGAACATAATGAAACATTTTAGCTATATTTGGTATAAGAATTTAACATGAACTTTGAGGAATAAGATTGTACATATTTTACATTTTCTGCTTGTTTGTTTGGCATACGGATTAAATTTGAAGAAGAAACGTTTTTTTTTACAAATTTTTTGTTAGAAGGAAAAATATTGTACATTTTTTTGGTGTTTTACATGAGAATTAAACTTACGAGGAAGATTATATTTTTGTTACATCAGAATTAAATATAGAAGGAAGAACATTGTACATTTTTTTTGACATCAGAATGAAATATTTGAGGAAGAACGAGAGAATTGATAATGTAAAGAAGGCAATGGATGAGTGGATGCACGAGCACACACATAGAATAAAGGAATCAAGTGAGAGATAGAGATTTTTCTCTTCCAAATATAAACTATACTGAGAGAAAATTAGGGAAATGAGTATTCCATACAAGGGGGTTGGAGTTGGGAGAGCCATACAAGTAGATGACACAATAAACAAGTAAAATATGCGGGGGGAAGAATTGCCTAAGTGATGAATGGTTTTAACTGAGATAAATAAGCATGCTTAACATCAGACTAGTCTGAAATATTTTGCAATAAGACATTCACAGGGGAGGGAAAAGTTTTGCAGATTGGCTGTTGATGGCTGAGCTTTGAGGTTGACTCAATAGTAAAACTGAATCCCCAAGTTTAAATGTGGAGGGTACACGTTTAGAATTATGTCTTTTATGGTGTAATTCCTGTGCTTTGTATAAATTTGACAAAGCAGATTGCCAGGCTCGTTTTGAAGAGCTAGTATTCTGCTGAAACAACAGTGTGGGAAGGTTCCAGTTTAAGGAAAGGGGAGAGTGAAGCTCACGGACCAAAAATAAACTAGCAGGAGTATGTTTAGTGGACTCATTGATAGTAGAATTAAAGGCAAGATTGAGGGAAGGGAGCTCTGTGTCCGAGGTTTTGTGGTTATCAGAATGAAAGATAGAAAGAACTATTTTCAGATTTTGATGGTATCTCTTGACCATATTCGCTTGAGTGTAATAAGGTGTAGTATAATCTTTTTGATGCCTAGGGAGAAGCACATATCATAAAATGCTTTAGCTGTAAAAATAGCAGCATTATCAGACACTAATTTCTGTGGAATTCCAGCGAGTGGAAAAATTTGATTAACTAGGAGGTTTATTATGGTAGTGGTGGAGGCATTGCAAATTGGGCAGTTAACTAAAAATTTGGAGAAACCATCTAGCAAGTTAAACATATATAAATTTCCTTTGGATGATCGTGTTAGGGGGTTGACAAGATCTATATAAAAAACTTCAGTGGGATATAACGGAGGTGCAGCGAAGTAAGTACCGTGTGGTAATGTATTGCGAGGTTTAGCTTTCTGGCAAAATTCACAAGTCCTTACAAAGCTCTGGACAGCATGATACATTTTGGGCCAATAAAAAATAGACAGAATACGAGAGAGGGTTTTGGAGATACCAAAATGGCATTCCGCATTCGAACCATGATAATAGGAAAGAATCATCGGTTGTAATGCTTTGGGGAGAACAACTTTAGGTGTAGATTTTGGTGTGGGCTTGTAAACTAATAAACTGTTAAGGATATAAAAGGGTCCTTTGTAATCTGTCTGAGAAATACTTTGGCGCAATTCCATGCAGTAAGGATCAGTAAGCTGATAGCTATGGCATGATTCAAAAGATAAAGAAAAATTAGCCAGAGAAACTACAGCATTGACATCAGAGATATGGCCTGAGGAAACATTAGAAGGGGAATCCAAATTATAATCCCCAGAAGGATTGAAAAGTCTGGAGAGAGCATCAGCCACGATATTGTGGTGACCTGGTACAAATTTTAATGGAAACTTAAATCTAGATAAGTGCATTAATCAGCGACCAGTACGTCCAATCTTGGCAGCATTATTTAAGAACCAGGCTAATTAATGTTTGATTGTCTGTGAGGACGGTGAATTTCTTATGCTCAATGTTCCAGGGTATCCCGTGGAACGCAGAGATGAAGAGATGAATGGGTCTAACTACAATGTCAAGAATTGAATTTAAAACTTAAGCTGAAGGTTATATTTTCAAAAACTTTAAACTTAACAATGTTTACAGGTACAAGTAGCAAACATTAAACAAGTCTAAGAAGGACAAGATTAGTGGTATTAACAGATCGTGGGCTTCAAGCCCTCACCTTACTTTTCCTGAGCTCCTAGCTCAAATTTACAAAAGAGCACAAATTTATACAAGGGCAGAAATCCCGTAATTCAAAGAGCACTTGCTCCCAAAATTACACTATCAAGCTGCCCAGAGGCACCTTTTACAACACTTGAAAAAGAGCTAACATGCTCTCAGTTTGTCAAGCCTACTCAAGGCAACACCAAAACAATCTTACACTCTTTGGCCTTCCATGGCCCAACTTACAAACTGAAACAGGGGTATCTCGTCCCCAACCTATAGGGCCTTTGCGGAAAGAACAGGTTAAGTAAATGGCCCGAAACACAAACTGAATGGAGGTGTATAGTGCTCCAAGATAGTGAAAACTTAAAAACCTAAAGGGCACTAGGCCGGTGAAACAGGGGCTATTCCCAAACTACTGAGGTGACTCGTATAGAAAGTAATTTGCCACATTACAGAATAAAAAAACAGTTATAAAAACGTAGTCACCTCAAACCAAGATGAAGGGGAGCTCGAGAGGGTACATCACTCTCTATCCCTGATTTACAGTCGAAGATTTTATTAACCTTTTTACATTACCGGCAGAAGTTACATTTTAGAAAAGAAGGTTACATAGTTAACGTTTCAGACCCTTCCCTTGGGTTAAACTGCGGAGCTAGCAAGAAAGAAAGATGTTATGTGGCCATTACCGTGACGGTGTACTGCTGCCTGATGAAAGAGGCCTCCTGCCTGGACACACACACTTAGTAAGATGACGATCAGTTGGCCCAGAAACGAGAAAATCCGCAATTTATAAACCCCTGGGGAAAGTTAGAGATCATTCAAGATTAAACTAGCCACACCTTCTCACGTGTGTTGGTCAATTTAAAAGTTACACTCAAAATCGAAGAAGAAGAAGAAGAAGAAGGAGGAGAATAAGAAGAAGACTGTGATTGGTAGAAAATTAATTATAGAAATTAGGGATTGGCTAGATTCAAAACTGGCGGAAATAAAAAGGAAATATTGCCAACCCAAAAATAAATGAACATCAATCAGAAAGAAAAAAACTAATGAATACAAAACTTCTTTGAATTATAAGTTCTTATACTTCGCACCAGGGTGCATGATCATAGTTTTAGTAGTGACATCTGTGGAAGAGTGTCGAAACTTCTTGATGGATAACAAACAAAACTAGTAGAAATACAGTCAGTTCAGGAAACTTCACAGTAACAAAATTACATCATATTTTAGTGGTGACATCTTCTGAGTAAATTTCTAAGTTGGTGTAGTTTCAGTTTCACTGTTTCACCAATAGAGGAGTTCATTTAGGTGCTAGATTTAAAAGCGCGGCGTTGGGGTGTACCTCCCTGTACACTCAATATAATTGGAAAAGTGTTCTAAAGTTAATATAAGGGCTAAAGCTTCCCTTTCATAGGTAGAGTATTGACACTCAGTGGGGGATAAAAGATGACTAAAGTAAGCAATAGGCACAATAGGCAAAGCTTTTTGGTCAGTAATTTGATGAAGAGCCCCTCCAGCGGCAATATTGGATGCATCAGTGTGTATTTCAAATGGGATAGAAAAATTTGGTATCTGAAGTATAGGAGCCTGACCGAGTAGAGATTTCAACTTAACGAAAGCTTGAGTTTGGGCATTAGACCAATGAAACTTTACACCCTTACGTTTAAGACAGTGAAGGGTTCAGAAATATGGGAATAAAGGAGAATAAATTTACTATAAAACCCAGTCATTCCCAAAAAGGCACGAAGTTGTTTAAGATTCTTACAGGGTGGGATCTGATTGATAGCAGCGGTCCTTTGAGGATCGACAGAGATACCTTCTGATGACAGAATATAGCCTAGAAATTTTACAGAGATAGGAGCCAAGAAAATTGTTGAAGGATTGACGGTTAGGTTCGCTTGACGTAATCTAGACAGAACTTATGTTCAATGAGTAATATGAGAATCAGTCAGGTCTAAATATAAGTAAGTCATCTATATACGGGAACAAATACTGGAATTTAATGTCAGAAAATAAAGAGTCATTAAGCCTTTGCATAATTTGGGAACCCGAGTTAAGGCCAAAAGGGACTTTCGTGAATTCATACAGACCAGTAGGTGTAATAAATGCTGCCCATCACCTACTAGCCACATCCAGGGGGATCTGAAGAAAGGCAGAATTGAGATCCAATATGGAAAAATATTGGGCATTACTAAAGTACTGGAAAGCATTCTGAAAATATGGAATAGGGTAAGTATTCATAAATAATTTTCCTATTCAACTTAAGATAGTCCATGTCGAAACATGAAGTACCATCTGGTTTGTCTACAAGAAAGGCTGGGCAAGCGTAGTTAGAGGTTTAGGGAACAATGATTGAATTATCAAGCATTTTCTGAAGAAGGGTGTTCATTTTTTTGCATCCTAAGTGGATTTCATTGATAAGGAAGTGAACGTACAGGAATCTGATCGATTAAATCAATATGTGCCTGATAATTAAGCACAGAACCTAAATTGGGTCATGTAACATCTGAAAATTGTTGTTGAGAATCATCAGTAGAAGAACAGTGGGAAATCAAACAAGAATATTGATTAGGGTAATCAAAATGGTTGGTAAGGGGAATATGAAGTGAAGGATCAAAATGAAAGGAAATACAAGAATTTAAAGTGTCAAAAATAAGCCCTGTAGAAGAGAAAAAAATCATATCCAAGAATAATAGGAAAGGGGCAAATTTTTAACAATATAGAATTGATAGGACCAAGTACATTTCTGTATTTTTAAAGAAAGGTATAACATACCCAGAATATTTAGGGAATGATTTGAAGAAGAATTACATTGTATAGTGTAAGGAAGTATCTGAAGTGTTTGATCGAGATAAATACAAGAAAAAGGGAGTGACCAATTAATGATCGAGTAGACCCAGTGTCCAATAATGCTACAGAAGGGAGCTTGTTAATTAAAACAATTACAGAAGAAGTATGGGGAAGTAATGAATGGAGAGTAATATCGTTAAGAAGTGGCAGATTTTGACCATTTCGTGCAAACTGCCTATTGACGCGGTGTGTACTGGTTTCCCGATAGGTGATTAGGACATTGTTTTGCAATATGTCCAAATCCTTTACACCGATAACATTTTCAAGGATAAATTGGTGGAAGAGAAGGTAAGAATCGAATTGCTTTGATGTCTATATGATCTTTGTAGAGGGGTATTAGGTAGAATCGGTAACGATGATTGATTACACAAAGGTGGAGGAGGAACGGTAGCGTTATAAGAGGCATTACTGGATGAATGTTGTACATCTGCTTGTGCTATGTTATAAAGATGAGCAATAGTAGTGGGAGGAGCAAAGGCGTATGAGTGAGTGGCAATAGCTAAAATATCGCTGAAGGTAATTATTGTGTCTAAATAATCATAAGTTGATTCATGTGGATACTGGTAACACCTGATAAGTTCATAACGCAAGTTATTCAGAATTTCATACGGCAAAAAATGACGATGTATTTCATTTCTAAATTGTTCTCATTTCTGAAGACAATTCATGTTTTCCAACCAAAATTTGCTCATAAATCTTAGGGTATAAAAGATTAAGCAATAGCGTAAATGGAGCAAGTTGCGTAAGCAAGAACTTTTGTGCTGAAAATAGCCATAATACTAAACTTTTAGGGTCTGTAGCGGTTAATTGAGGAACTTGATTAAGTGCTTATTTTTAGTAATGTGAAAATTAACAGAGTTATTAAAGGAAGTGGTTGCCTGAAATACGGGGTCATTTTGATAATCTGGTAATAGAGGTGGCATTTTGTTTGGAAAGGTATGTCATGAACAGGATTTTCGGGCAAATTGGGATTATTATTATTATTATTATTATTATTATTAGTAGTAGTAGTAGTAGTGGTGGTGGTGGTGGTGGTAGTAGTAGTAGTAGTAGTAGTAGTAGTAGTAGTAGTAGTAGTAGTAGTAGTAGTAGTCGTCGTTGGGAGTACTTAATTCATGACTAATAGGTGAATTATGATCGATTAATTTGAGGTTAGGTAACGATTGAACTTGAGGTTTTTGCCGGGGTTGAGTGTTATTAATGTCAAAGAGATTGACAAAGTCGTAGGAAAAGTGATTCATGTAAAATATTTCACAAGGTAAAGTGAGGTTAAGTGCGACTTAACTAACAGCGAAACGAAGAGGTGAGTTTTGGTTTAGTGAATCTGTTAACATGTTGTTACATTTTGTGTTACTGCTATTATGTTCTTACGAACTGTTACTAGGTTATTCCAGTACTCTGGCACCATGTGGTGTCAGTATGTTGCGTCGAAGCTACTGCTCAGTGACAGAGTACAGGTTTAACATCAACATTACTGATGATGATGATGATGATGATGATGATGATGATGATGATGATAATAATAATATTGATGATAATAATGATGATGATGATAATAATAATAATAATAATAATAATAATAATAATAATAATAATAATAATAATAATAATAATAACTAAACACTTTAGTGTGCAGTGGAATATACCCCAGAGGGATCCGGGACGTAGAGGATGGTAACAAGATATACAACTAAACGCAAAGATAATTTCGATAATAATAATAATAATAACAACAACCACCTTTTACTAGAATAGATGTACATGTATGTACATGTATGTATGTATGTATGTATGTATGTATGTATGTAAGGAATGAAAGAATAAGGGAGCAAGCTGGTGTGTACCCATCCCTGAATGAAAAAGTGACAAGGGCCCGTTTGAAATGGTTTGGCCATGTCAAACGAATGGACGATGGAAGGACAGCAAAACAATGGCTACACACAGTCGTGGCCGGAAAACGACCGGTAGGAAGACCTAGGAAGAGGTGGCTGGACCAAGTGAAAGAGGACATAGGAACAAGAGGAATCAGCTGGGATGTCGTCTTGAGAGAAGAGTGGTACATGCCAGACAGAAGTGGAGAGTCCTCGTAAACCACACCCGGGCAACTGGAGTGGAAAACTGATGATGATGATGATGATGATGATGCTATGTACACAAGCGACCAGCGGGTACAAAACATAACAAATATAATTCGATGGATACTGAGACAAATATTGAAAGTGTATGGTATGTGTTTAATTTTAAATACTTTATATAATTAATACAGATGCATAGACGTGGAAACACTTATGCCAAATCATTAACAAGTCTCATAAATTGAACTGAAGAAGTAACACAATTCAAAAGAATCAACAGTGAGATTGATCAAATGATAGTTAAGTTCATTACAAGTCAGTCCTAAATTTTAAATACCTAATACCATACAATCGTACAAAATTTCAAACAAGATGAGGGGTGAAGGCGGGGCGGGAATGAGGGAACTGAGAGACACGACTGACACAAAAAGAGTTCTAATAGGAGTAACGGCAGGCACATGAAGATAGAATTTTCTTGAGAAGTGGAGTAGTTCAAAATACGGTAAAGCGTGTAAGTCCAAGCTTGCGCTCAGTAGCCAAAAACGCAAATAGATTTTAATGCCGTGCAATTGCGTGACTCTTCCAACTCCGCCCCCTGTGGGTGGGAACGGTAGAATAACACCCACGGTATCCCCTGCCTGTCGTAAGAGGCGACTAAAAGGGGTGCCAGGGGCTCTGAACTTTGGAGTGTGGGTTGGCGACCACGGGGCCCTCAGCTGAGTCCTGACATTGCTTCCACTTACTTGTGCCAGGCTCCTCACTTTCATCTATCCTCTCCGATCACACTTGGTCAACTCTTGTTCTTTTCCGACCCCGACGCTATTAGGTTTGTGAGGGCTAGGGAGTCTTTCCTTTTCACGCTCTTCGTGGCCCTTGTCTTCCTATGGCCGATATCTTCATTTTTCGAAGTGTCGGATCCCTTCCATTTTTTCCCTCTGATTACTGTTATATAGAGGATGGTTGCCTAGTTGTACTTCCTCTTAAAACAATAATCACCACCACCACCACTTCCAACTCCGTCATTATTTAGAAATATGAATGCACCATGTTTTACATGACTTGATCTCTATGTCTCACCTGAAACCAAAACAGCAGCAGTCGAAGGGACTAGAGAACCAGCTCTGTCCAGTATGGTGTGCGCTCGCGCATCCAGCGGGGAACGGCCTCTCGTTCAACCTGCCCAGCTGGGCTAGGTGAGGCGTATTTATATGATCGACAGTTCATTCTGGTTAACTTGCTCTTTTTTATTGTCAAAGGTCGATTCTTAGAATGCTCTGCAGCTCAGTGTTGGGATGTGGGCAACTTGTAACACGATCCCTGTCTGGATTTCCGTCTTTTCTTACCACTATCTTGGGTGTGGGGTCTGTGCTAATGTTGTCTGTCCCGATCTGGTATTAAAAAAGACATTGCTACTATACCAGATCGGGACAGACAACATTAGCACAGACTCCACACCCAAGATAGTGGTAAGGAAAGACGGAAATCCAGACAGGGATCGTGTTACAAGCTGCCCAATTATATGGTTTTTGGACAAATAACTTCTAAGCACATCCCAACATTAAGGTGTAGAGCATTCTAAGAATCTACCTTTGGCAAAAAAAGAAAGCGAGTTAACCAGCTTTTTCCACATGCTTTCAAGCACGAACATAAATGCAAATTGAGTAGGTAAGTGGAGTATTACCTATAAATAAATCATGGCTGGTTGTTTTAATACGCTGGGAGTTACATGCTATTTATCTGTATAAATACACTCCAGTTACCTGTGCTTTCTGCAACATGCGATGAAGGCTGTAGCTCTTATTTCCATGTATGATTTTTTCCATTGTACCCTCTTGTATTTTAATTGTAATTTCTCATTGTTTTTTAAAAGACAGTGTAAATACTTATCAGTTACGGAGTAATACGTTTCCTCTGACATCATTCCTAAGATCAGCTGATCGGTACTGTGGAGCTTGCCCACACTACCGCTGCCTGGCGGGGTGCGCTTGAACTCGAGGAGTCCTCACACTTGTTCTTATATTCGTCATGATTATACTTTAATAACATAGTTGGTAACAAGTTAGTGTTTTTTCAAATATGCTTCCGAACAGAAGCTAAAAAAAAGGGACTTGAAAGTCGTTTTTGACTTTTTATTGGAAGAAAACTTTTTAACAATATTGTAGTTAAGGACAAGTTATTAATCACTTTTTAAGCATTCTTCCCCACCCCTCCAACCCTCCTTCCCTCACTACCACCATCCTCTCCCAATAGACAAAAATTTTTAAAATCCCATGAGAAGTTTTTAAGGTTAATACGAGAATATACTGTGCATACTTTACATTATTTACACCTAAGCTTATGTGAATGTAGCTGATGATGACTGCGAAGCAGTCGAAACATGTACTATTAATGATTTTTTTAAATTGCCAAAGGCAAATAAAGGTATCGATTAGGTGGCTAAATATTTCTTTGATTCTTAGATTGTCATATCGATACAGACATGAAGTGGATAGTTTGTAATTTAGAGGTAGTTTCACATCCCAAGGTCTATAGGGTCTTCTGGACCTCTCCCACTCATCTGCCCTCCGAGGAGGCTGTTGATATTTGGTAGAGGGAGACCACTTACACCGGCGATCATTTGGTCTGTGGACGCAGTTTAACGTCATATACCGAACAACTGCCAAAGGTGTTCCTTGATAGATGGGTTTAACTGTATCCCTACTGGGCAATAAAAAGAATCCTTATCCACTAAATGTACAGTACGCTCACACATAATCAGATGAAGTTATGAAGCACAACTAAATCACATTTTTAAAATGGCGGCACTTGAAGTTTGTGTGTTAACAGACCAAAAATGGTGTCCAGATATCGGGCATGGAGTATTGGGTTTACTGGACTATTTTAACATTATGGGACAGAGGTTATGCATTCGTTTGAATGAGTATTGCTGTAAATGGAATGCCGACATGTTTTCGTGATTAAATGTTCCAGTTTAGTAATCTTATCACGTATTCCACTTTTATAATACAAATTGAGTCTTTATTAACAGACCACATAAAAATTGATACATGTTTCATCCCTAGCAGGACACATGAATAACAGACCTTATAGAATTGTCACATGGATATTGGTACATATACACAGTGAATATGTTCACTTTATTGATAAAAATTACGTATGGCACCTAGTCCTTAAAAAATCAAATGTGAGTGAAACTTTGTGATAAAACTCTTGAGGATTCTGTCTGTATGTTGAGCATAATTGATGTTGATGGATTGAGTTGTTCAAAAATGTGGAACATTCAGTTTATAGGTGGAACATTTGACTAGGACTGCATGGTTGTTGGAGGAGTACTGTAAAAGTAATCCCTTGGCCTAAAAAATAGAAAAAATGCTTTGATACGAATGAAACATGTATTGGGAACTTGTATAAGCAACATCTGGTTACTCATGTCCTGTCCTGTATTTGAATCAACCTGGCTCCTCCAAGATTCACTCAGAATAAGAATAATTTACCAGACTGGCATAAAAAGAATCAGACAAAATCAAACACATTATGGATCAAGAATGAAATCAGATTTTTATATAGGAATAAAAAACAACTTTAACTCAGTTCTAGGTTATATGAAGCACATATGGTTGCTTCTTTGTCACGGGTCCCGGTAGAATGGGAATCGTTCCAAAAAGGTGTTACTAACAAAATAAGCGAGTTACTTGCTAAAAAACAGGGTACTTCGACTTAGTAATACAAATTGTTACCGTGTTTTTGTGGTAGTTAAGCATGAAAGAAGGTGCTGGGTGGTGAATAGGTCTCAAGCTACTAAAGAGAAATTAAATTTAAAATTTTAACAAGGTTATATTTTCTTTTCAAAATTAGGTAACAACAAATAGAACAGGTACTTAGTAGCCGAAATACAACTTGAAATGTACAATTACAGGGATTAAAGAATTTGGGCTTCGAGCCCTGAAAAAACAATTCTTGAGCAACTAGCTCAACTTTACGATATACCAATTTCAACAAAAGGGGCAGAAGACCCCAATCAAACCCTGGAGCCCTTGCTCCAAATTACACAGCAAAGCCTCCTCGAGGCATACAACTCTCAGTTTTAGAAAAGAGCCACTCGCTCTTAAAGTTAAGCCTCTCCCAGGCCACACCAAACTCAACTTTCAAGTTGTCCTCAAAGGACATATACACAGGGGTAAAATACCCAACCTACTGAGGTCTATTAGGAGAGAAAAGATTAATACATGACCTCTAAAATACAACTTGAGAGGAGGCGAACTTGCACTCCTAATACACTTTGCTTAAGACCTACTTGGCACTAGGCCGTTACTACAAGGGCTAATCCCATACTACGGAGGTGACTTAATGGCAATTTACATTACATTACGGGAGAATTGGTTGAGAAAAATAAGTTCACCTCAAGACGATGTGAGTGGGAACTCGAGAGGGTTAGCACTCTCTATCCCATAATGTAGCTTTACAAGAGAATAGAAGAAAAGAGTAGTTACATTTTAGGAAAAGGTTACATTATGGAAAACGCTTCGAACCCGCCGCGAGAGTTAAACTGCCGACCTAGCAAGAAAAGAAGATATTAATAGGCCATTACCTGGTAGTAGAACGCTGCCGAGGAAAGAGGCGCTTCCCGCCTCCTGCTATGTACTTAATACACAGAAAGATGGAACAGAAGTGGCCCGGAGACCCTAAAATCAGCAGTTTAAATACTCTCGCAGAGAATTCTAGGCGTTAGGGGAAAGAAAACACCCTCCCACAAAGATTTTATTGGGTAGGACCCCGCAACAGATCCAAGTTGGGGGAAGATACCCCTGATTGGCCAGAAATTCATTGAAGAAATTCGTGATTGGATACATTCAAAGCAAGGGGAAGAAAGGGGTAAATATTGCCAACTTAAACAATGATAGAAATAAATTTAACAAAGAACAAACTCCTGAAATTAAATTTTCTCCAACAAAATAGTTCTTTGACTCTGCACTAGGTTGCACTATTGTTGATCTTCAGTAGTGTCCTCTAGAAGAGAAAGTTCACACTTCTTAATACAAGCAAAACAAAAGTACATCGAAAATGACACAGTTCACAAACTCAAAATTTTCCAGGTAGTGACATCTTCTGAGAAATTTGAAAATTAAGACCGTAGATAAAGTTCAGATTTCCTCCAGAAGAGGAGTATTACCTGGCGCAACTTTTAAATAAACGGTGTGGAGGTGTACCGCCCGGTACAGACCTCCCCCCCCAAAAGTTCATCCAAGGGGTAACACAGAAGAACATAAACGTTTGTTTGAAAATAAGTTCCAAGTTTTGATGTTGATATTAAGATAACTTGCAGAAGTTTTTGAGAAATTTCTTAATTCAGTTCCAAAATTTTTGTTGCAGTTGGTAACGTAAGGTTTTTATGTTTATCGAAGTTGAATTTCTGAAGATAAGCTTTTAATACTTAAAGGTGAAGGAAAAATTTGCAATGTCCACCAAATATTGCTGCTGAATTTCCAAGAGTAGTTATTGCTTAGGGTGACAGTCCATATAGCTGATGTAGATTAAGAAGGATGGCCAGACCGGCCGTTGCAGCTTGCGTCCAAGGGAGGCCGCTCGGACCCCTTAAGTACCCTGAGATACCGCTCGCCCGCACTATGAGGGGAGCAGAGGTGTAGAAGCACGCCGCGCCCGCGGTGAACATATACAGGCTGCGGGCCAGTAGCACGTCGTGCGCCGCACATCAGCCTTGGCCGGGAGGTGAGCTCCGGCTCGCCGTGCACATGTCGTCCTCGCTGGAGAGGAGGGGGCCCATCCCCCTCCCCAGTCGCTGCACGGCGCTGCGCGGCTGCGGGGGCGCTGAAACATTAAAGCTAGGCGGCAGAATTGTGTTGGACAATCATTTTCTTTGAGGGTACAGGCTTGTAGTGAGAGTGAGGGGCCAGCGGCGTGCAGATATTCATGGTATTCATTAAGCCACTGTGTAGAGTGGAGCAGGAGACGGGAGCGTGGTAATGGCCGTGGCAAAGACAGGATGGCAGTTTAATGGGTCGGGGCAGGTTTCACAAACATGCTTACATAAGAAACAAAATCCTATAGAAGGGGCAGAATGCCTTAAAAGTGAAACTCAAAAAAAAATATAACCTTCATATCCTTTCAAAATAATATGAAGCAAGTTAACACAGAAATTACACCGGTTTCACCTGGGACAGGTGAACCCTAAATATCCTCTCGGTGGCTGGATTACTTAGCAATAAGGTAACCGGCGTAAGAAAATCGAGAATGATACAAGGCCCATGAAATCTGGGGGCAAGCTTGCCCGCGGGAACAAAATTTTTGACCATAACCTGGTCACCTACCTTCAAGGTGGTGGGTCTCCGTCCACGATCATACCTTTCCCTAACCTTTTCATGAGATACTTTAAGATTAGCTTTAGCCTTCTTCCAAAGATCTTTAATGTTGTCCGGATCTATTGTCTCGGGCAGAATGTCACTCAGAGACCAGAGGTTAGAGAGCGGCGAGTTGGGAACAAACTTGAACATCAAAGAAGCTGGAGTAAACTTGTGAGATTCATGAACCGCCGAATTCAAAGCAAAAGCTAACCAATGCAGGGACGTGTCCCACCTGGAAGGGTCTTCATGATGATAAGCAATGAGAGCGGACCTGAGATTACGGTTAACTCGTTCAGCCAGAGATGGTTGCGGGTAATAAGCAGAAGTAGTTACATGAGAGATGGACAAGTCAAAACAGAATTTACGAAATAAATTAGATGTAAAAGCCTTAGCATTATCAGATACAATGTATTGGCACGGACCAAAAGAAGCGAAAATAGAATTTAGGCAAGTAATGGTGGACTGAGCGGTAGCCAGCTTAGTCGGAAATAACCAAGAAAATCTGGTAAAACCATCTACGCATACAAAGATAAATTTGTTGGCATTTCCCTTCGACTGGGGGAAGGGTCCTACATAATCAATATACAGGCGTTCCATGGGGCGCGACGCTTGATGAGAAGACAAAAGGCCTACTTTAGTGGACATGGTGGGTTTACTGATCAAACAAGATTTACAAGCTTTTACAAGTTCACGAATTTCACCGTCCATACCTTTCCAGATGAACCTTTCACGAATCTTTTCACGGGTTTTAAAGATTCCAAGATGCCCCCCCAATGGGGTCTCATGATAGTATTTGAAGATCATAGGCACGAGAACAGCTGGAACGACAACTTTCATCATCTTGTCATGCCTCGAAGGGCAACATAAAACACCATTCCTCAGAACATAAGGGACGACATGTTCCCCAGAAGAAAGGGTTTCCATTATCGGAGCCAGCGTCGGATCTTCACGTTGGTATTTCTCGATATCCCTAAAGAGCATGGGGGCATCAGTTAAAATGGCACTAACATCAACTAGTGTGGACTCGGGAGGTGATGAACGGTCGACCGGTTCATGGTTCTCAACGTCGTTTGAAAACATACGGCTGAGTCCATCAGCAACCACATTTTCAGTACCTCTGATATGCCTGACATCGAATTGGAAGGCAGAAATACGGATAGCCCAACGGGCTATACGACCAGTACGACGCGGCCTACCTAAGACCCAGCTTAAGGCTTGGTTATCTGTCTCCAGGTCGAATTTGACATGTTCCAGATAGAGACGGAACTTTTCTAAGGCAAATAAAACTGCCAAACCTTCGAGCTCATAGATGGAATACTTGGCTTCTTGAGCCGACAAAGTCCTAGATGCATAGGCGATGGGGCGCCTCCCTAGTTCAGTCTCTTGAAGAAGGACTGCAGCTACCGCTGACGACGACGCGTCGGTTTGGACGATGAATTTCTTCGAGAAATCAGGCATAGCAAGAACAGGGGCATTACAAAGAGCTAATTTAAGGTCTTCAAAAGCGGCTTGTTGAGAAGGTCCCCACTCGAATTTGATGCCTTTCCTACGAAGAAGGTTTAAGGGCGCCGCTCTATTAGCAAAATTAGGAATGAACTTCCTGAAGAAATTCACCATGCCAATGAACCTGGCGATACCTTTAATGTCCTTGGGAGGTTTAAAATCACGGATGGCCTGAGTTCTAGAATGATCGACAGCTACACCATCAGGTGACACAATATGCCCAAGGAAAGACATAGAGGGCTTAGCGAAGGCAACCTTGGACAACTTAACAGTTAACCCCGCCTTACGAAGTCGATCGAGAACTTCTCGCAGATGATCTAGATGCTCTTCAAAAGTCTCTGAAAATACGACGACATCATCCAAGTAGTGATATAAGTACTCAAATTTGATGTCGGAGAAGACCCTATCTAGTAGCCTAGTGAGTACAGCTGCTCCCGTGGGGAGCCCGAAAGGCACGCGGTTGTATTCATATAAATTCCAGTCCGTGGCAAACGCTGTAAGGTGTTTAGACTCTTCGGCAAGGGGAATTTGATTATAGGCCTGATTCAAGTCCAAGATAGTGAAGAACTTGGCCTTACGAAACCATGAAAAGCAAGAATGAAGGTCGGGAAGGGGCACAGATTGCAACACCACCTTCCGATTGAGAGCCCTGTAATCAATGACAGGCCTGAAGCCTCCTTGGGGTTTCGGGACTAGAAAAATAGGCGATGAATACGCCGACTTAGAGGGCCTAATAATACCATCCTTCAACATCTGATCGATGATTTCTTTCAGAGCCTTCATTTTAGGTGGAGATAGCCTATACGGTGGAAAACGGACAGGAATCGAATCCGTAACCTCAATTTTGTATTCAATAAGGTCAGTAACACCAAGAGAATCAGAGAACACCTCGGGAAACGACTGACACAGTTTGCGAATACTATCAGCCTGCTCCTCAGGTAGATGTCTAAGGTCTAACAACATCTCATCCTGGGTAGGCGAAATAGAAGAACATGACACAGAATTACACTTTAATAGTGGTATTTTACAACTAGAAGCAAATTTGAATGTGCACGACCTAGACTGGAGATCGAGCACAAGACCAGTGTGAGAAATAAAGTCCGCTCCCAGTATGATGGGGCAAGACAAGTGCTTAGCCACAAACAGTTTAATTTTCCAGGTAAATTTAAAAATACGAATTTTGACCAGTACGGAACCTAGAATTTCTAATGGAGATGAATTAGCCGAAACATATTGAATACGAGGAGAGTCATAGACAGGTAGTTTACAAACAGATTTCAATTTCGAGTACCATACAGCCGAAATAATGGAACAAACACTGCCTGAATCTAATAGAGCTGTTATAGGCTCATTATTTAACTCAACCTTAAGAAAAGGAACAGGTGCGGGTGTATCCGCCGCAATCCTAAGACACTCTTTGGGGCATTCAAAAGATGTATTCGAAGACTTATCGTTCCCTGAATTCTCGACCTTTTTGCCAGGGGCTGAGCCTTGGGAAGCAGAATTAGTTGACTCAGCCGAAGCCACTAGTCACTTTTGATTGTTGTTGGAAGTTACACCAGAAGTTGAGCAGGAGGGGGTGCTATTCGAATTGGGACAATTCTTAGCGATATGTGAGAAGGCCCCACATTT
Source organism: Anabrus simplex (assembly GCF_040414725.1). Classification (NCBI taxonomy): domain Eukaryota; kingdom Metazoa; phylum Arthropoda; class Insecta; order Orthoptera; family Tettigoniidae; genus Anabrus; species Anabrus simplex. The sequence continues at coordinate 100,754,969 of NC_090267.1, read as the reverse complement.
AAAACAGCCTTGTGATGAACCAGCTCCATTATTTGCCCTACTAGACTTGATCAGAGGACACTTATTCCGCAGATGGTCAGACGACCCGCAAGCATAACATTTACGGGGATTGACTGGTCGGCGAGGTGGAGGCCGAGTGTTACAAAAGGAAGGCGGGGGTTCTTTCGCGACACGCAAAGAATCGGCGTATCTAACTCCTTCCGCTGAAACGGCCAATGCTTCAAGTTCAGAGAAAGTTTGCGGGCACGCCGCGAAACACAAATATGACCTATAGGGAGGTGAAATTCCCTCTACAATAGCCTGTACAATCTGATCTTCAGGAAAATGAAGGGCAAACACCCTAGTATAAAACTTAATGTCCTGTATGAAATCAGCCAAGTTTTCATCCAACCTCTGTACTCGATAATAGTATTTCTGAATCAGAGATGACCTCGCGCGGGCAGGAATGAAATTTGCAAGCAAGTGTGCGTGAAAATCTTCAATAGATGACTGTTCAGCAATGGCTCTTACTATTTTATCTGAGAGAACACCAATAGCATACGGATAGATAATTTGCAAAATCTGACAAGGGGAAAGAGAAAACACAAGGGCGTGATCCTGAAATTCCACTAGAAATCTTAAAAACGAAATTACTTCACTGGTGGTGTTGACAGAAAACTTAGAGATACCTCTTAGCAACATTGCCAATGGATGAGGCAAGCTACTAAACCCGGGTGACATAGTAGGTAAAGGTTTCAATGGCAAAGAAGTTAATTCAGAACGGATGTTACCCAACGATGCACGGCGTTCAGACTCGTTGTCCAATGGGGCAGAGATAGTTTGAGCAGCAACGGTTATCCTATTAACTTCTCCCTTGGGAGGCGCTTCCTCACTGCCTGCATTCACTATGGAGGGTTGATCAGATTTGGGAGGAGCCTCCCCCGTTAACAATAGAGTGACTTTACTAGACAATTCAGAAATAGTTTCAAGGAGCGTATTAGCTTCCTTCCTCTGAACGTCATTCACCTTTAGAGACAACAGATCATTAACTCTATTTGAAAAGTGATATAGTCTGCCTTGCACACGCTTAATTTGATTAGGAGATGGATCATTTTCATCAAAAAAACTAACTACAGAAGCTAGCCCAGTAATATTCTCCGTGATCGTGGAAAGAGAGTCGTCAATTTCTTTCTCTCCCAAATTGGGGACGGAAATGGGCAAATCAAGGGACTCTCTAAGCTTGTTAGTGTCTATTGCAACCGTGCCTCCAGATTGCACATTTCTAATAGTCAATTCATATATCAACTCCTCCTTGCGCAAGTAATTAAGGAGGAGAACATCGCGAGGGCCGGGCATGATGACAGAACAATTTTGAAAAACTCAAAAAATTCCAGCAACTGAGAAAATTGTTAGAGTTCGAATTAAAGCAATGTTTAGCCGTCAAAAGGGGCTAAATTGAGACCCATTCAACCACGCTCTGCTACCACTTGTTACCGTGTTTTTGTGGTAGTTAAGCATGAAAGAAGGTGCTGGGTGGTGAATAGGTCTCAAGCTACTAAAGAGAAATTAAATTTAAAATTTTAACAAGGTTATATTTTCTTTTCAAAATTAGGTAACAACAAATAGAACAGGTACTTAGTAGCCGAAATACAACTTGAAATGTACAATTACAGGGATTAAAGAATTTGGGCTTCGAGCCCTGAAAAAACAATTCTTGAGCAACTAGCTCAACTTTACGATATACCAATTTCAACAAAAGGGGCAGAAGACCCCAATCAAACCCTGGAGCCCTTGCTCCAAATTACACAGCAAAGCCTCCTCGAGGCATACAACTCTCAGTTTTAGAAAAGAGCCACTCGCTCTTAAAGTTAAGCCTCTCCCAGGCCACACCAAACTCAACTTTCAAGTTGTCCTCAAAGGACATATACACAGGGGTAAAATACCCAACCTACTGAGGTCTATTAGGAGAGAAAAGATTAATACATGACCTCTAAAATACAACTTGAGAGGAGGCGAACTTGCACTCCTAATACACTTTGCTTAAGACCTACTTGGCACTAGGCCGTTACTACAAGGGCTAATCCCATACTACGGAGGTGACTTAATGGCAATTTACATTACATTACGGGAGAATTGGTTGAGAAAAATAAGTTCACCTCAAGACGATGTGAGTGGGAACTCGAGAGGGTTAGCACTCTCTATCCCATAATGTAGCTTTACAAGAGAATAGAAGAAAAGAGTAGTTACATTTTAGGAAAAGGTTACATTATGGAAAACGCTTCGAACCCGCCGCGAGAGTTAAACTGCCGACCTAGCAAGAAAAGAAGATATTAATAGGCCATTACCTGGTAGTAGAACGCTGCCGAGGAAAGAGGCGCTTCCCGCCTCCTGCTATGTACTTAATACACAGAAAGATGGAACAGAAGTGGCCCGGAGACCCTAAAATCAGCAGTTTAAATACTCTCGCAGAGAATTCTAGGCGTTAGGGGAAAGAAAACACCCTCCCACAAAGATTTTATTGGGTAGGACCCCGCAACAGATCCAAGTTGGGGGAAGATACCCCTGATTGGCCAGAAATTCATTGAAGAAATTCGTGATTGGATACATTCAAAGCAAGGGGAAGAAAGGGGTAAATATTGCCAACTTAAACAATGATAGAAATAAATTTAACAAAGAACAAACTCCTGAAATTAAATTTTCTCCAACAAAATAGTTCTTTGACTCTGCACTAGGTTGCACTATTGTTGATCTTCAGTAGTGTCCTCTAGAAGAGAAAGTTCACACTTCTTAATACAAGCAAAACAAAAGTACATCGAAAATGACACAGTTCACAAACTCAAAATTTTCCAGGTAGTGACATCTTCTGAGAAATTTGAAAATTAAGACCGTAGATAAAGTTCAGATTTCCTCCAGAAGAGGAGTATTACCTGGCGCAACTTTTAAATAAACGGTGTGGAGGTGTACCGCCCGGTACACAAATCTAAATTCAAGAAAATACTTGTTGTTACAGCTTGTGCTATAAAAACATATGGGATATATCAAATATTGGAAACTGCTTTTTAAAAATAATGTTTGTTATATGCACTTAGTGGATAGAACTAACATTTGTGGAGATGTTTAGAAGTTTGTGACGAATGTCAATATCTCTGTAAAAGATCAGAAATTATAATTTTTACAACTTTTATTATGCCCACTTTTTTGACAAACCTAATATTAATGAAGAAATTTGAAATATCCATTTTTGGTACCCTTAATATTGCTCTGCCACTGTATACTGTCAAGTGTATATAGCCTAATGCCCATCCTGGCTATCCTTGAAGTTAATGATTGGGTTTCAAGAACATCTTGTGAGTTGATTTCCCATTATGTCATTACAAACAAACAAACAAACAAACAAACAAACAAAACAGACAGATGGGTGGATGGACGGATGGACATTGCATTGAACCTACTTTCAAATTTTGTATACCTAATCATATATTATAAAAACAAAGTATGAGGCAAACATTGAAAGTTTATTGAAAAAATAATAATTTTAATATAATATAGATAAAATTGTTGAAAATGATGAAGATTTTGATTAGCGTATATTTGGTAAAACATAATTGAATTTTTGTTTCAGTAACTCTGATGGCCACATCAATCCTACTGAAGAATCTATTAAATTCTTTGAGGATAGCAGAAATCAACATTTAGAGAAAGAGAATTCAAGCAGTGATGACAAGGATTTATTGGAGTATACTGAAACAGAGACCCGTCCCGAATTAAACCTCCAGTTTTCCAGTACTTTACCTAGCAGTTTACAGAAGAAAATTTTAAGGTCCGGTGATGATCCTTCAACAAACATAAATATTTATTCCAACCTGTGTTCAAGAGGTAATGTTTCGGAGTTAGAGGATGAATGCCTTCAAGATGGCGGTACTGATGTTGGTTCTCATTACAGTCCACAAAATCCTTTCCACCCATTGACATCCAAGATTAATAATGGTACATCTTCACATATAGACCGACATTTTCTCAAACACATTGCTGCTGCTTCTGATGATGATCTGTGTAGACCTGCAAAAATGTTTAAGTATTGTGCTCAAAGTGTGTCTCCTATAAAACTGACTTGTGAAGTAGATGATCATGTCTCAGGTATTCCAAACAAAAAAATATTGAGAGTTGAAGGTAAAGATGTTGTAGCATTGCCTGACATTGAGAGAGAAAGTAGAAATGAGTTGCATTGTATCGCTACATCCAGTACAAAAGAAAAGAGTTCTGCTTTGAGCAAAGAAAAGAAAATATTACCTCTATATAAAGTTGGTTCCATTCAACTCTCACCTAAAAATGTATCTCCAAAAGCTTCCTGTAATAACAGTCCCTCTCCTATATTGAACAGCTCACCACCTTTTCCCAATAAGGACTTTTTCTTTCAAAAATCTATGTCTCCCAGCAACTCTGCATCATTTACTATGTCTGATTACAAAAGTGGCAATGTTTCATGTCAAAGCAAAATTAAAAGTCAAACATCTTTTAGACATGGTAGTAATATAAATAAATCAAGCCATAAAATATTAAATGATCATGAAAATGACAACTCTCTAGGTGACTTCCGGAAAGGTGGATCATCATACTTAAGGAATGTTGAGATGTCATATGACACTATTGGTAAAGAAAAACCATTTCAGGAGGCACAACTAATCAAAAAATCTTCAGCTATGAAACAGGACATTGTATTTTCAAATCTCCAGAGAAATACTTTATTGGAGAGGGAAGTGCATGAATATTTGTCATCTTCAGTCACAAAAAGTGGAATAAATTCCAAAGACTCGTACAGGAATATGGAGTTAACTGAAGCCCCTGGAAATATTCTACAGGTTAATAAATCTAAATATTGCAATAATTCTCAAATTTCGGGAAGTATTTCAGGGTGTATAGAAACATGTGGAAATATTCTGGGCAGAAGTCAAGTGGAAGCTGGTGGTGTGACATTGTCAGGAGGGCACCGGCCATCTGCTATAGATGATAGGATGGAATTGATACTTTGCCAACAATCACAAGTATTTAAGGCTACTTCAGCTCAGAAACAAGAGTTTGAGTATTCTGACAGTAAGGGAAATGATTCAGCTAACAGTTCTGGAGAACATACATCACAATCAGTACAGAACATGAGAACATTTAATTGTATGAATATGGAACTGACTGAAGCTCCTGGCAACATTCTAGATGTCAATCAGGCAAGAAATTTCGATCAAAGTATAACTTCAGAATGTACTGTAGATTTTACTGAAGCTGGTGGAAATATCCTTTGTGATCCAGTCAAGACTGATGCTGTAACTTCACTGGTAGAATACCCATCATTTGCTACTAAGGATGAAATAAAATTGCCAGCTTGTCAACAAACACAACAATTAAATGGGATGTTTATTGGAAGAAAAGAGATACATATTTCAAATGAAGGAGGAAATGTTCGAAATGAGAATGTTAGATCACATTTGACTGGATCGGTAGATAAAGGAGTATTGAATAACTCTGATACGAGTATGGAGTTAACAGAAACTTCTAGAAATATTATGGACATAAATCAGACAAAGAATTATGACAATGAAGTAACTTCAGAAAGTATTACAGAGTTCACAGAAGCTTGTGGAAAGATAATAGATAAAAATCAAGTGGAAGTTGATCATATGTCACTATCAGATGAGAACCAATCACTGAGTGATAGAGTAAATTATCAGGTATTGAAAAATACTTCAAATGGAAAACAGCAATTCCATGCTTCAAACAAGAGAAGAGATGTTTCACTGGAGAAATCCAAACATCTGCTTGGACTAGTGAACACTAATACTGATTCAAACAGGAGTATGGAGATGACTGACACTTCAGGAAATATTCTAGAAATAAATCAACCAAAGAATTTTGATCTGTCTACAACAGGAGATTTCACAGAAACATGTAGAAATATCTTTAATGGAAATCAAGTTGATGCTGATCACCTATCATTACCTAAAAATAAGTTACTGGGCAAGAATGTTGTATTTTTTGAGCAAAAGCCAGTATTGAAAGAGAATTCTAGGGAAGATATGGTTCAGAAAAACACTGCAAATAAGCCAGCATGGCAGCAACATGCATTGTCTCCAGAACAGATTAAAAAAATTAATGGTTCAGAGGAGAGTATGGAATTGAGTGAAGCTTCTCCATCTAGTTTGGTCCCTGACGAAACAAAAGATTGTGACCATTTTACTCCAGATAGTTCTATAGAGCTGACTGAAGTGTATGGAAAGATAATTGGGAGAAATGAAACCGAGACTGATCACTTATCAGAATGTGTTGACAGCCAATCACCCTCTATGAATATTCACCCAAATTTGATATCTATTAAGCAGAAAGAAAGAATACAGAAAACTCAGTTTGCTAACAAAGCCAGAAATGTTTCAATTGATAGTGCTGGACATTTAATAGTCTCTTTTAGAAATATGCAAACATTTAACAAATCAGATAGGAGTATGGAGGTGACTGAATCTTCTGGAAATATTATAGGTTCAAATGAGACAAAGTATTTTGATTCCACCCTGGCAGAAAGTACTGTGGATTTTACAGAAACGTTTGGACTTATCTTCAACAAAAATCGAGTAGAGTCTAAGCATATTTTACCAGATGAGGAACAATCATTGACCCTTGATAATAGATTGATTCTGTCACCATGCCAACCACAACATATATTGAAAGAAAAGACTGAAATTCTTTATGCACAGTTGTCAGATGAGAGTAGAAATATATCTGAGAATGCAAGACATCAACATTTATCCAACTCTGTAAGTACTGTAGGAACATTAAATTGCTCGAATAGAAGGCTGAAGTTGACTGATGCTTCTGGATGTATTCTGGAAGTAAATCGTCACATCACTCCAGAAACTAGTATAGAAATAACAGATGCTGGTGGAAATATCTTACAAGAGAAAGAAGTTGAGAGTGATCATTCATTACCAAAGGAATGCCAGTCATCTTCTGGTGATAGATTGATAGCATCTCAACAAATCCAACTATTAACAGACAATTCTTGTAGTGAGCAGGAAATCCTCTGTTTAAACAAGGGAAGAACCAAGTCGGTTAAGAGTACCTGGCAAGTACAAGGTAAAGCATTATTTAATAGTTCAGATGAGAGTGGTGACTTGGCCGAGATTCCTCATAATATTTTAGATTTTAGTCAGACAAAGAATTGCAACCAATCAATTACTCCAGAAAGTGTCATGGAGTTCACTAAAGCTTGTGGAAATATCCTAGCCAGAAGTCGGTTAGATCATGTACCATTGCAGAAAGAAAATCAGTCTTTCAGCAATGATGGAAAAGCAAAGTTGCATTGCTCTCAGGTGCAAGTTCTAGTACATTCTTTATCTCCAGGAAAAGAAGTTCAGTTGTCAAACAAAAGTAGACATTGTTTGGTAGAAACAGAAAAGTCTCAACATCAGTCAGGCATTGTTGAAAATGCAAATACGTTTAGCGATTCTGAAAACTGTTTAGAACTGTCCAACACACCTGAAAATATCCTGGCTGCAAATAAGTCAAAAATGTATAGCCATTCTTTAACTGCAGAAAATGTTATCGAGCTTACAGAAGCTGGTGGAAGGGTTCTTGAAAGAAATGAGGTGGAGGCTGATCTTACATCATTATCAGCTGAGGGTCCATCACCTATTACGTCCAGTAGTACAGAATTTACAGCCTGCCAATTGAATCAGAAGCTAATGAGTAATGTGGAGGAAAGTGATGTCAGCTCAAGACAACAGCTGCTTGGCTCTGATTTGAACATAACTTTGAATAGTTCTGATATGTGTATGAAAGTATCTGATACGCCTGGTAACCTTCAGAATGGAAACATAACTGATTTTAATCAGGCTATGACTTCAGAAAATTCTATGGAATATGCAGAAGCTCCTGCTGATACCATTCAGATATCATCAGCACAATGCCTTTCTGCAAGTGATGAAAGTATGGAATTTACTGTGTCAGGGGGAGGAATTATTATCAGAAGCAATTTGTGCACAACAAGCCTTGATAACAGCAGACACTGTGATACAAGTGAATTAAAGGATGATAAATACCAACAAGATGTTGCTGGGAACTCAGTGAAATGTGACAACAGTTTAAATGATAATCAGATGTCAGTAGTTTGTGCTGAAAATGTTGAGTTAACAGAGGGTGTCATCTGCAGTCCAGTAAGTATATTGAATCCTGTATCATCTGGAAAGAATGTTGGTCATGTTGATAAAAGTAATCATTATCGTATAGGAGTTACGACGTCAGGGGGAGGAATTCTTGTCCGAAACAACTTGAATGTAACAGACATAGATAACAGCGCACCCTGTGATACAAGTGAATTAAAAGATGATAAAATCCAACAAGAAATTGCTGAAAACTCACTGAACTCTGACAAACATTTAGACGATAACCAGATGTCAATAGTAGGTGCTGAAAATGTTGAGTTAACAGAGGATGTAAACTGCAGTCCAGTAAATGTACTGAATCATGTATCATCTGGAAAGAATGTTGATGTGAATGATCATTATCATATAGAACATTGCAACTCGCTAAAAGGCTTGGATAAAAGTCAGTTTTTGTCGGCAGGTGAGGAAAGTCCTCCAAGTTCTCGTCAAATAGCACCCACAGTAATTGACGGAAAAGTACGTGCTACAGAAATTTCTTCACCTGCTAAAAAGAAGATAAAATTGTGCAATGATTTCCTCAAAATGGACAACTCACACAGGGCACCTGGGAACAAAAATGAAATGGAAGATCCTCTGAGTAATGGAAGTAAGGAATCATCTAAGGTATCCCCGTATAAAGGAAATGAAAATGATATGGTTACTAAAGAAGTTAGTAAATATTCAAATGGTAAAAATTATATTTCAGAGTTATCTTCAGAAGAAAACGAGTTTTCTACTGTAACCAACAAAATTACTGTAAGTGTGTCACCTAGGGAAATGGCTGTCTCTGAATCAAATATTGAAAGTGCAATTCTAATTACAGATGAAATTAAAATTCAAGATTCATACCTCATAGTGAATAAAGCTATGGATATTCCTCAGCCAGAGGAAAAGGCTTTTTGCAAAAATGGAAATGCCCATTATTTTGACCGTGATAAAAATATGGAGCTAGCAAGTACTTTGTCCAGTAATCAGGTTAAGGACAGCTCTAAAGTTAGTTTGCCAATCGAAGACTCGTACTTTAAGATAGATATTTCTGTTGAAAAAGAACTTGATTTTGAGGAAATGAAAATGGAATTGAAAGATATTTCATTAGATGATGATGATGATGATGATGATGAAACAAAGTCCCTCTGCAAGGATCAGGTCTGTAATTCATTAGAGAAGAATGGAACCACCGAAGACGAACAAGAGGGTAATAAAAAAATCAACTCTCCAAAACCTGAAACTCTGAAGGAAAATAGAGAAATGGTAGACAATATGATAAGTTTCTGCAAGGAGAGAAGCAGAAGCAGCAAGAGCCCTGAAGATGACACGTCACCTGTGTCTAGTAAGTATGATACTTCTTTCAATGTTATGGGGAAACAAATGAAGTGCAACTCAGAATTTCCTAGAATTTGCTCTTAAAACAATACCTGGATTAACATTAATTCAATTTCCACAATCAAAGTAGTCACCCTCTGTTTGAGTAAAGCAGTTTTCCCATTTTTGGAAGGAATGATAGAAGTCATGACTCAGTGTGTCTGCACCTCCTGTGATTCTATTAGTTCTCTTCAGTGGTGTCAAAATGCTGCCCTTTCAATCAGAGTTTTGTTTTAGGGAAGAGGTAGAAGTTGCAGGAGGTGAGATCAGATCAGAAGAGTGAGGTGCAGAATGATGGTTATGGGTTTTGTAATGATGACCTTCACAGTCAGTGAGGAGTTATGCATTTTTTTTTTTTTTTTTTGCTAGGGGCTTTACGTCGCGCCGACACAGATAGGTCTTATGGCGACGATGGGATAGGAAAGGCCTAGGAGTTGGAAGGAAGCGGCCGTGGCCTTAATTAAGGTACAGCCCCAGCATTTGCCTGGTGTGAAAATGGGAAACCACGGAAAACCATTTTCAGGGTTGCCGATAGTGGGATTCGAACCTACTATCTCGCGGATGCAAGCTATCAGCCGCGCGCCTCTACGCGCACGGCCAACTCGCCCGGTGAGGAGTTATGCATGATGATGGTTGACCTGAATGTTTGTCATCTTCCACAGACTCCCAGCCTTCTTTGAAATGCTTAAACCACTCAAATGAAGCCTGGTCACCAAAAGCCTCCTTTAGCACTTGAAAGGTTTCAGTTGCAGTTTTATTGATCCTGAAGCAAAACTTAATGCAGATTATTTGCTCTTTAACATCAGCCATTTTGAAATTCATAGATACATGAGAATGCAGTGTAAAGAAAGCACCAGAATTTGGAAACACTTGCACTTACAGATAACAGTGCACTCTGTGATGCAAGTGAATTGAAAGATAATCAATACCAACAAGAAATTGCAGAAAACTCACTGGACTGTGACAAAAATTTATATGATAATCAGATGTCAGTAGTTTGTGCTGAAAATATTGAGTTAGCAGAGGTTGTCGTCTGCAGTGCTGAATCATGTATCATCTGGAAAGAATGCCACTTGGCAGACTAATAATTGAAACACCAGCAAAAGGAGGAGCTTAGTGTCGGAACTTTGTACCCCTTCTTGTTTATGCAGGAGATTAAAATTCTCGGAAATTCTGAGTAGCCCCTTGTACACCTTCCAGAGATTTTAAAGAATTCAAATTTTCCGTTACTATATTAAACTGTAATGAACTTTTATCTCTATATCTCTGATTTTTTTCTTCAGTTATGTATAAAATTGACCAAGTTATAGATTAAAATGGATTCCCATGTGATCACAGTTCGTGGACATTTAAACTAACTCCAGCCTTCCATGTCTATATTTATCACATGTTTTCTCAAAACAGTATATTTTTTAAACCACTTACATCATAACTTCTGCTGTTTTCAAGATGATTGCATGAAATTTTGTATGACTGCCTTACCAGTGTTGTCTATAACCTGAACTTCAATTTTGAATCCATCTTTAACCAAATGTTTAAAAATTATTTCCTAAAAGAAAGCGGGTTTCTTCAAAAAGATCATTTTTTCCTCTTTCCTTGTAAATATCTGACTCATTGAATTTAAGATTAATTTGTCTATTAACTTTAGAACAGAAAAATATAAACCACTCAAATTGTTAAAAATCTTGGAAGTAATCTTGAAAATGATAGTTTAGTTCAAATTTTACATTGAGCACTTTTGAAAATCTAGCTATCAGAAACTTTTGAAAATAAGATGGTATGTTTCCCTGTAGCTTAAAGAGCAAGTTTCAGATAAGGTATTCTAAATTTCATTGTGATTGAGCTAATAGGAACAGAGAAACTACATTTATAAAAGTGGTCTAATTTTCAATGGTGGAAGGTGTATAGGGCCCCTTAAAATTAGGTTTAGTTTTTTGATTTGGTTCTAGTGACACTATGGTGATCAGTGAGACATAAATGTGTATAGTGCATTTTAACCCACTCGACTCATTTGACGTGATGTTCACACGAGCATTGGCTAGGCCTTAAACTCAAATGATGAGACATTCACGTGCCGCACAGAGTCATATATACTACCTTATATTTTTATCACCCCTGCAAGGGTTTCCCTTTTGCAAACTTCTATGAATAGAACAGGAATGCCGAGTCAACTGAAAGTGTTTTATACTCGGAAGACAGTGCTGGCGATTATGATAACATTGAAGAAGATATTTGAAGTGAAAATTACACTTCATCTATGAGTGACTGTGAAATCGTACCTAAAGACCCGTGTGCAAAATCTTTGTTCTAACATTGTTGTTGAGTACAATTCTTTTGAATGCTTCACTGAAAACTGTGCATGAAAATTCTAGTTACTGTTACCAAACAGGTGGGAACAATGGCAGGATGGTACTCGGAATGAGGCTAATTTAGAAATGAACTTGATGGACGAAGCTGTACACATAAACTGGCTTCGGTGGTGGGGTCATGTAAGGCGAATGGAGGAGGATAGGTTACCTAGGAGAATAATGGACTCTGCTATGGAGGGTAAGAGAAAGTAGAAGTAGACCAAGACGACAATGGTTAGACTCGGTTTCTAACGATTTAAAGATAAGAGGTATAGAACTAAATGTGGCCACAACACTAGTTGCAAATCGAGGATTGTGGCGACATTTAGTAAATTCACAGAGGCTTGCAGACTGAACGCTGAAAGGCATAACAGTCTATAATGATAATGTATGTATGTATGTATGTATGTATGTATGTATGTATGTATGTATTGTACCGGGAAATGATTGTGGGGTTTGAGCATGGGAAGGATCTCAGGTATTCGGTGTTTTTTGGAGCAGGTACAGAGACGGATAGTATCGCAGGGTGAATAATAGATGGTAATTCTTTTTTTGTGAAACTTATTAACAATATCCACAGATATATCACCCTGCAATCTGAATGGAGAACTCAAATTTGTAGTTAATATGCGCCAAAAATGTAAAATCAAAGATTTATGTTATGATCTTCTTGAAGTCTGTTTGCTTGAGAATATCAAGAATAATTATCACTCTTCCATAGAACATGAATAACCTACAGTCTTTCTAATTTAAATGTAAACACAAAATATCACTTTGCACCTGGGATCAGTTCATTATTTATGGTGCTGACCTACATTCTTTCTAATTTTTAAACCACAAAAATGAACAAACACTTGTCATGGAAAGTTTGATAAGTTAATAAAATATTTGATCTCTTGCTGAATGTCTTTCAGTTCGTTTGGATTGCAAAAATGAAATTAATAAAGCACTTGAAAATCCTAAAATTCATCTAGGTAATGTGAATTCAAATTAATTAATACATACATACATGATCATTATAGACTGTTATGCCTTTCAGCGTTCAGTCTGCAAGCCTCTGTGAATTTACTAAACGTCGCCACAATCCTCGATTTGCAACTAGTGTTGTGGCCTCATTTAGTTCTATACCTTTTATCTTTAAATCGTTAGAAACCGAGTCTAACCAACGTCGTCTTGGTCTACCTCTACTTCTTTTACCCTCCATAGCAGAGTCCATTATTCTCCTAGGTAACCTATCCTCCTCCATTCGCCTTACGTGACCCCACCACCGAAGCTGTTTTATGCGTACAGCTTCATCCATCGAGTTCATTCCTAAATTAGCCTTTATCTCCTCATTCCGAATACCCTCCTGCCATTGTTCCCACCTGTTTGTCCCAGCAACCATTCTTGCTACTTTCATGTCTGTTACTTCTAACTTATGAATAAGATATCCTGAGTCCACCCAGCTTTCGCTCCCGTAAAGCAAAGTTGGTCTGAAAACAGACCTATGTAAAGATAGTTTCATCTGGGAGCTGACTTCCTTCTTACAGAATACTGCTTATCGCAACTGCGAGCTCACTGCATTAGCTTTACGACACCCTGATTCAATCTCACTTACTACATTACCATCCTGGGAGAACACACAACCTAAATACTTGAAATTATCGACCTGTTCTAGCTTTGTATCACCAATCTGACATTCAATTCTGTTGAATTTCTTACCCACTGACATCAATTTAGTCTTAGAGAGGCTAATTTTCATACCATACTCATTGCACCTATTTTCAAGTTCCAAGATATTAGACTGTAGGCTTATGGCACAATCTGCCATTAAGACCAAATCGTCAGCATAGGCCAGACTGCTTACTACATTTCCACCTAACTGAATCCCTCCCTGCCATTTTATACCTATCAGCAGATGATCCATGTAAACAACGAACAGCAAAGGTGAAAGATTACAGCCTTGTCTAACCCCTGTAAGTACCCTGAACCAAGAACTCATTCTACCATCAATTCTCACTGAAGCCCAATTGTCAACATAAATGCCTTTGATTGCTTCTAATAATCTGCCTTTAATTCCATAGTCCCCCAGTATGGCGAACATCTTTTCCCTGGGTACCCTGTCATATGCTTTTTCTAGATCTACAAAACATAAACACAACTGCCTATTCCTCTCGTAGCATTTTTCAATTACCTGGCGCATACTGAAAATCAGATCCTGGCAGCCTCTCTGTGGTCTGAAACCACACTGGTTTTCATCCAACATCCTCTCAACGACTTATCGCACCCTCCCTTCCAAGATGCCAGTGAATACTTTGCCTGGTATACTAATCAATGAGATACCTCGATAGTTGTTGCAATCCTTCCTGTTCCCTTGCTTATAGATAGGTGCAATTACTGCTTTTGCCCAATCTGAAGGTACCTTACCAACACTCCATGCTAATTTTACTACTCTATGAAGCCATTTCATCCCTGCCTTCCCACTATACTTCATTATTTCAGGTCTAATTTCATCTATTCCTGCTGCCTTATGACAATGGAGTTTATTTACCATCCTTTCCACTTCCTCAAGCATAATTTCACCAACATCATTTTCCACCTCCCCATGAGCTTGGCTGTTCACAACACCACCAGGATGATTTCCTTCTACTTTGAGAAGATGTTCAAAGTATTCCCTCCACCTCTCCAGTGATTCCCTGGGATCTATTATGAGTTCACCTGAATTACTTAAAACACTGTTCATTTCCTTTTTCCCTCCCTTCCTAAGATTCTTTATTACTGTCCAGAAAGGTTTTCATGCTGCTTGGCCTAGCCTTTCCAGGTTGTTACCAAAATCTTCCCAGGACTTCTTTTTGGATTCAACAACTATTTGTTTCGCTCTGTTTCTTTCATCCACGTACAACACCCTGTCTGCCTCGGCCCTTGTTTGGAGCCATTTCTGATAAGTCTTCTTTTTACGTTTACAAGCTGCTCTCACTTCATCATTCCACCAAGATGTTTGCCTTTTCCCATCTTTACACACAGTTGTTCCTAGGCATTCCCTTGCTGTTTCTACTACCGCATCCCTGTATGCCACCCATTCACTTTCTATATCCTGAACCTGCTTACTGTCTACTGTTCGAAACTTCTCACTAATCATATCCATGTACTTCCGTCTAATGTTCTCGTCCTGAAGATTTTCTACCCTTATTCGTTTGCAGACAGATTTCACTTTCTCTACCCCAGGCCTAGAGATACTTAGTTCACTACAGACTAGATAGTGGTCTGCATCATCGAAAAATCCACGGAAAACTTGTACATTCCTAACAGATTTCCTGAATTCGAAGTCTGTTAAGATATAGTCTATTATGGATCTGGTACCCCTAGCCTCCCATGTGTAGCGGTGAATAGCCTTATGCTTGAAGAATGTATTCGTAACAGCTAAACCCATACTAGCACAGAAGTCCAGCAAACGCTTCCCATTCCCATTAGCTTCTATATGTTCCCCACATTTACCAATCACCCTTTCGTATCCTTCAGTTCTATTCCCAACTCTCGCATTGAAATCGCCCATTAGCACTATTCTATTCTTGTTGTTGACCCTGACAACGATGTCACTCAATCCTTCATAAAACTTGTCAACATCCTCATCCGCACCCTCACATGGTGAATACACGGAGACAGTTCTAGTCCTCATTCCTCCTAATGACAAATCTACCCACATCATTCGCTCATTTACGTGCCTAACAGAAACTATGTTGCGTGCACTGGTATTCCTGATAAAGAGCCCTACTCCAGACTCTGCCCTTCCCTTTCTAACACCCGTCCAGTACACTTTGTAATCTCCTATATCTTCCTCGTTATCTCCCCTTACCTGAATATCACTTACTCCTACCACATCCAGATGCATCCTCTTTGCTGACTCAGCCAGTTCTACTTTCTTTCTTCCATAAGCCCCATTAATATTGATAGCTCCCCATCGAATTCCATTTCGTTCGCCAAGTTGTTTCCAAGGAGTCCCTCGTTGTCAAATCGGAATGGGACTCCGTTACTCCGATAGGTCCGAGGCTTGCGTAAAATGTTCTGAGCTCGGTAGATTCATGAAGCAGGATGCTACCTTTCTTGCACATAGTCCATGTGAGGATCTCTGCTTTAACGGGTTATGGACCACCGGTGGATTGTATTGTCCTAGCCCCCTGAGCACAAGGAGGGCGAGGACTCAGAATATGTCCTAGATGCCCACTCCCATTTCATAGCAACTGGTATCCCGACTCTCAGGACCACTTACTAGGCCACTCAGCTGTTGCCCATGGTTTACGAACTAGGACGTGACTACAGGAACCCACAAACATGAACCATAATTAAATGCTTAAAAAAATGCTTAAAATGTTCTGAGCTCTGTAGATTCATGAAGCAGGATGCTACCCCACTAGTTTTGAAAATTAATTTATAGCAAAATATGAACTTCTTTTAAATGACGATAAAATTATGAATTGATATGTACACGAAGCTCTTGTAAGAGCACTGTACCGGACTAAGTGCTTTGAAAAAAGTCAGTCAGTTGGGATTACTCACTCAGAATACGAGAAGATCTGCTTACGAGTGTTGGAGTTGGAGACTTGGTGTCTGGAATGTTCCGCGGAGTGCGGACGAAGGCTGGAAGTCAGCACCGTCGATGTTCAGTGAAGATGCCACGTCAGTCTTCCTCGTCGGCGTCCCTCGATTGGTACTGTAACTGAAGAAACCATGTAAATCCCTCGTTGAAAGCGACGTTTGATGTAGCAGGATCTCGTAGCACCTTTGCCAAGATTTCCATCGTTCTTGGGGTAATGTTGGAACACGGAAAGTTCAATTGGCACTATTGAATTCACAAATATCACGGATATTAATACTACACACCGTCGTAATGCACGGTTCTATTCTTACACTGATTTTTTGGTGTTGAATTAATATTCACAGTCCATGCTGCAGAAAACACAGTTCTTATGTATACAGTTCATGGGTCTGAGAATTAACGCAGTTCATAATCATCACTACGATTATAAAGTAGGGAACACAGTCCATAAGCACTTGAAAATGTGATTTGTAACAGTCTCTATCACAGTCTCTGAACAAATATTATTAACAAAATTAAGGCAATTTTATGGTTGTATTTGCACCACACTAATCTGTTCTACTTAATATTATTGTAAAAAGTCATTAATGTTCACTGGGTTTCTCACAGTGGTGATCGAAGGATCGAGAAAGTGCATAAGGAAAATAGTTAAATTTTGCCCTTTTATGGCACGAATGTCGAGTAAATGCAGTCTCACTCAGTTCACTGATATATTATCGTGAGAGAAATATGTCTTATACTGATTGAAGTGGTTTTAAATTATGATTTCAGTTTACCACACGCAATGATTTAGGATGTTAACACAGCTCAGATTTATGTGGAATTAGTACAGTTCACGGTGTCGTATATTGGTCAGTAAAATATCGGACACTTCAATTCTCACTTCAAATTATAGCTTTACTCTGTTAATAAATTCACAAGTATTATATTACGATAATTCCCTTTGAGAAACATCTAGAATCTTACTGTCGGCGCGGCGAAACTTCACATACGGTGCGACGTTCTTGGATTATTTCAACAGCATTTGAGTACGGCCATGATTATGTCCTCCCGAATCGCGACAGAGCATACTTTCTGCACACACTGTGCACACACACTGTGTACACGGGACTGGTTATGGCCTTGGCCCAGTGGCCTATATATACAGGTCTGGCGAGCAGCGCTCGAAATCTGGTGATGAAGGGACGAGTATTCCTCCCAAACTTTAAATTTTCATATTTCGGAAACCACTGGATGGATTGATTTCAAATTTGCAGGGTTTTACTTCCAGAACATAGCTACAATTCAGCGTTGGTCTTGTGTTAATTGGTCCAGGCATTAAAAAAATTCATAAAAATAGCTGAGAAACTTCTTTAGGGGAAGTAAGCTACAGGCGGCACTGACGTCACTTGACCTTGCTTGACTTGTGTTCTTCCACATGGAGTGCAGTAGGTACGAGAACATTCTCTCACACAGCTGTTCACATATCGGAACTGAATATGTATGCTAGAAAATAAAATTTATAATTTATATGTGCCAGGGCCTATGCCTTCCTGGTACAGTATGTATGTATGTTACATTTATGGCATTTATTTCAGAGTGGTGCGCAGTAGTTCTGACCAGGTGGCTTACTTGTGTTGAGGATGATTTAAATCTGATTTATAAGCGAGCGCACGGGACCATTAAACCTGAAGCGATTGGGTTACTGTTAGTTTAACATTGTACATCTGTAATAAAAATATTCAGTGAAGTACAGTACCTCCTTTCTGCTTCTGTTCATTTTTTGCGCTAGCTGGTTGTAAACAGGTAGAGTGCATTAATATTGGTCGTGGTGCGGAATGGTTATAGCACATGAAACAATCATTCATTGAATCCCACTGTCAGTGCACTGAAGAACATCCAAGTTATATTGCACAATTCAGCATAGATCTACAACTTTGAGGGAGTTGGCTGTATGGTTCAATGCACATAGCTGTGAGCTTGTATATAGGAGATACAGCAATGTGCTCTGTTGGTTGTAGCACTCAGATTAATGTGTTAGTGCCGCATTAAAACACTAGCAGGAAATTGAATTCAGGGGAATTGCGGGGCCACTCTAGCACAGAATATTATTACTGAAGCGATTAATTTGCATGGGATTGTGCGTAGAAATTTAAAAGGTTAGCACAGGATACGGTGTCATAGAAAGATGCACTAAACCAGTCCAGAGCAGGGCCTCTCAGGGTGCATGCACTGTGCAAAAGACGACTTCGCTTGGTTGACCAGAGTGCAGACCCCCCACTCCTCTTTCCCTACACCTGTCTCACCCGTTCGGTCAGTCTTCGTTTTCCTCACCTACACCGCTGTTTCTCCCCCACTGCGAAATGTTTACGTGTGGTGAGGCGAGACGCTCAGTTGTGTGGGACAATGTTACCAGTGTTATTAAAAAAAAACCCTCTTCTTTCAGTTTAGTTTGAGGGTCCCATTTCCAAAAGGCGCTGGAACGGGGTACTAAACAGCTTTACAGGTGGTGCTTGGAATGCTGAATATTTGTCAGCATATACTGCAGATTATGTCTGGTTTGAGTAGTGTCCTCCTCTAGCTCTTCTTTTCCTTTTTCCTTGCAATTATACCAGTAATGCCTGGAATAAGGGATCGGCTGACAGCAATTCTGAGAGTGTTCTTTAAATTACAATAAGGAATACTAGCACGCAATCTAGTTTTCGTTCAAGTCAAAACAGAAAAAAACATTTCACATATACATGTGGAACCAAACGTAGAAATAATTTTAGCTGCTTCTCGATGTAGCTTAGGAAAATCTTCCTTCGACAAATTCTTGTAGAATTCGGGCAAAGTCTTTGTATGGAAAAACAGATCTTTTTGACGATCATCGTTTTGCAAATCTATTAATTCAAATTGCAAATCAGGAGACACACTTTCAACTGCTATCGAAAAAGGTTTTACAAACACATCAAGCATTGGCTGCAGGTCAGTAATATCCTGTAACGAGAAACACAATTTTTTAAAATAAAAGTTACGTTTTTAATATATAAAATTACTTTGGAGTACCAAAAGTGACATATTTACATAAAGAGGAATCGTGGACGAATGTTTTCTAATTGCATGTTACGCTTGTACACTTAAAATCATCTACCTTTTTACAGTTGATGATATACCGGTACTTTACATAGAATCGGTCGCTAAACTCGTTTTCAAGGGATTGTAGCACCTTGACGTACTTTTCAAAGCGTGCTGTCAAACAAAACCATAGCAACGTTTTGAGTAAACCACTTTGTAAAACCTGGAGTATTTATCAAAGATTATGATATGTATATATATCGCTTTCCTAGCTCAGGGAAGTGTTCCGTATTTTTTTCCCTGAAAGGTTGTGTTTGAGGAGTTGAAGTTTCTGTTGGAAAGCCTTAATCTTGCTGACCATGTCGTTGATTAGATGATTTTCTTTTTGGGTTTTCAGACTTAAATCATAGAAGAGCCATAATATCTGCTAAAAATCCTAAGTCAGCTGCCCATTCAGGGTCATGTAAAAGTGGCTCTGGACGTCCTTTTTCCACCCAAAACTCAGCAACGACGTGGCGTATTCGAAAAAGTCGTAAAATCACATTTCCCTTGCTTAACCACCGTACCTCTGTATGGTAGGGGATATCGGGATACTCTTCCTCAAGTCAAACCAAAAATTCTTTGAATTGGCGATGAGTGAGCCCGTGAGAACGAATATAGTTCACGATATGCACAACTACGTTCATCACGTCTTGAAGACTGATAACTTTTACGCAAAGAGCCTCTTAGTGAGCAAAACAATGAATGGATGGCAAATTCGGCATGTTAAACTTTTCCCGTAGTAAGCCAGTGAACCCTTTTACTTTACCGTGCATTGCTGGCGCCCCGTCTGTTGTCACGGAAAATAGCTTTTCTCAAGTGAGTTCCGTTCCTTCAGCTGCCATTACGACCGCGTCTGAAATATCCACACCTGTAGTAGTGTCCTTCATTGAAACCATATCTAGGAGCTCTTCCGATTATGCAGGTCGTCGTCTACGCCACGTAAAAAAATGGCTAACTGGGATGTGTCGCTAATATCCGTTGACTCATCAAGTGCAATGGAATACGCTAAGAAGTCTTGAGTTTTGGCTGCCAATTGTTCACGCAAATTCCCTGCATTGTCGCTGATTCGTCGAGTTAATGTCATACTGGACAGTGGTATTCTGCTGTATGCTGGAGCTAATGTAGGATTCATTGTCTCTACTATGTCCAACAAAATTCTCTTTATTAGTGGCCCTTCCTTAAACGGCTTCCCAGCTCTTGCTAGCCGTAAAGCAACTTTATAACTAGCTCTAAGAGCAGTGTCACTACACCCTTCATCTTCTTCGCCCTAAATTAGATATATTAAAAAAGTGAATTAGAAATACACATACATGTTTGAGAGGAATGTAAACATAATTTTTAAAAAATTCCGGAACCCGTAACCAAAGTGAAAATGCTACAGTACTGGAACAAACCTCCGTAATTCTTTCTCTCTGGCGTCTCCTATGATTTCACAATAATTTTCCGAATGTAGTCGGTTGTAGTGTCTTTCAATAGACGATTTTCTTGCGTACGTAATTATCGTCCCACAGATTAAGCATTTGGCTTTATCGTCACGACAGACAAAAATATACGAAAGTTCCCAGTTGGATTGAAATGGACTTTCGGAAGTCTTTGCTTTGTTCGAAACAGGTTGCTCCATTATTATGTTGTGCGCTTACCTATTTCACTGATAAACAAGCCGTCTATCACCGAACGCTTCATTGCTCTCAGCACACTACACCATCCGAGTCAAGCCGAGTTGAGGCGAGTCGGACCGATGCACAGAGCCTATGCACCTCGCTCTGCACGCGTGAGAGTTTGGGCATTTGAGAGGCCCTGCCCTAGAGGGTAATTTGTACTGAGGGCTTGCTTGTGGTGCAGGAACTGGGCAGTGAGCATACTGTTGCAACTGCACAGTAAGAGTTTTGTGATATTGCACGTGTTGAACTGAAGCAAGTGATGAATTCTAACCTTTAACCTTGCAATATGGACATGGATGCAGCTGTCAGATGCAAAAGGTGACTCTCAGAAAGTTCTGTAGACAGATTAGGAAGAAAAGTACTTCTCTCAACAAAAATGGATCAAAGGTCGAGATGTTTGATATGTAGTATTGTCATTGCCAGAAGGAATTATGAGGTAGAGTGATATTATAAGAATAAACATTCTGCTATTCATGAATCAATCAAAGGAGAGGATCGTGTAAAAATGGTTGTGAACCTGAAAAATAATATTGTTAAGGGAGGTATTTTGGTTACATTGAAGTAGACTGATTTGTTCAGATATTTCGTGCCTCATAGCTACAGAGCTGGTTACAAATAGATGATTATGGAAAAACAGAGGCTTGCAGACTTAATGCTAAAAGGCATAACAGTGTACAATGAAGATGTATGTATGAGATATTGATCCACATTTCCCTGTGTTTGTGGTGAGGATCATCAACCATAGCCTGCAGCAGTTATTCAGTTGAGTTCTGCAAATAGCATAGGTCTGTTAATCTGATGATAGGAACAAATTTGTTAGGCTGTATCCAAGTATACATGCATGAATTAATTATTTATTTAATTAAATTTATTTACTTTCAAAGAACAGTCTGAGCCAAAGCTAGTTATGGTGCAATACAGGTTTCTTGCTTAGATAGAAAGGGGCAGTTTAATAAAAGGGTAGTCTTCAGCACAAACAGTACAAAGTTGTAACTACTGTATAGTGTGTTGGGTAGATATTTCCTTGTTTTATTGCTGTCGCTTTGTAAATAATGTGTCTTCTTCTTCCTGATACGTTTCTACTTATGCAGGTCGTTCACAAAGCCTCTTCCAGTCTTCTCTTTTTTCCCCCACATTCTTTTGTTCATCACTGTCTGACACTGTAGTCCTCTCCGATTTATGTCATCCTCCACCTGATCCCTCCATCTTGTTTGTGGTCTTCCAATTGGTCTTCTTCCAGATTCTGTCCATACCGGGCAAGTTGGCTGTGCGGTTAGGAGCACGCAGCTGTGAGGTCACATCCGGGAGATAGTGGGTTCGAATCCCACTGTTGGCAGCCCTGAAGATGGTTTTCCGTGGTTCCCCATTTTCATACCAGGCAAATGCTGGGGCTGTACCTTAATTAAGGCCACGGCCGCTTCCCTCCCATTCCTAGGCCTTTCCTGTCCCATCGTCACCATAAGACCTATCTGTGTGGTACGACGTAAGCAAGTGGCAAAAAAAAAAAACCATGATTCTGTCCATTCCGGAGCTCTTCTTGGTAATCTTTCTTGTCCCATTTTTTTGATGTGGCTGAACCACTTCAGTCTATTTCTGTCCATAGTTTCTTTTAGAGGGTTGATCTGTAGCGTGTTTCATATGGTTTTATTTCTTATCTTGTCCCTCCTTGTTTTACCCAAGATCCCTCGCAGAAAGCGCATCTTGTTCGCTTGTAATCTACTCAGATCTCTTTTGTCCAAGTCTAACATTCCGATCCATAAGTCAATATTGGCAAATAATACGATTTGTATATCATGATTTTTGCTTTGGTAGGTACTTTCCAATTTCTAATTATGTCTGATGCACAGTAATAAAATTTTGAGCAGTTTCCTATCCTCTCCGAAATTTCTTCCTTGGTGTTTCCTTTCCATTTAGCTTACTTCCTAGATATTTAAAAGCATCTACTACTTTAAGAATTTTTCCATTACACCTAACATCCTTCATTTTTTTTGTTTTCTCTACTGTTTTTCATTACTTCATATTTTATTAAACTTATTTCCATGCCTGCTTCTTCAATTGCCCTCTGCCAGGTATCGAGTTGTTCTTCCAAATTTTGTTCATTTTCTTCCCATATCATTACATCATCTGCATATGCTATGACTTTAATATCATCTGCTGTTGACCCTTGGTGAACTTTCCTTATAATGCTGCCCATCACTATATTAAAGAGCATTGGTGAAAGTACACTTCCTTGTGAAAGTACACTTCCTTGTCAAACTCCTCTGTCTGTTCTAAACCATTCTGATTTTTTGCCGTCTGTTATAACACAGTTCAAACTTTTGTTATAGATGTTTCTAATTCTGAATTGCATTTCTCTCGACAATTCCATTCTATTCAGTCCTTGCCATATCTCTTCTCTTCTAACCGTGTCATAAGCCTTTTGTATATCTATGAATGCAACTGCAATATCTTTCCCAAATTCCAATTTCCTTTCTACTACTTGTTTAGCTGTAAATATGGCATCAGTTGTTGATCTTCCAGGTCTAAATCCTTATTGTTCTTCTCTTAATTTTAATAGACATGATACTGTATAGGCTTTTGTGCTTATGCCATGTCAAGAAAATAAGGTGAAATTCTTTACGTTTCGCAGAGAACTGTGCTCTGCAACATCAGAAGAAATCTCGACTGTCCACGAGAAAGGCTTCTTAAACAATGACTCTTTAAATGTAGACGTTATAATAGAAGTGGATGGTACGTTCATCGCCACCAGATGCCTCCCAGGACGTGGCACAGTGCTAGCGTTCGAAGGGGAAGCGAACCATCAGAATCAAACGTAATGTTCGTCTCAACCAACCAGACAAATCGGCTATAGATGAGTACGCTCTATCGTCGGGTCATGATGTCATGTTCCAAGGTGCTCAAGCTCTTACCCACACTAGATACTACAGGTCCAGGATTATACGGGAAGCTGTGGAAATACGTAGAAATCTTAACAATTTCAACAGGGACAGCGGATATCAATTAAGTAATACCTGGTTGGCAGCCATTAAGAATTTACGTAGGTAGTTCCCTTCCCTGCCCCTTCACTATTGTTATTTCGTCTCGGTATTTTCTAAATTCGTACGTTCCTCATCGCCAGATGTTTCATTCTGGGCTTGAGTAAATGTCACACACCTGTCAATGTCATGTGTTACGTACAGATGTAATGTGAACCTCTTATACTAATTTGATGGTTTGGTCAGCTTCTGCTTCAAACACTAATGCTGTGCCACATCCTGGGAGCCATCTGGTGGTGAATGAAGGTACCATTTCCACTTCTATTATAACGTCTAAATTTAAAGAGTCATTGTTTAAGAAGCCTTTCTCGTGGACAGTCAAGATTTCTTCTGATGACGCAGAGCACAGTTCTCTGCATAACGTAAAGAATTTCACCTTATTTTCTTGACACGGCATAAGCCCAAAAGCCTATACAGTATCATGTCTATAAGTATGGGCCGTGAAAGCATCAATGGCAACATGAATCTATCTTGTTCTTGATTTTTGTAAGATTGTCTCTTCATAAATCTTCATGCAATAACATAGTAATGCTATTCCTCTGTAATTCTCACAAAATAGGTACAATAATTGCCCTTGTCCAATCATCAAGAATCTCTCTGCCAGTCCATACTATCTTCATTATTCTGTACAGCCACTGCATTCCAATAGGTCCTGCAGCTTTAATCATTTCCACTGCGATGTCATCTGTTCCAGGAGCATTGCCATTTTTCATTTCTTATACAGCTTTTTCTACATCCGACATTTGTAGATTCTCTATTCCTCTTTCATCTGATCGTTTATTCATCCCTTCCACTATAATGGTTATACTTATTTTATCTTCATATATTTCCTTGGGTTCATTTGTTTCATTTTGTCCTTATGTAGATTTTGGAAGTATTCTTTCCATACTTTCAAAACTTCTTTTTCCTCCCACACAGTTTTTCCATTTTCGTTGATGACTTTTGATGTATTTTCTTTTTGCTTCCTTCTGTTACCTAATATTCAGTAAAATATTTTCTTGTCATTTTTATAATTATCTTCTATCTCTTTTGTAAACTTTTCCCAGGACATCTTTTTATCCAATGCTATCATTTGTCTTGCTGCTCTGCTTAGTCGTTTCCATTTGTCCTAGTTTCGACGCTGTTTGGCGTCATCTTCAGCCAAAATGTGGGAAATAGGCCAGCATGTAGACATTTATATTACACAAGGCGTTACATTAAACAATACACACTTGCATCCGGGAGATAGTAGGTTCGAATCCCACTATCGGCAGTCCTGAAGATGGTTTTCCGTGGTTTCCCATTTTCACACCAGGCAAATGCTGGGGCTGTACCTTAATTAAGGCCACGGCCGCTTCCTTCCAACTCCTAGGACTTTCCCATCCCATCGTCGCCATAAGACCTATCTGTGTCGGTGCGACGTAAAGCCTCTAGCAAGCAAACAATACACATCTTACGAGGAGATAAAAACAGGGACGAATGTAGAAACAAATGAATTGTTGAGAAAGCAAAAGTTATAAATATTAAAAATAACCTTAACCACACATCTTGCAGTGCGAAAATATTCGCCTTGAATGATTCCTGAATACAAAACGCACGCGCACACATTTCTGAAGAGCCAGCAGGCAGGAAAAAGTAAAGTGAAACCTTAAGAGTTCTTCTGAGAAGAGTTCATCATTTTTTTCTATGTTCTGACTAACTAATGAAGTCTCCCTTGAGTTCCTGATAAACATACACAACAGGAAATTCTCCTTCACTCTCAGCAATAGCTATAAAGACCAACGGTAAATTGCATTTTAAATATTGTGCAGAGACGTGAAAGCATGATCTTGAACATGATATAACTTCTTCATTTAACCACCTTTGAAAGTCTCTCTCTATATTACATAGCTTCATTAACACCACCATTCTGTAGATGCACAAAATAATCTTGTAACCTTCACAGGTCCGGTATTCAGCTCGACAAGAATATAAAATTGGTATTAAGGAATACGTTTTTGGAGAGTTTGGAGGTTGACTGTGCCTGCCTGCTGGCTCTTCAGAAGTGTGTGTGCGTGCGTTTTGTATTCAGGAATCATTCAAGGCAAATATTTTCGCACTGCAAGATGTGTGGTTAAGGTTATTTTTAATATGTATAACTTTTGCTTTATCAACGATTCATTTGTTTCTATATTCGTCCCTGTTTTTATCTCCTCGTAAGATGTGTATTGTTTAATGTAACACCTTAATAAAAAATTGGGTTAAATGAAGAAGTTATATCATGTTCAAGATCATGCTTTCACGCCTCTGCACAATATTTAAAATGCAATTTACCGTTGGTCTTTATAGCTATTGCTGAGAGTGAAGGAGAATTTCCTGTTGTGTATGTTTATCAGGAACTCAAGGGAGACTTCATTAGTTAGTCGGAACATAGAAAAAAATGATGAACTCTTCTCAGAAGAACTCTTAAGGTTTCACTTTACTTTTTCTTGCCTGCTGGCTCTTCAGAAATGTGTGCGCATGCGTTTTGTATTCAGGAATCATTCAAGGCGAATATTTTCGCACTGCAAGATGTGTGGTTAAGGTTATTTTTAATATTTATAACTTTTGCTTTCTCAAAGATTCATTTGTTTCTACATTCGTCCCTGTTTTTATCTCCTCGTAAGATGTGTATTGTTTAATGTAACGCCTTGTGTAATATAAATGTCTACATGCTGGCCTATTTCCCACATTTTGGCTGAAGATGACGCCAAACAGCGTCGAAACTATTTCCAAGTGTAAATATATGTTGTAAATAAACTATAACATTTTTGTATTGAAAAGGTGGACCCTTTTAAGTTTCCTATCTTCCATTCTCAGTTCAATACGGACAAAAATGAAATTCCTAGATTTAAATCCATTTGTCTCTATTATGTTATGTTTCTGAACCATTCTCTCAACGCATTATTTATTCATGAAGCATAAGATACAGCTACACTGAGCAAATTTCACTTGCACTTTCATAATAAAATATAACAAACATAACAAAATATAACAAGATCAGGTACACAGCCTGCTAATAACAACTCTCCAAATTGAAAACCATGAGAATGTCCATGTTCATAGCCAAGTCGTGGGTCAAGATGGCGGTATAATCCCTTCACATCAATTTATCTTTAAGAGACTGTTTACACACCTCTCGAATAGACTTTTATTTGATGCTATATCAAGCTCTTGTCTCCTTTTAATATCGTTAAAGTGTGTTGGGAGGCGGATTAGGAAAGATCGTTGAAGTATTGAGTGCTGATTGTGGGGAATGTGGAGAAGGTCTTTGGTTCTGGTGAAGCGGGAAGGAACACGGAGAGAGAAGATTGAGACAAGATGTTCCGAGCGGTAATGCCCATTTAAGATCCCGTGAAGGAAACTAATGTCAGCTACCTGTCGCCTGATGTGCAGCGGTGACATGTTAATTGCCATTAATAACTGCTGCGTAGACAGATTTCTGAGCTTGGGGTTTCTTTTCCTTACAATTGCAGCAAAGAAGGACACTGCTCTGTCTAACTGCTTAGTATTGGATGGGGAGGCTGTTGTCCTAATAGGAGAGCAGTATTTAAGAGAGGTTGAATGATCGTGAGAAAGAAGTGACGAAGAGCAATGGGGTCAGAAATTTCTGTGAAGCGATAAAGAATGCCTAGTAATTTCATAGCCTTGGTTGTATATGTTTCTATATGGGTCTTAAATTGTAATTTTGGATCAAATATTACACCTAGGTCATGCTGTTGCGTAACCACGGCGATGGGCTTGTTGAGTAGGTAATATGATGTCGGTAGAGGAGATTTACATAGTGTTATGGTCATGTGGCTGCATTTTTGTGTCCTGTCTCTTTCATGTGATTGTTCATTGCGGAATACTTATTGTGTTTAGAGGCATTGTAATGCTCAAGGTATCTAGTTTGGAAACTACACCCAGTTTGCCCAATGTATGAAAAATTACATTGGTCACACTTGAGCCTATAAATTCCGGAATTCGAAAGTTTGTTATAGGTTGAATTTACGGTGTTGGATTTGAAAAATACATTTCGGTTCGTGTTAAGAGTTCTGAATGCGATATTGCTGTCGTGCTTCTTCATAGGGTTGGTGATATGATATATAGCCGGGTTTGTAAAAGTGAAA
The DNA here is from genome assembly GCF_040414725.1 of Anabrus simplex. Classification (NCBI taxonomy): domain Eukaryota; kingdom Metazoa; phylum Arthropoda; class Insecta; order Orthoptera; family Tettigoniidae; genus Anabrus; species Anabrus simplex. The sequence goes on along the minus strand of NC_090267.1, from coordinate 100,726,641 downwards.
GTAACAAATTTTTAAAATATATTTTTAAAATAGGTTTTTCTGGAGTTAACTTTGTTGCAGTTTTCAATTTGATCTTATTAATAATTTTATTAATCAGATCTGGCCTGTACCCATTAAATTTAACTAATTGTTTAATATAATTAAATTCTTTTTTTCTGATTATAAGTTGAGAGCGAAATCTTTAATGCCCTGTAAACTAAGCTAAAAAAAAAAGGTGCCCCGTTTATGAGATTGTGGGTGCAAAGACTCATTTTTTATAGTCAGGGGAGCGAAAGTAGGTTTCCTGTAGATATGAAATATGAATTTTTCATTGACTCTTGTTATATTTAAGTTCAAGAAGTTCAAAGAACAATTGATTTCATCCCCTTTTGTGAATTTGATATTGCTGTCAAGTTCATTAAGGAACATTAATACTTTTTCGCTGTTGTTTTGTTGTTTTGTTGTTTATCAATGATAGGAAATGTGTCGTCTACAAATCTCAGCCACAAATGGAGTCCATTGATTTTATTTATCATTCTGTTAGTCTCTAACTTATCCATGAAAGTATTGGCAAGAATACCCGAAATAGGGTCGCCCATAGCTAAGCCCTTTTGATGGTAGATTTTTTTTTTGCTTTACGTCACCCTGACACAGATAGGTCTTATGACAACGATGGGATAGGAAAGGCCTATGAAGAAGCACAACGTCAATATTGCATTCAGAACTCATAACACTAACTGAAATATATTTTTTCAATTCCAACACCATAAATTCAACCTATAACAAATTTTCGAATTCTGGAATTTATAGGCTGAAGTGTGCCCAATGTAATAATTCGTACATAAACTGGGCGTAGATTCCAGACTAGACACCGTGAGCATTACAATGCCTCTAAACACAATAAGTGTTCCGCAATGAACAATCATATGAAAGAGACAATACAAAATTTTACCACGATTGATAAGGATCTTTGAATCTTAAAATGCATAAGCAAGAGCAAACTGATGAAGAAATTTGAAAATATTTATATTTTTTTGGATCAGCACTTCAATAATAATAAAAATTTGAACGATGTACTGGAAACAAAAAGTCCGGTAATCGAACAACTTCCTAATTTACTCCTTAAAATATAAGTACCAATAATTTCATGAAAATATTTAATTATAAACTTGCCAACAATACTCCTACAGTAACAGCAGCTGCTTCACCGCCACTTCATCGTATTACGTCCCCTCCACAGACCACTAGTGTTCTCAAGATTTTGCCCTCCCCTTCCCACCTGACTCACTGCCCGCCATTACAAGCACACCCCTACAATACGAGAAGCAGTAACAAGTAATTAATCTCATATTTGTTCCGTATTGAAGATAACAATAAGCAAAATTCCTTCAAGAATAAACTCCAAGGTTAATCTAGGCTGTAAATCAGAATAAAGTCTCCAGTATGTTTCAGTCACAGCACGCATTCATTCCAATTACCACGCGTAATGCTAGGCCCGCCCAATCCAATTCGAGTAACGCCTCTCTAGCAATAACACAGGCGCGCAAGTTAAAACTCACTCCCCTTTCCCCTCTACGCTCCACCGCTCCGTTACAGCATCAATACTTCACTAGAAGTAACAAGGTTAGCCATTCAGACGCAACCGGAACAAGTGGATCCAGCTAACATCTGACTGAACAAGTACAAGGACGGTTTGAAAAGTTCTCTGAATCACCGCTAGATGTCAGTGCTAGAGCAACGAGGTTCCCGCGCAATAATCACACATCTTTTGTGAGTGAACACGTGGCGCGTCAGTGCTCTAGCTGCAGGAGTGTGGTAGTGACGACTCTTTTTTGTTGTTGTTGTTCCCGCATAGTGATTTGTGACAATGGAAAAAACTGAGATTCGAGGAGTGATTAAATACTTTTTAAAGAAAGGTATGAAAGCAAAGGAAATTCATGCCGACTTTCAGAACACACTGGGGGACTCTGCTCCTTCATTTTCAACTGTTGCCAAGTGGACTAGCGAGTTTAAATTTGGTCGGGAGAGCTTGAATGATGATCCGCGTAGTGGACGGCCAAAAAGTGTTACGACCCCAGAATTTATCGCAAAGGTGCATAAAATGGTCATGGAGGATCGTCGACTGAAAGTGTGGGAGATTGCTAAAGCTGTAGGGATGTCTTCTGAATGGGTATATTATATTTTAACTGAAGAATTGGGTATGAAAAAATTATCCGCAAGATGGGTGCCGTGGCTCTTGACATTGGACAATAAACGCACCAGATTGGAAATGTCCGAACAAAGTCTGGCCCGTTTTCAGTGCAACCAACAAGATTTTTTGCGCCGGTTTATGACTACAGATGAAACTTGGGTCCACTACTATACCCCAGAGACAAAACAGCAGTCAAAGCAGTGGAAACATGCTGATTCACCACCACCACCAAAGACAGCAAAGGCAGTGCGTTTGGCCGGAAAGATCATGGCCTCAGTTTTCTGGGATGCAAGAGGCATTCTGCTGATAGATTATCTTCCTGCTGGCCAAACAATTACGGGGCAATACTATGCAAACCTCCTAAACCAACTCCAGGAAAAGATAGGCAAACAAGGCCTGGTTTGGCAAGGAAAAAGGTCATCTTTCATCAGGACAACGCTCCGCCGCACACAAGTGTTATTGCCATGGCAAAACTTCATGAACTGGGGTACGAATTGTTGCCACATCCACCTTATTCACCTGATTTGGCACCATCAGACTTTCATCTATTCCCCAAGCTGAAAATTTTCCTCGGTGGACGGAGATTTTCTACAAGGGAAGAAGTGACAGCTGAATTGGAGAGGTATTTTGCAGGCCTGGAGGAATCTCATTTTCGAGATGGGATCAAGGCATTGGAACATCGCTGGACCAAATGCATTAGTCTACAGGGAGACTATGTTGAAAAATAAAAGCAGTTCCACCGAGGTAAGATACTCCATTCTAGTACATTCCGAGAACTTTTCAAAGCACCTACGTAAGTGTGTCCACATTTATGGGGTATTACACTTTCATCTTTACAATTATTATGTGGGCTCTACATTCATCATTCTAAATTATTTTTTTCTCTTATTCAGTTACAGACAATACTCAAAAGTCCTCCCAAGGGTAGAACAATGTACCAACGGGAACATTAATCTGACAAGAATGGCACAAAATTCCAAGAAATATTTTATCAGATGAGCACCTGACTAATGAATGATATTGACAACATGTTCCAACATACACGTTTTTAACCTCTAAAATAATACCATCCAACCACGCTTGTTTCTAATGGGATAACCAAGCCCAACAAGATCGACATTATACCACGGTTTCAGTTTTGTAGCTGTGTACGTACGACATAGGTGATCATAACCACCTCTGAATGAACACATTTGTATCAACTATCAACCTAATGATTCATCCATACAGTTGGAGAAGTTCAAATTTACGCTTTGGTCAATTTCTAGTCAATGTGACCACATTTGTATAAACTATCAACCTAATGATTCATCCATACAGTTGAGAAATTCCAATTTAAGCGTGGACAATTTCTAATCATTGTATGATAATTTTAATTGCTTCCTTGTCACAAATTCTGGGTTTTAATTAATGTACACATTTTAAATCTATGTATATATCACCTAAAGCACAACTTTATGTAAACATTTTTTTAAGCATATGACCACTGTATTTAGTTTTAAGTTCTAATGTTTAATTGGTTTAAGGACTTGACCGTAAGATTATTATTAGGCTGAAGATGCCCAAAACTAGGCCGAAACATGTACCTAATTAGGAAATGTAATTCATGTAGGATTTAATCACTACAGAATATAATTGTATTGAATAGATGGACACAGTAAATTTTATTCTTGAAAAAATTTTACTTAAAGCAGTAACAAAGCGACTCCTAGACCTTCTCGTGCAGCCAATGCTGCTAGTCGCCTTTCTACTACTACTACTACTACTACTACTACTACTACACCTAGTATAATACTTCCAGTTACAGCAACTTACACTCACTTTCCTTTATATTTCAGACTTCAACACGCGATATATTGCAGTTCATATTACATCCAGTTTCTTGTTGAACTTTCCCTTATTGACTTCATCAGAAGATATAGTACAAGTTTATGACAAACAACTACGACAAGTCCAGTATACACAACAGATTTAGGAGAAAATAGATCAATTTCTTATATTTTGATGCTTTGGCAAATGCCATTCGGCTGTTCATAACACATATATTCGCCGTTCAACTAGCTATTCCACTACGAAACACTATGTACCTGACTCTCGTTCCTAATTATTACCAGAATCATATTTTAATATTTTTAAAACTAGCTGACCCGACAGACGTGTTCAATATATTAGTTGTTTTAAGATCTTCGCTAATTGGCTGATGATGACACTTGAAATGTGTTGAAACCGGTCCCAATAAACAGGTTGTAACTACTTTTTAGTTCAAACTACGGAGTATTGAAAGGTGGATCCTTCCCTATAATATTGTACATCTTCTTATTAGACGTCGTTCTGTCAAAAATAAATGACAATGGAACAAACTCAAATTCAGTCTGCACTGCACGCAAAAATCAGAATAATGCAAATGACTACATCATCAGCATCAAATGAGTTCATTTTCTACTGCTACCAAAAGTTAGTAACAAACTACTGGAAAAACGTGTTTTCATTACCTGCAATATTAATATCTTGATTGTGAATAAGGAAATGCTCAAATAGGTCACAGCATATCACTACCCAGAAATAACCCTGTTTGACTGTAACATAGATGTGAACTGTTCAGCAGGTCTTCAAATCCCCGTTGCAAATCAAGTAATTTGATAAGTTGATGGCGTGAAGATAATGTGGCAAAACTTACTCCTCTTTCTTTGTAGGAAATAACTATCATAGAAAACACTGATTCCAATCAACACTATGAAAATATTTTTCATTGTAAAGCTTTAAGGTACACGATATTTTTTGTTTGATTACCTGGCACGTAAACAAACAAAGTTGATGGTTTTCCAACACGGGAACAGGCAACATACATTTGGCCATGAAACATGGGTTTTCAAGATTAATGCTGCAAACACTGAATGACTGCCCCTGGGATTTATTTATAGTCATAGCAAAAGCGAGCTGCACTGGAAACTGCAGTCGTTTAAATTCAAATGGTATGTCAGTCGGAATCATAGGGATGCGTGGTATCAAGACATCTTCTCCTTTATACTTGCTTCGATCACGTTGTTCAGTAATGTTTTCACCGCTAGCCGTGTGCCAACAAAGACGCGGTTGGTTGATGTTTCACAGCATTATGACCACTGATCCGACCTTTAATTGAAGAATGTGAGGCGGCAATCCTGGCAAATCCACCGAGTTAAAAAATTCGGGTGGATAGTTGATGACATCATCTTGGTTGGTAGCAGAATCAACTGATTTGTATGTCCTCAATTCACTGGTAATTTCATTTTGAATTTTGAAATTTAATTAATTTACATCCATGTTTTTGGCAGCCAATATAGCTCTTTTGCTCAACCAAATATGATCTGTGTAATTTTGAGCAATGTTTGGAAACACCTCTAGAATGAGTTCAGTTTTGAATTAGTAAACTGACAAAAATTGTCAGGAAAAGTAACGCAGCCAATCAGAACGTCTGAAGGGAATTTGCCATTACCAATGTCAATTAGTTGTTTTGAAAATATCTCTCCAGATGGATCATTTTGCAACTCGACACACGCATTCTGGCTTAAATTTAGTATCTTGACGTGTTTCCACAAAACTGATGACTTTAAACATGCATTAAGTTCATCAGCTGGCGTTGACCATGGAATCACTGGCAATGTTTGACAAAAATCTCCTGCTAACAAAATCATCGCTCCACCAAATCGGTTTTAATTGTTCTGCAGATCTTGCATGGTTTGGACTAATGCCTCCAAAGACTTTTTATGTGCCATGGTGCATTCATCCCACACTATCAATTTACATTGCTGCAGAACCTTTGCCATTGCAGAGTTCTTCAATATGTTGCAGGTCGGAGTTTCGTTGCTTTGCATATTCAACAGTAATTTTAGTGCTGAATGGGCTGTTCGATCGCCTTCCAGCAATGTAACTGCAATGCCTGATGAAACAAGTACGAGTGCAATTTCATTGTGTGAGCGAATTGTTGCTAAAATCAATGAAATTAGGAAAGATTTTCCTGTTCCCCTCAGGAGTGTCCAAGAAGTAAATCCCTCCAGTTCCATCATTTACAACTTTCATTAGAGTATCAAATACATACTTTTGTTGTTGGTTCAACAGCGGAAGATTTATTCAAACTGATTCTCTTAAAACATCGAGATCTTACAGTTTTTTGCATTCCAACTCTTGATTAAAAGAGCGTTGTGCATCGGGCGATTGGGCGCAGCCATGCCTAATTGAGATAATACTTTGTTTGACATCATCAAGCACATCTTCCAATCGATATCGATATCAATGTACATTTCTTCACTGATTTGTAAATTTGGATTTCCTGTTGTTATCTGCATTTGATGCAAGATATCATCACACATATCATCTTTGTATTTGATCCATAAATCAATTGGTTTTGATGGGCAGCATGTTAATATAATTGATGAGGTTGTGAAGAAATTACAGCATCATTGAGAGTTTGATCCCAATGAGCGTCATTTTCTAACAGTTGCAAACATAGACAGGCTTCTCTGTAAGAGCTACACAATTCACCATTAACAGTTCGTAAATGATGGAATGATGTTGAGCCTCGAACATTGACTAATAGCAATTGCAAATAAGAACTCTCATTGTTACTTGGATGGACTGAATAAATTCGACCTATTGCATCGGTGGAATATACATTTGGGTAACCTGGAACTGGTTTTCCTTGTTTCCGTCGTTGAAATTTCTTTGAGGATTGATTCCAAGTATAATATTTTGGCATTTGGGAGTATAGCAGTGTTCGGGCGAAATCATCATTCTGACACAATTCAGAAAAACTGGTCAAGGTTGTAGATGGTGGTTCAACGGTTCATTGTAATGCGTTCTGAGCTGTGAAATATACTCTTTGACAATTTTCTAAGTGTATGACTAAGTGAACAACAGTGGGGTGTCTTTCATGAATGGGAAAAGAAAAAATGCACCAAATTGCTTCATTACTGCTAACGTAGTGGCCCATTTGGTATTGGGTAACTTCATCATTGGAATTCTCTGCACTAACTCCGATCACAGCCATGTCACTTCCTTTGGTTACATATTTACAAATGTATTTGATAGATTTGATGGAGTGGTAAGATTCAACATTGATGTGCGCCTTGAAAGTCTTTGATAGGATCGGTGAATATGGAATAATCCAACGATTATCAGTTTCAATGTATTGTTGATTCACTTTGACTATTGTTGATCTTCCGTTGTCTGTAGTCGACCGGCGACGATACAGTGGATACTTCATTTCCGGTAATTGTGTCTGGAAGTAATGCCCGTGGATAACGCTTTGAACATTTACCATCCACCATACACGGTGAATTTTGATTAAGTGTTCCACAGGGACCATGAATCATGTTTTTATTAACTACCTCATGCAAGCCTGCATCTATTTGTACATCAGGGATTTCAGCTGATATCACTTCATCAACATTTGGTCTTATATTCTCAACCAACCAAATCAGAATATGTGCATGAGGCAATCCACGTTTCTGCCACTCCATAGAATACATCCAGCAGCGCGTCTCGCCAAATACGCTATGTTTCACAATGAAATTCATTGAAGATTTCAACTTTTGTTGGAAAACTCTAGCCGTAATGCCATGGCGATCAATGGTTGTTTGGCCAGGGAGTATCTCTTGTTTGATTTCTATCCACTGCGGATTGCACGTGAATGTGATAAATAAATCTGCTGTGCCATAGGGACGAACATACGACATGGCATCTTGAGCATATTCATGTATATGTCGAGGACTTTCGATGTATGTTGCTGGAAGAATGGTCATCCGGCCTACATTCTCTGCATTTCCATCACTGTTTATTGCATCTCGAAGGTGAATATACTCTTCAGAAGGGAGTTTGCTCTGGTTCAACTTGATGAATGTCAAACGCTCTGTTTCAGTTTTGACATACATATCAACAGTATATTGGTGAAATAATCGCCCACATTTCAATATGTGATTGTTTTCATTTTCACGAACCATAAAGCGGTATGAATAATACTTCATTGAACTGACTTTTTAGTTGGTTTTGGCACCTGTAAATAAATTGTTTTAATGACCGTGATTCAACTTGCTTATAATACATATAGTAGCTGATACAAAATATACAATTTTATAATTACCTGTAAGGGGATTTATCATCTTGATCGAGAAATGATAACCATCTTCACCTTGCCAAAATATGATGGGATATTGAGCGGTGTGTTTCATACGCAAGCTGTAACTGATCATTCCGGCGATGTAAAACAATATCACGGGCTTCCAAATTTTCTCCAACTATGGCAACTTCATCAATTGTTGGTGCATCGAAACATCTTGCATGTTGGCCTACAGGCGTTCTATCAGCTCTGATTACAATTTTGTGATTATAAGATGCCATGAGATCCAGTGCAGTTTTGAACAATGAAATCAACTGATTGTGTTGATGAAAGAAAGTTTGTAATTGTTTTACAATAGATCTCTTCACTGAACTGTTCCATGCACAACGCAGATCAATTTCTTATATTGAATTGCCCATGATATAAATTTGCAGGGATTCGTGGTTGCCATCTAACACTGGCAACTGTGAACCTGCTCTGTGATATATTTGGCCTTGTGTCTGTAAATTAAGGAGGACAGTTTACTATTTTTGTCACAAAAACTATATAATAAAATAAACAAAGCAATATGGGGGATAAGTCTGTTTGTTATATGTTCAATCTCTTCAATCACTACTGATCTCCATATAGGGCAGTCGCCCAGGTGGCAGATTCCCTATCTGTTGTTTTCCTAGCCTTTTCTTAAATGATCGCAATGAAATTGGAAAATGATTGAACATTTCCCTTGGTAAGTTATTCCAATCCCTAACTCCCCTTCCTATAAACAAATATTTGTCCCAATTTGTCCTCTTGAATTTAAACTTTATCTTCATATTGTGATCTTTCCTACTTTTAAAGACACCATTCAAACTTATTCGTCTACTGATGTCCTCCCACACCATCTCTCCACTGACAGCTCGGAACATACCACTTAATAAAAATCATTGTTATCCGTATTGAAGATACTGAATGTAGGATGCTAAAGGGTTTATTGTGTCACCTTTTCTATACATATAAAATTTAAACATTTAGGAATTTATTATTAATTCCATTTGAGACATGTTTCACCCTTCATTGAGGGCATCATCAGTCAAATTACCTCCTCAAGGCAAAAATCAGGTACCTGATTAGTGATTAAATTATAAACATTAAGATACATTACAATGGGAAAAATTAAGCAACCAAGAAAAACTTGTTCACAGGTGATACAGTTAAACGATATAAGTTTATAGACATAGTAGTCGGCACCAATGCGTAAAATCACTGGGTATTTTAGCAGAGTCCAGCAGTGGTGTTCCGAAGAATAATTGACACACTCATTAGAAAATCGTAGGAAATTATAAAGTTTATACAAATATTTACATTAAAACAGTCAGGGGAGAAAGGGTATAAAGTATCTGGCGTCAATGTTCGTAACATTAATTACTGCCGTTGGTTGAACGATTACAGGTTGACAGGGTAACTATACAGTAAATTTACAATATTCAATTGAACAGTTGAGAAATTACAGCTTATATACATTTTTTCAAGAGAGCAGCTTGTTGAGAGAGGGTATAAAGATGTCTAGCATCAAGTGCGTCCCATTGTATTAGTCGTTGGATGACGATTGCAGCATTAACACATCAGTAATATGCAGAGCAGTCCAACCTTAGTTTATAATCACAGTGGACAGGGAAAAATATTCCATAGTTTTATTTTTTATTTTCAGAATGTCAAATGAGGTTCTGTAGGCGTAGTCAAACTGAAAGTTGTCTGGTTGAAGTCCTGGGTTCAGTGCGGTGAATTTGGTCGGCGTGGACGGAGATTCATTGGGTGTCACTGAGAACACAGTGCAATTTGAATGGCAACAATGACTGCAGTTATTTGTTGATAATTGTATTATAGGGAATATGTTGCGGTTTAGAATCTTTTGCTTTTTAGTTTATTTAGGGCCTGTACTACGACAGCCAGATAAAATTGCGTTATAAATTTATTTGGCAGTTTGGACATTTATCTGGAAGTTCGGTTGAAAATGCGTACTACGACTTTTGTTTATGTGCAATCTGGGAGAATATTCTCGAGTATAGTTATGCCGAAGTTGGAGAGGCTGTTAATGCTCTTATCTGGGACTTCGCTCCTATCGGGGACGCTACTGTAAAGAATCAAGATGGCTACACATCAAGATGAATATACATCTGCATGATGCTGTGCGAAATTAAGTTGTTACAATGTAATCTGTGTATATACACTGACTGACAGAGCAAATGCAACACCAAGAAGGAGTGGTCAGAACTTTATGTCAATTGCAGGGTAGACTGACGTCACTGAGGTATGCTCATGATGTGAAATGCGCCGCTGTGCTGCGCACGTAGCGAACGATAAATGGGACACGGCGTTGGCGAATGGCCCACTTCGTACCGTGATTTCTCAGCCGACAGTCATTGTAGAACGTGTTGTCGTGTGCCACAGGACACGTGTATAGCTAAGAATGCCAGGCCGCTGTCAACGGAGGCATTTCCAGCAGACAGACGACTTTACGAGGGGTATGGTGATCGGGCTGAGAAGGGCAGGTTGGTCGCTTCGTCAAATCGCAGCCGATACCCATAGGGATGTGTCCACGGTGCAGCGCCTGTGGCGAAGATGGTTGGCGCAGTGACATGTGGCACGTGCGAGGGGTCCAGGCGCAGTCCGAGTGACGTCAGCACGCGAGGATCAGCGCATCCGCCGCCAAGCGGTGGCAGCCCCGCACGCCACGTCAACCGCCATTCTTCAGCATGTGCAAGACACCCTGGCTGTTCCAATATCGACCAGAACAATGTCCCGTCGATTGGTTGAAGGAGGCCTGCACTCCCGGCGTCCGCTCAGAAGACTACCATTGACTCCACAGCATAGACGTGGACGCCTGGCATGGTGCCGGGCTAGAGCGACTTGGATGAGGGAATGGCGGAACGTCGTGTTCTCCGATGAGTCACGCTTCTGTTCTGTCAGTGATAGTCACCGCAGACGAGTGTGGCGTCGGCGTGGAGAAAGGTCAAATCCGGCAGTAACTGTGGAGCGCCCTACCGCTAGACAACGCAGCATCATGGTTTGGGGCGCTATTGCGTATGATTCCACGTCACCTCTAGTGCGTATTCAAGGCACGTTAAATGCCCACCGCTACGTGCAGCATGTGCTGCGGCCGGTGGCACTCCCGTACCTTCAGGGGCTGCCCAATGCTCTGTTTCAGCAGGATAATGCCCGCCCACACACTGCTCGCATCTCCCAACAGGCTCTACGAGGTGTAGAGATGCTTCCGTGGCCAGCGTACTCTCCGGATCTCTCACCAATCGAACACGTGTGGGATCTCATTGGACGCCGTTTGCAAACTCTGCCCCAGCCTCGTACGGACGACCAACTGTGGCAAATGGTTGGCAGAGAATGGAGAACCATCCCTCAGGACTCCATCCGCACTCTTATTGACTCTGTACCTCGACGTGTTTCTGCGTGCATCGCCGCTCGCGGTGGTCCTACATCCTACTGAGTCGATGCCGTGCGCATTGTGTAACCTGCATATCGGTTTGAAATAAACATCAATTATTCATCCGTGCTGTCTCTGTTTTTTCCCCAACTTTCATCCCTTTCGAACCACTCCTTCTTGGTGTTGCATTTGCTCTGTCAGTCAGTGTATTTATAAAGTATGTCATGCTTCCTGTCCAGCTATCACAGAATTCTTAAAGATTTCCCAAGCTAGCAAGTTGTTGCTAATGACTATATCAGTAGCACATAAGCAGTCAACTGGGAGCTTCACTTTTAGCCGTGGTCGTTAGGGCAGCATCGTTTGCTGCTATGCAGTTTTTCGTGGGTTCGAGTCACAATAGTCTAATATTTTTTTTACCTTCTAAATGATAGTCTGTAGGGTACTAGAGGTGATAGTACACATTTCCTAATCATTAAAATGTGTGTCAAAAGCATGGGTTCTATTCCAAACCTATCCGCGACACACATATGGAGTACAGGTATACGACGTTGTTCATGGTGATTCGTCCGTCGAATGAGGATGTTAAGGGGGTTATATTTCTTTTACTTCATAACAACTTGCTACAAAAGTATTTACACTAAAGTGAGATAAATTCTTGCCAGTTACTATTCTCACATTGTATTGAAAAGAAAGAAACTAACTACTTATTCAATGAGCAAACAATAAATTGAATTAATAATAAAATGAATGATCCTACCCTGGATCAGTGGCATTAATCACGAATATAAACTTTACTTTTGCCATAACGCGCATCCTCGTAAATGGTACTAGACAAAAAACGATACATAACCTGAATCTTAACTTTTGCATCCAGGTTACGTTTTCAGTGTTTTTATTTTCTATAACATTTTCAGTTTCGTTATACTGTTAATTAATTTTAACATTTCTTTGTATGTGTATATTTCAGTCCTAATTCTGGTTTTGTCCTGAACTTCCACATTATAGCTGAATAAGAGTCTGATACTGGATTCTAGCAATACAATTTTAAAAGGAATAGAGCTAAACAAATGAAAACACCAGGGAACACATATACCACCGCGCTACATTTTCCGCATTACAATACCGTCGTTAAAATCCGTTGGTAGTACGCAAGAAAATATTTAACTTCTAGTTTGCAAAACTGCGACCTACGTATCTGGCTGTTTACCTGACAGTCGTAGTACAGGCCCTTAACTTCATGCAGCTTTGAATTTTATGTGAAAACATCAGTGTGAGATGCTAGTGAGACTTCAAATTGATATTATTCCGTAAATGAAAACATGAAGGACATCGGGACGAAGTTATTTTTGTGCTGCTGGCCTGCTGAAATAGAATGGAGTTGCTTATGGTATAAACCGCAGTGGAGAGTTTAGAATGTATTACTACAGAGTCAGAGCGTCGTAGCTGAGACAAGGCATATTCTTTTTCTGTCTGTGGAGAGGAGCCGTAGTGGCGCGCCATGTTCGTGCCGGTGTGCGCTGCTTCTAGCTTGTTGTCAAAAGTTGTGTTGTATGAAGTGGAAGTTATCTGTAATCGAGATGTTAATATTATTAATTGGTGTGTAAAGAAAAGATCATGGTAAGTAATGACGAGTAAATGCTGTGTTACATACCTGGTGTGTCACTGAGAAGTTATTTGTTGGTGACAATAAACAATAATTCTTTACACCCCAACTCTCATAAACAAGCCTCTTACTACAGTTTAATATACAGAGGTTTAAAAATTCCCCTTTCACCTAACAATCTAAGAAAAGAACTTGATTACATAAAAGAAATAGCCAAATTCAACGGCTTCAACACCAACACGATCAACAGGATCAACAAAGTAAAACTAAAATTAGCAACGCAACTCTCCCCAATAAAACCCAATGAACCCAAATACGCAACTTTCACATACACTAATCCAGTTATCCACCAGATAGCCAACCCCCTAAAAAAGCACGAAGTCAACATTGCTTTCAAAATGCAGAACACAAACCAGAACATATTTTGCAACCAGAACTCTGTCAACGTAAGAAAAAACCGCTACGCGGGCTCAGGTATTTACAGACTCACCTGTTCACAGTGCAATTGCTCGTACATCGGACAGACTGGCCGAAGCTTCCAAACCCGTTATTTAGAACACTATAATGCCCAAAAACATAATAATTTTTCCGCAATGAGCACCCGCATGAGGGACACTGGCCACCACTTCACCACAATGGAACAAGACTTAAAAATCCTAAAAAGAGAAGAGGAAGGCAAACTAATGACTGTATTTGAGAACTTATACATCTTTCTAAACCAGCACTTCAATAAAGACAAAAACCTCAATGAGATAATAGATGTAAAAAAACTCCTTTGTGACCAAATTCCAACCTTACTACAAAAAATGAATTTCCAATTTTAACACCACATCACCTAACTCACCCAGCACCTTGACAGTCACCCCCTCCCCCCTACCTCCCCCATTCCCACCAATTCCCCACACGCAATGACAGCAAGCCCATACCTCCTCCCACCCAAGCACTTCCCCCTCCACTACGACCCCATTGATACAATACGAGAAATAACAACCACTTGACCATCAAAAACACAACAACACCCAACACAAGCAAATAAAATTTCAACCACATTAGTAAAAAGACATCAACACTATCCACGTAATTTTCGGGTCCATACACCCCCTCCCCCCTCCCCTTTTTTCAACCAACACCTCATCAACCAACACTCCCAACACATTACAACCTCACCCCTCCACTCTACCTCCCTCCTTTCCATCAGCTCTCCTCTGCGCATGTACTGCGCCCATGCTCCTCCCTCCCAGAAGCCCCCAACCCCCGCCGCCAAACGCCAAACACGTGCGTATTACCGACTGAGCCTCCTTCAAAGTCAACCAACACTCACCAACAAATAACTTCTCAGTGACACACCAGGTATGTAACACAATGATCTTTTCTTTACACACCAATTAATAATATTAACATCTCGATTACAGATAACTTCCACTTCATACAACACAACTTTTGACAACATGCTAGAATGCAGCGCACACCGGCACAAACATGGCACCCCACTACGGCTCCTCTCCACAGACAGAAAAAGAATATGCCACGTCTCAGCTACGATGCTCTGACTCTGTAGTAATACATTCTAATCTGTCCACTGCTTTTTTTTTTTTGCTAGGGGCTTAACGTCACGCTGACACAGATAGGTCTTATGGCGACGATGCGATAGGAAAGGCCTAGGAGTTGGAAGGAAGCGGCCGTGGCCTTAATTAAGGTACAGCCCCAGCATTTGCCTGGTGTGAAAATGGGAAACCACGGAAAACCATTTTCAGGGCTGCCGATAGTGGGATTCGAACCTACTATCTCCCGGATGCAAGCTCACAGCCGCGCGCTTCTACGCGCATGGCCAACTCACCCGGTTCACTGCGGTTTATACCATAAGCAACTCCATTCTATTTCACCAGGCCAGCAGCACAAAAACAATAACTTCGTCCCAATGTCCTTCATGTTTTCATTTACGGAATAATATCAATTTAAAGTCTCACTAGCATCTCACACTGATGTTTTCACATAAAATTCAAAGCTACATGAAGTTAAACAAACTAAAAAGCGAAAGATTCTAACCCGCAACATATTCCCTATAATACAATTATCAACAAATAACTGCCGTCATTGTTGCCATTCAAATTGCACTGTGTTCTCAGTGACACCCAATGAGTCATTACATGTAATAACCTTCAGTTATAACACACGTAGCAAGAAGTCTACTGATGCAAAAACTTCTAACTCATAATGTTACAAGCTATCTTTGTCACCGTCAAATGATTCCACTTTTATATGCTTTTTCAACTAGAATATCTACAAACTCACAATTTACAACATTTGAACATCACTTCAAATTTTGAGATGGTCCATAGTGATCCTATTTGAAACTGTTCTTCAACTTCTATTCACCAACTTCATATCCTCAACGTGTTCTACAACTTCACCATATGCATCTGACTTTCGTCTTTTATCTTCAAGATCATGATTAACTCCGGATCTCTCGACTAACTTTGACTTTTATTCTCTCTTCTTTACTTTGATTATATACGATTTTTCGCCATCGTCTAATTATAACCGCCAGACTATCAACTTTACTTTTATGCAATCTTACTACTTGTTGTATGACAATCTGTTGTTTTATCCATTGTACTTATTTTAGCAGCCATCTAATGTTAATTTTGTCAATACTTCCACTATTATATCTCATCACATTGTATTTTCAAACCATCATTGTTATTTTTAATGTTATTTTACTTCAAATCTCTTCAAGTTTTTAAAATTCATTTCATTACTACATGTTATTTAGACGCTTATTTTTAATTTAAGGTTAAGACTATGGCTGATGATGCCTTCAGCGAAGGCGAAACATGTACCACTATTAGCTAACAAATCTATGTAAATCATCCAAGACGTTTTTGTATTGATTAGGTGGTCTAATAAATAACTTAATGTTATTGTTTCAATCAAATATCATCAATACGGACCAAAAATTATATTTATTACATGTAATGTCAATGCCAACCACTATTAGCTAACAAATCTATGTAAATCATCCGATTTTGTATTGATTAGGTGGTCTAATAAATAACTTAATGTTATTATTTCAACCCAATGAGTCCCCGTCCACGCCGACCAAATTCACCGCACTGAACCCGGGACTTCAACCAGACAACTTTCAGTTTGACTACGCCTACAGAACCTCATTTGACATTCTGAAAATAAAAAATAAAACTATGGAATATTTTTCCCTGCCCCCTGTGATTATAAACTAAGGTTGGACTGCTCTGCATATTACTGATGTGTTAATGCTGCAATCGTCATCCAACAACTAATACAACGGGACGCACTTGGTGCTAGACATCTTTATACCCTCTCTCAACAAGCTGCTCTCTTGTAAAAATGTATATAAGCTGTAATTTCTCAACTGTTCAATTGAATATTGTAAATTTACTGTATAGTTACCCTGTCAACCTGTAATCGTTCAACCAACTGCAGTAATTAATGTTACGAACATTGACGCCAGATACTTTATACCCTTTCTCCCCTGACTGTTTTAATGTAAATATTTGTATAAACTTTATAATTTCCTACGATTTTCTAATGAGTGTGTCAATTATTCTTCGGAACACCACTGCTGGACTCTGCTAAAATACCCAGTGATTTTACGCATTGGTGCCGACTACTATGTCTATAAACTTATATCGTTTAACTGTATCACCTGTGAACAAGTTTTTCTTGGTTGCTTAATTTTTCCCATTGTAATGTATCTTAATGTTTATAATTTAATCACTAATCAGGTACCTGATTTTTGCCTTGAGGAGGTAATTTGACTGATGATGCCCTCAATGAAGGGTGAAACATGTCTCAAATGGAATTAATAATAAATTCCTAAATGTTTAAATTTTATATGTATAGAAAAGGTGACACAATAAACCCTTTAGCATCCTACATACCACTTAATTGAGCAGCTCGTCTCCTTTCTCCCAACTCCTTGAAAGTTGGCACGGAATTGTCCGGAAGTACATTTGTTGCCCCCAAATGAAGTCATTTGAAAGCAGTTGTTATATTTTTGGATATTTGTAAGGAAATGTATTGAATCTGTTCCTGTTCCTGAAACCAATGAGCACAATGGATCTGGTGGTGGAATCAGTGGCACTAATTTCACTTTGCCATTTGCGCAACACAATCCAGTGGCTTCATTTTTATATTTCAATGCCTTACAATTTTAGCAAACTGAGTTCATAGATCCAATAGCAACACATTGGTGGGCACTGTAGTCAATTGAAACATCATAACTGAAAGCAGCTCCATTCAAACTTGGAAGATTATTACCTGAACGACGCACTGCACGGGTTTGTGATATCCGAATCCTTTCAGTTTCATTTCACTCTTCACATTGTTATGCAGTCCAATTAAATTGAAAATTAGCTTGGCTTGTAGCATTTCGAGTTCTTCGACTGAAGTTGCTCCGCCCGCTTCTTATAGGCGGCATTAGTCTTGAAATGAGTATACTGTATATGGAAGCATACACAAAATAAACCAGTCGACCAAAGAAATCGATGAACTTGTTTGTTGAGAAGCGAGGATTTAAGTTGCTCCGCCCGCATCTTATAGGCAGCATGAGCCTTGAAACGAGTATACTGTATATGGAAGCACACACAAAATAAACCAATCAACCAAAGAAATCGATGAACTTGTTTGTTGAGAAGCGAAGATTTAAAAACAATCAGGGTAGACAAAGATCTCCAATTATAACAAAACACAACACTGCATGTGAATGTCTGGAGAGCATATGTTTGAGAGATCCATACCGGCAGTCGAGGCAGCCAGACAGCAAGCCAGCCGAGTCACGCACGAAACCGAAACCCAAGGAGACATTCTTCCTGTCACAAATTGAGAACTAAGCGAGATACAAACTTGGTGTTTGTTTTAAAAATAACTTCCATATCTGACGACCATTTGCCTCGCTTTGACCCCCCATGCAAATTCAATAGCAAAGAAGTTGGCCAGCGATAGCCTTTTTCGTGCCAGCACATAAAAATCTCTGAACATGACTGAAAAGAAACACAAATAGCGCATGTTCTTATTGTTTAAATTTAAAAACAAACTTATCTACATCAAGCTGAAATGTTTCTTTACCAGCAGTGAAAAAGTTACAAATATAATAAATATAAAATAGGAGTTATGATATGATAAGTTCTATGCAATGAAGATTTTGCATTTGAGGTAACATTCCATTATATTAATATTTTCACACTCAATTATTTTGTAACACCTTTTTTTTGTTAACGGCATCAAATGCTGCTTGAAATTTTGTACATAATCCAATATTCACCTATTTTAACCGATAACATTGAGATTTACGGACATTTGGCAAATGCGTTGGATTAGAGGAGGACAGCGCTAAGCCCAAACTTGGGGGAAGGAAAGAGAGATGAACAGTTTAAATGGAAAAAGGGAAATGGGGCTTTTATGTTTTTTCTGGGACTTTTTTCCAATTTTTCTCTTTGTAAACCTTACTCGGACTTCGATGAATATTTGAAAAAAAGAATTAGCCGAATTGATCCAGCTGTTCCAGAGTTTTGCGCTTAGCAACACATTTAGCAATTCATTTTTATTTATATAGATTTTTAATTAATTCACACATCATATAACTTACGTTGTACACAATATTTGTAATCATTGGAAAATACTATCATAAATATTAAGGCTTATTTATGATTTTGATCATTAATCATAGAATCAATCATTACATAATTTTTGACATTGTAAAAAACTTGTTATCTCTATTACATATGAAGTCAACAAAACGACTATCGGATTAAATTTTTATGGCTTAATTTAAAATTAGTATAACTTCCGCCGCTTTGGAGAACTAATGACCACTAATTACAATATTATTTTAAACTATTAGATTTTAAGACATAGCCTTACATATAACATCTGACTCAGGTCCCTGACCTAACTTAGAGTATTTAATGGCTGAAGATGCGTGCCATGTCAAGCAAAACATGTCCCATATTAAACAATAGTCATCCACACTCTTCTCCTTCTTAGCCTTTTCTCAGTTACTTGGGGTCAGCATTTTGTACAAATGTACTTCAGTTTACAGCTCTTTAAATGTGAAAATGAAAACCTACATCCTGTTTTCCAATCAATGACCAGGTCAGGGATGGAATGAATGAAGCCCCCACCTTGCGGCGAGGATGGGAAATGTGCCGGCTGCCGAGGCCTGTCGCACTCCTTTGGGGCAATGATTAATGACTGACAGATGAAATGAAATCATAATGGAGAGTGTTGCTGGAATGAAAGATGACAGGGAAAACCAGAGTACCCGGAGAAAAACCTGTCCTGCCTCCACTTTGTCCAGCACAAATCTCACATGGAGTGACCGGGATTTAAACCACGGAACCCAGCGGTGAGAGGCCGACGCGCTGCCGCTTGAGCCACGGAGGCTTTCATTTCATTCTAATTTATTTCAAAATAGTAATCACTAGAGCTGGGATTTTCATTTATTATCAAGTGGCAAAATATGTACATAAATATGTAACAAAAAGCACCAAAATATGTAGAATGGATAAAATATGTACTGTCACATATTTAATATAAAATCACCATTCTTAATTACAACACATAAAACACACTTTGTATTAAATTTTGTAGCATACTGAACAATTAGAAGAAAATGTTCTCTGGAATCATATTATATCAATATGTCAGACACATATTCAATACAAACTTGTCAGTTTCTTATTTACAACACTAGAAGCACGTTTATATATTAACTTATAAGCACAGTGAACAATGATGTTTCTTAATTGAAAGATGTTTGTCTCTCAGCATGTTCTTATATGCAGAGAAAGATCTTTCAACATCACATACTGAAAATGGTTTTCCGTGGTTTCCCATTTTCACACCAGGCAAATGCTGGGGCTGTACCTTAATTAAGGCCATGGCCGCTTCCTTCCAACTCCTAGGCCTTTCCTATCCCATCGTCGCCATAAGACCTATCTGTGTCGGTCCGACGTAAAGCCCCTAGCAACCAACATCACATAGTACAACTGGCAAATTTTAGGAGAGGAATTTTTGGTGGAGAAATGTCCTCGGGTGTATCAACATCATCACCATTTAGAATTTGGCAAATGCTGTGAAATGTTGAGTATCCAGGATTTGTCTTCAACACTTTTGCAATTTACTCAGTATACTTGCACCAGTTTCCCCATGCACAGCACTTAGTTTTTCAATAGTATCCTCAATGACAGCAATAGAATCTTGTAGTTGCAGTCCTGATGTTTCTAGACATTTGATGCTTTCTTGAAGACAGCTGAAGTGGCTGCTGATGTAGGCAATTGAGGAGACCACTTTGGAGCCACTAAAGGCAGTTTATGATTCACAAATAGATACAGCACTTTCAGCATCAAAAGTATTTACAACAGTCTTTATAGCATCTGGATGCTCACTATAGAAGTTAACTGCTTCTATCCATGTTCCCTATCTTGTCAACACTGGTTCTGGAGGCAAGTGGTATCTCTGGCATTGCTGTTTGTAAGATAGCACTCATTGTAGGACTTTTTGAAAAAAAACCAACCTTTTTTTGTTGTTGCTGGAATTAATCTATTCAACTGTGAAAACTTAGTTCTAATATCTTTGACAACACGTTGCAGTCATGAGCCAAGCATGTAAAATGGAACATATTGGGATAAAATACCTTCAGAGCAGTTGCAGCTTTAAGTATACATGCTGCAGCATCAGATTACATGACTAATACCTTTTCCTTCTGCATCTCAGTCAGCCACAGATCGTCATTCATGAACCTCGCAATAGTAGTGTGATTTGTATAGTATAGTCCAGCTCTTTACAGCACATCAAACATGGCTTTGAGGTGCCATAATTGTTCGCTTCCCCACCACAATATTTGAAATAAATCTACCCCTAGTATCCGTTGTTTCATTAATAGCAACCCATATGAAAATGTTTTGTATATACTGTGACAAATCACTACTTTGCCATCAGTTGTAAAGGACCCGTCAAATACAATCCATGATTTTAACCTTGAAGACAGCAAGGACGCAATTGGTGCCATATTGACTAGAAAAAACTGATGTTCATGAACTATGTTCTTTAACTGTTTTGTCATAACAAACTTGAAGATAATTCTTGCATTGTGTTGATTGGTGAGGAACATGTTGCTTGCAGTATTTTTCCAGAAAAGATGTTACCTCAGGCACTTCAGGTTTATACCATGGAATATTGGCTGCAATCATTGCACTGCATAAGGCTTATAAAAAAGGGTTACGTGAAGGTGAAGGCTGCATCTGTGTTAAAAGTATTTGTTTCTTCTGTAGACCTAATTGTTTGTTTTTTATATGTAGAGCACTTCTTGCATGTTCAGTCTGAGATTTCATGGAACATGCAATATGTTTGTTACATACCGGTACTTGATAAATCACTACTTTGCCATCAGGTGTAAAGGACTCGTCAGCTGCAATCCATGATTTTAACTTTGAAGCCAGCAAGGACACAATTGGTGCCATATTGACTGTAGAGAAAACTGATGTTCATGAACTGTGTTCTTCAACTGTTTAAAAGAAACTAAAATCTGGTCGAGACATTTGTACCATGTCAAAAATCAAAATCTCTTTATTTGCAAATGAGGTGTTTACCTCGGTGGCAAATGGTACACTAAAATACATTATTGTCAAGCACTAAATATTAAATTAACAAGAGAATAAACTTTTCCTATAATACAATATTATATAATTTACGCTAACAATTTTTTCTATTAAACACACAGCTCATCCTTAATAAATTTACCTTGTTTACAAAATTCTACTTATATCTCCTGTACTACTTACAAATACAGTCATCTGATATACAGTATGTGGAATTACTTCAAATGATACTATACAACTGGTATAAGATTAATATTTACATTGCATTTATTTATTTACTTTTTTTTTTAACGTTCTGGATCCTAAGTAGCATAACGACCTGCTCCGTCTTAACCAGAGCCCCTTTTGCCACCACTTTTCAGAGTTCCTGAAGGACCTTCACAGCTACCGTAGCGGTCCCAGGGCCCTCGAAGTCCCCACTGTACTTCACCCCTACAGGCAGTCCCCTACTTTGGCTGTCCAAACTCCTTAGACCAGGGGATGGAATTAATTTATTCACACACATTTTTTTATTTACAATAACCTGCACTGGTCGAATGCCCTCTAACACTTCATTTATTTTCTCTGTTGCTGTTTATTCTCTTCTTGAATATCTGTACAGATTTTGGAAAAGGATCAAACACTACCCCTGGTAAACTGTTCAACTCCTTCACACCCTTCCCAATGAATGAAAATTTACCCCAATCGCTTCTGCTAAAATTTCTTCTAATTTTATATTTGTGGTCAGTCCTGCCGATATAATTATTTTCCAACTGAAGCCTCTCACGGATATCTCCCCATCCTTCTTCTCCTGTATAGGCTCTATATAATCCTATAAGTCTAGTTTTCTCCCTTCTCTTACTTAAAGTTTCCCACCCAAGTTCCTTTAACATTTCTGATACACTACTCTTTCTCCTGAAATCCCCTGTTACAAATCTTGCTGCTTTCCTCTGCACACTATCTATTTCTTTTATTAGGTATTCTTGGTGAGGATCCCAAACACTGTTTGCATATTCCAATAATGGACGAACCATACTCAAGTAACTTTTTTCTTTTAATTCTTTGTTGCATCCTTTAAGTAGCCTCATTATGACATGTAACGATCTGTATGCTTTCCCAACAATGTCATCAATATGACCCTTCCAGTGCAAATTACTTTCAAATCTCACACCTAAGTATCTGCACTTGCCATCTTTTGGGATAACTACCTCATCCAAAGTATATTCAAATTCAGTTTTAAAGCTCCTGTTTGTAAAAGTTGTAACAGTTGATTTGCCTCCATTAACCTTCATATTATTTTCTTCAACCCATTGTTGGATACTTTCAAGGTCCCTTTGTAATTCTGAACAATCCTCAATGTTGTTTATTTCCCTATAAACAATTATGTCATCTGCATACAATCTTATTTTTGATGTTATATTGTTCCCTAAATCATTTACATATATTAAGAAAAGTAACGGACCGATTATACTACCCTGTGCAATTCCCTTCCAAACTTTCTCTTCCTGTGATACGTTAATTCCTACTTTGACTTTCTGAACCCTTAAATTTAGAAATGTTTTTACCCAACGTGTAACCCTTACGTCCAATCCTATTCCCTCCAATTTCTTTAATAATATTCCATGTTCCACTCTATCAAAGGCTTTGGAAAGATCTATGGCTATGCAATCTAACTGGCCTCCTGAATCTAACTGATCTGATATGTCCTGCTGAAATTCCACCATTTCAAAAGAAGAAAGCCTTATGAAGAGATTTGAAAATTCCTAAATAAGAAAGAGGTCACAGAAATGCGTGTGTAGAAAAATATTTCTGGAAAGTTAAATATGCAAGTGGCTAGGTTAAAAGCAGTTAACTCTAATGGGGATGAAAGGTGTAAAGACTGGCACATAGTGTATAGTAGTAAAGTAACAGTGTTTCCTGCAGCTAATTTGAGCCTTTGACAAACTGATTTCACAGGTCATTTCACCTGCACTTGTCATCCTTTCTCATACCTGTTGCTCATAATTCTCTTAATCCCCCACCCCCCGGTTGAGGTAACTGACTATAGCCCCACATTAAGTGTGAAACTTGAACACAGCAGTTCATATAATATGAGAGAAGGAAAATGCTAAAATACACAATTTTATATAATATCACTAAGATTATGTAGAATACCTACAAATATTTAAAAAATATGTAAAAGGAGATTCAGTTATAACAACCGTAACTTAGTGGTTTGTGAACATATAACTTTTCCCAGAATCTAAATAGCAAGGAACAAAATATGTAATTATACCAAAATCCCAGCTCTATTAATACTTTACATGACTAGGTAAGAAGCACATTTAAACATTGTTTCTTATGGTTTAAAGTAGTAATATTATTTTGATATCTATTAATTGCATGGGAAATAGGCCTACTTTATGAAAAGTTATAGTTATTTGTGCATACTACAACAGATTTGTCACTGCTCAAAATCACGATCACCGTCACTTTCAGAGCTAACAGGTGGTGAAAAGGAATCTCGCAAGATTAAAGATTACTGCAGTAAATGCTGGAGTAGAGACAAAGGAGGATATTTAAGATAATTCCAGATTTCAGTTTCATAAGTATTTAAACAGAAATAAACATAAATATCTATTTCTATATATTTGAGTGTGATTTGATTGAATCTGATGATGTTCTCTCAAGAACGAAACATGTCATTCCATTTTAATTAAGTTGTTTCTTTTTCAGGAGTAATACTGTTACCATATGTTTTCTCTTTCACGTAGTTTATAAATGTATTTACTCAGAGTTAGTTTTGGCAGACTGAAGAGCCTAACAGTTATCAATGCCCCTTTGTTGTGCATAAATGAGAGCTTTCACTGCATTACTTTCACATGTTATAAACTTTACACTTCAAAACTGAGAATATTATTGGGTTACAACCTTAATTAAAACAAGTATGTTTTATTTCAGAAAATACTAGTGTACCTTCCACGTCTGGCTTAACAGAACATGAATTGGCTGAAATTCATGAAAAAGGACATACATCAATGATTGATGGTGATCTTGATATATCTCAAGAAAACCAATTCCTTTTGTGTGAAGATAATGATGCATCTAGTAAGTTTGTTTCGGAGTTCTTTGGAAATTCCTACATTTCTGGACAGGAGAACAATGTTGAGAATTCTTGTGATAAAATATTACCGGTGAATGGAAACTGGTTATCTCCATTAAACATTAATACTCAGTCAAAAACATCTTCATGTCGTGATAAAATCTGTGTAAATGGAAATATAAAGTTAAATTCCAGAGGAAAAGAGCTTGAAACTCAAGAAACTGATGTCGGTGCCACTTTGATCTCTGCACCAGTCGTTCTACATACATCAGATTCAGCAAGTTACAAACAGCAGGTTAAGGATTTAGGAGACCAACCATCCTTGAAGGCAAATAGTATGGATGATGAAACAAAAGAATATTCTGTAGAGGACCTTATAAGGAAGAGTGCACGGAGGTATGTATGTAATTGCAAAACCTGTCTTATTTCTTGTGCATATTTTGTGACTCATTTTGTCTACTTGGATTGTAAATACCTTTGTGTAATATTTTAATTTTAAATTTCATGTTTCTTAATTATACACTTACATACCTGCCAACATTCCAAATGACCTATCAAAATAAGCGGGAACCCAATGCACCAAAATGCAGTAAAACTTGACAAATTTCATATATTTTCTTCACTTTAGATAATAACAAGTTCAACAGCATTAATATAAAACACTACTTGTAATCGATGACATCATAAGGGAATAAATATTTCACCTCAGTTAAAATAATACAGATATCTTTAAAATGCATCAATAAAATCTGCTTACACAACTAATTTGTTTATGCACACGACTGATTAAAAACTTTGAAGTAGTGAGTATGTTTCTGCACAAAATTATATGCACACAAGTTATTTTCATTATTTACACCATCACACACACATATTTCAGTCTGATTTAACAGCTACTTGCTTTGCTTTCTTCAGAAAGTCTGCAGAATATGTGTTTGTATTACATGCTTCAGAACTTCTGGTCTTCAAATTGGAAATGGCTTCCAGATTTCCATTGGACATCGATGACCTGAACTGTGTCCTATTCTTTTTAATCATGCTAAAAATTTGTTTACGTTCTGCATTACTATGTGTTATGACAAGAACAGACAGCATGAATCTAGAGATCTTGTCATGATGTCCATCATTTCCACATGTATTCAACAACTGTGCCCATTTTGAATCATTTGTAGCTTGGTTACTTACCACACTAGATAAGTCGTCTGTCTGAAGAGGCATAATCTGGCTTTGGAGTTCATTCACAGCGTCATCTCTTGTTCCATTTTCTCTTTTACACAAAGTAAAAGTAAACTTTTCCATAAAGAAATTAACAGAAGAAAACTGTACTTCTTCAATGGCATCAAGTTTAGAAACCTGTGTTTTAGCACATCATTCTTAAAAGGGAACTTTTTAACCATGTAGTCACAGGCTGCACAGAAACATTTTCTGACTGATGAGGAAAACAGAGATTTGTCTTCATCTTGTAGCATCTTAAGCAACTTTGAGGTTTGAATGCCACTAACCAACTCTTCTTCATCCTTCTGATTCTTGATTGGGTGATACTGGACATCAAGCAATGCAGACCGTTTAACTACACTTGGCTTGACAAATTTGGTGAGCATCTGTTTCAATAGATTCATCATCAATTCATTCAGTATATGGATAAATGGGGAAGCACTCTGGACTGGATTGATCTTATCAAATGATGGGTTAGTTACATGTAAAAAAGTACAAGGTACCTTGTTTAGGTTAGAGGAAAGAAACATAAACAGCTTCTACTGTGCCCTGCTTTTGGAATAGGAAAAAAAAAAAAAAGGATAAACTGGCAGAAATACAGTATTTGGAGCCCACACTACCACTTCTTTCTTAAAAAATGAGAGAGGTGGATCCTATTGATCTAATTATCTGCTGGCCTGAGTGGCAGACAATTGAGGTGCTGGCCTTTTGACCCCAACTTGACAGATTTGCTCCTGGCTCAGTCCGGCGATATTTGAAGGTGCTCAGGTCTGTTAGCCTCATGTAAGTAGATTTACTGGCATGTAAAAGAACTCCTGCAGAATTAAATTCCGGCACCTTGCCGTCTCCGAAAATCGTTAAAGTAGTTAGTGGGCGTAAAGCAAATAACATTATTTATTTGAGGCGTCTAGTATCAAAACCGGCCAAGTCACAAAATTTACGAAAATGAGTTAAGGTTATAAATTTGAAGTAGAAGAATAGCACTATCAGGTGAAACAAGAATATGCTTTAAAATCGTCCATGTCTTCATGTTGTAGAGCACTGAATTCTCGGTCGTGCAACAGAATCGGCTAAGTCATGCAGCCAGTGAATTCAAAACCGGCCAAGTCAAGGAACGAGCGACAATCTTTTTCATGCAGCATTATTGTCTGGAAGCTTGTGTTGTTACATTAAGCAACAATGTGATCATATCAGTAGGCAAAATCGTTCCTTGTAATGTATATTCTTTGAAGTCATAATATTTTGTTTTTTGTTCGTTTGCAACACTGATTTACGTATTCGCGGGCTTCTTACCGTCATTGGCGCCAAAGCAATCCTATTTCCTGTGTGCTCGTATTTTGTCATTATTGTGTGCTGTAACGTGGATATTGTTCCGAGTGGTGAACTGAAAAATTTACTTTCATACCTTGTGAAATTGTACAAAATTGCAACAAAAACGGCCAAGTCAAAATTTAAATAAACAAAGAAGATGGGTTTATTATGAGTTAGATTTCTCAAAACAGCGGAACTTAAATATTAAACCATTAAGGATATAACTGTGAAAAAAATCTTTTCTGACCATCATTGCTTTGTCTCTACAGGTTTTTCATCCATATTGAAAAATATACCTTGAGTGACTTGGCCGGTTTTGATACTAGACGCCTCATTTATTCTAATTATCTGTCTAAACACCTGGTTAGGGATAACCATCTTGTGCACACATGCTTGAACAACTTCTTTGTTCCTTTTCCATGCTTTGAAATTTCTGAAGATGTTCTTTTTTTTGGCACTCTTCTCCAAGTAATAGAAAATATCACCCAGAATCTCATCAATTCTGACGGATAAAATGTTGCAGCAGCTTTTTCAGCAGCTAAGTTAATTAGATGGCAGCTGGAACCAATACCAAAAATATCCTAATAGGCTTCTTGTGAAACTGCTACAGCTCCATTTTTCTGTCTGATCATAACAGGAGCATTGTCTGAACAGAGTGCCGGGAGTTCTTAATTGGTACTTTATTTAATTCCAACTGTAACAATAGCAGCTTTCCTATGTTCCCCTGTTGAATCATCTACCAATGCTGGTACCAGGAGAACAATACTAATAATACTTTCTCGAGCAGCATCATAAAAAATAACCACTATGGAGTACAACTTGGAATTGGTATCATTGCCTCCATCTGTCGACAAAGAAAATAACAATGTCCTATGTTGCAATATGTGGCATTTTGTTCAGGACACATGTTTTTGTGTGACCACACCATACGTTTTTGTGATTTATGACGTAGGAAACGTCTTTCTGAACAAAACTCCTGCATGATCAGTGGAATGTTGCGTTCCTCTAAGAAAGAAGTAAACAAACACTCGGTCTTGATTATATCATAAACATTATTTCCAGTTTTGTTAAAAACACTTTACTTTCTGATTTTCTCCTATAGATTTCAATTTACCAAGATGTTTAACACACTTTACATGATTAGTCAGGTCGCTTTTGCCACCATGTGCTATGTTAATATCACAAGAGCACATGGTACAAAATGTAAATTTGTCTCCTAGATTTCAGTATACATGGGACACCCAAAGAATACGTAGACACCTGATGATAATTTTTTTTGTTGGTAGATTTACTCATGATTACCAATAAACAACACGATCATAAGTAAGAAACGAACACAATTCATATTACTCCACAACTACATAACCCCAGCTTCACAACACGTGGCAATAAATATGAAGCAAATTAAGCAATGAACATAATTCACATGTTATTCCGTTACAACACAACCTATGCTTCGTAATTCGTGGTGAAGAACAAAAGAACAATTTTTGATACAGGATGTTAAAGTTACCAAACAAATCAATGCATTAAAGTGCAAGTGAACGGTTATCCAAGAATCAGTCTCCTTCAACACAAATCAATATCGATCAACTGGGATTCAGGATGCATCTCGGTATTCCCAATCTAAGACTAACGATCAGAGCAATGAATTGAACATTCATGTATCGGCGGCCTGCAGAAGCTTGTTCTGGCGCGAATTTTAAAAAGATCTCGGTATGTAAAATCGTAAAGTATTATACTTCATCCATAAAACCATAAAATAAACTGTCTTTCCATAAATTCTACGGAAAAACGGTAAAGGTTGGCAGGTATGCACTTATCATTAAACGTTCCCTGTTCCATATACTCTGGGTAAAGTAGTGCACTAATGCCCTTTGCTTCATTCTGTCCTTCCACCATTCCTCTTCGAACACTCTCAATGTGGATTCCTCTGTCCAAACTGCTTGGCATTCTTTCTTCTGATATTATCATCATGTGCCTAAACTACTTCAGGTTCTTCGAGTGAATCCTGTTGTGCAAACCCCCAACACCAACATTCTTCCTTATCACTTCATTGTGTACAGTGTCTAATCTGCTTTTTCCTGTGATGCATCACGGACCTCGTTTCAGTTGCTTGGAACCTACTCTTGCTTTAGGTCAATGTCCAGGGTGCTGAAGCGTATCGCCATCATGGCTGCGAAAACCGCTATGTGACAAGGTTGTTGAAGAAATAGTGACCAGCAGCATATACATACATACATACATACATACATACATACATACATACATACATACATACATACATACATACATACTGCACCCGTCCACCTCCCGAGTCCCAGACTAGCATTAATCTCAGGGGTGTCGGTTCATTATTTAAGTCATCAAATATAAATATAGCAGCATCAGTGAACACTGGAATGAACGGAGCAAATAAAATTAAAAATGGGGAAGGCTCGATTGTAAACTTGAATTTAAGGACTCCATGATAGGACTAGGAAGTGACTGTTAACTTTAAAAAGGGCATCATCTAACTACAATAAAAAGATTATGAGAATGGTTTCCTTTGAAATAATTGCCAGAAAGAGCAGTTTATTACGCCATCCGACGTACGAAACTTTGATACATTTGGCAACGATATTTAAATTTCCACACATGTTACATAAACAAATCACTTGCTATACCGCAAGTGGTATCAATATCGTGCTGGGTTGCTTCTGAAATAAAATGACATTTTGAGGTATAATTTACGGATCGATTCCATTTGAATCGAACCGTTGTTCAAGGATATAGCTTCCTTCTATAGGGAGCCCGAGCATAACCCATGTTACGGTCGGCTTCTCGATTTAACTAAGATGATGTACTCCGGCTATATACATTTTTCCGAGACCGGTACTCGGACTGGGTAATGTTTCTCGTGAATTACGAAAAATGGATTACACGGACAGTTCCTACCTTACGATGTCCAGCTGATACCATACCACAGAATTAGCATTTATATTTTATTTACACCTGATTTGAAATGTCACAAAATAGCCTCAGTAGACTACTGCCACAGATGAGATAATGAGAAGCGATGGGAAATACCGCGCGGAAACCGTACGATAACGAGGTCACAAATGACTATAATACTTATCATTCTTATTATTCAAACATACGAATCGAGGGATGTTGTCACCAATTAATTAATTAACTATCGTCAGAAATATTCATTTATTCATGAAATTATCATCCTCGAAATTATTATTATTATTATTATTATTATTATTATTATTATACTCAACGGTTCCTGGCACTGTCACGTTTGATTAATATCGTCATTATTATGTGGGATGCAAACACAAATGGTTATTACTGTTATTATTATTATATCCCTCTTGTGGTTATTATTATTATTATTAAATAGGTGACTCCAGATATTTTTATTATTATTATTCACGTCACTCAAGAGGTTATTATTATTAATGAACCGGTCACTTCCGCCAAATATATTAAGATATCGGTCGCAATTATAATTATTTCACTGATCAACCAACGTCATCATTACTGTTATTATTATGACAATTCTTATTAATCTGACCGCGATGATTTAACATCGTCCTTACATGATTATTATTATTATCGGTTGCATATTATCATTTAGATTCCTGTTTAACATCTTTATCAACGCTCAATTAATTAAGGCGGTCCAATCATTTATCTGCAATATTTATTATTATTATTATTATTATTATTATTATTATTATTATTATTACGACATCATGATTGTCATTACTCGTCATTACAATGATTACAATATCCGATCATTTATGTGGAATCTGAACTCTCACTATCCTCAGATCCGTAGTATCTCGACGAATAGCTGTGCAGTCTATTTATTTCGTACATGCTGTCACGGGTTCGAATTCTACCCGCTACGTAACTCAGTATTTCTCTGTGACACTGCCCGTACATTTTACACTCATTTCAATATCCTAAGTGTCTCTCGTACGGAATTTATTTCCTTTTCTATCCCAATATTCCTTGATTCATTTATTTCTCACAGAATTATCAACTGACTTATTTATTTACTTCTGACATCGTACGACCTTTTATTATCTGACTGCAGATTCTTTAACATTTTTCTATCTCATTTTGATCTACGCCTTAGTTCATTCTCCACAAATAATCGTAACATCTTGAAATTATATTTACCAAAATTTGACAATCATGGTTTCGTAATATTAGTCCTACGTGTTCCGGCTACTGAATTGCAAATTTTAAGACACGACATTTATACGTAAAAATATATTGGACCGTAATTTAAACCACACGTTCATTAACATGTACGGATTATTAGCACCGATCTACATTTCAATATTATTAATTTATCAAGTTAAATTACCACACACTCTAATTCCGAATTAAAAACGACCTCCCGTCATTAAATGATTCCCGATAAACTCAACACCTGATCACTTAAATTCCAATATCTCATGAATTATTATTATTAATTTAAAAAATATTAATTTTCGCCTGTTACACGGTAGTCCACTCTTAATATGTTTAACGCATAACCCCTTTTACAATTTCGATTCATTCTGGCACTAATCAACTCCAGATATGATTTACTTGGAATATTATTATTATAATCGCTTCTCACAAATTTGAACAACTTCACTTTGAAAATATGAACATACTAATCACAACAAAACACAACTGGTATGGCGAAGCTGGATTTTCCTTCAATGTCATTACATAGCTCGTTAAAATGACAAAACAGAAAAGCACATATCGGGTCTATTTAACTATCATAACCAAAATGAAATATAAAGAAAATTATTGACTACAAAGAAATATGAATGCATGCATGACTTAACGTACTACCCTATATCTACAAAATTTACATCTACAACAAACTGAATACATAAAAAGACCCGATTATTTACATTGTTATATTTACTACTGTCCGTGCTACAAATTTAGGATGGGGTCGTTAAGCGACTCATCTTGTTACAGAAGGTAACCAAGTATAATCAAATTATTCCCATTTTTCCCAATCACGCTAACATTTCCCAAATATTATTTACAGTTTAGTACTCATCTTAGTTATCGGTATTCCATTACAGCTTTGCAGATGAGAGGCTCCTTTCGGCCCCTCTCTGCATTTTACTCCTCCATTCTTGATGGCGTAGTTCCACAAAAGATTTCCTGGCACATTACCATTTTACACTAATACCTTAATTATCACAAAAACTTCACCATCGACAACGTTAACACTGAATACTTTAACTTTTATACAACAAATTAATATCCTAGACCCAAAAATTTAATATTTACACTATTTTAATCTTCGTCCAATTACCGCACAATGGACCTGGACACGTACGACGAGGTGTCAAATTTTACGCCCGTCGCGATTTATGTCGTCCGACGCGATACGCCCGTTTCGTACGGCACTCTTGAAGTGTTCATGATAGCGGTTCGATATTGCAAAGTACAGGCTACTATTCCCTTAAAGTACTGTTCGTCACACAGTCTGTTATGTACGTACTTATTGTAGTACAATTTATATTACTCTCTTGCAGTGCAATTAATTTACTTCACTGATATTTATAACTGACAAACACTGTCCTACGTTAACTATTTCCAGTTCATGTTGCTTGAGCGCGATCACATTTCTAAACACTGGCGGATGCTCGCGCCATTAAATGTTGAGTTACTGTATGCCCGTAAAATTCGAAGTTAGCTGCGACCGACGGTTCACCTCCAGAGATTCATTTCAAGTGTGTTGGCGATGATCCCTTGTCCCGTATATATGGATGAAGCTTTCTCCCGCGGATTCATTGACGTCATACCCCTGAGGGAGGGGGTGGATTTTTAATATCGGCACTTGCACTCCGAATTGGACGTTAAAATTTACATCAAATTAATCCACTCCGCTAGCATATCTGCTGGATTAAATATGAACTCCCGGTGAACACAGATTTAGGAGATACGGGTGGATTTAGCTCCTCACATTTCGCGCCTTCGGAAGCGTCCCTTACAACGTGGTCTTCGTCCAGCCAATGACATTCAAGCTGTCTGGTTTCCAAGAAATCCAGCCTTCAATTTATTTAATTTGCCAATAATTATTGATTATTTTTCCATGCGTGACATCTAATAAATTCATTACATCGATCCGTGTACTCACAATAATTTATTACTAATTACTTTTGAAGTTACGAGAATATCTCATCCATCATTCCTTAAGATGGTATCCCTGAGTCTTCCATCAAATTTTTACGATTGGCCGGCAAGCGGTCACGTGATTTAAATCTCCACCTGCCCTAACCTAGGCTAGCGAATGTCCTGGCAGCCGCTGTAGCTTTCCATGACGTCACGGAATTTCCGTCCTGCCAAAATATCCCAGTACATTACTCACGTAGCGAGCTTCCTTTGTATCACCTACCCCCTTTCTCTTTCTGACCAAGACTTATTTGTGGACTCTGTATTTCCTTTTTCGCCAACTAATGAGATCCCCTGCTGTGAAGTAGCTAAATTTTGTTGTGTCGAGCTAATCCGTCAGGCTCCAGTCTGTCGTCCTTCCTCGCTCATTATTTCGACACAGATGAAATATTTTCAACTACACTTCTGTATTTCAATAAATGTACCATATATTATTTTATCAATCAAATCATGATTGACTTTGGGCCTAAGTCACTCGGGTTCAATACATACATACATACATTATCATTATAGACTGTTATGCCTTTCAGCGTTCAGTCTGCAAGCTTCTGTGTTTTTACTAAACGTCGCCACAATCCTCGATTTGCAACAAGTGTTGTGGCCTCATTTAGTTCTATACATCTTATATTTAAATCGTTAGAAACCGAGTCTAAGTATCGTCGTCTTGGTCTCCCTCTACTTCTTTTACCCTCCATAGCAGAGTCCATTCTTCTTCTAGGTAACGTATCCTCCTCCATTCGCCTCACATAACCTTACCACCGAAGCCGGTTTATGCGTACAGCTTCATCCATGGAGTTCATTCCTAAATTAGCCTTTATCTCCTCATTCCAAGAACCCTCCTGCCATTGTTCCCACCTGTTTGTACCAACAATCATTCTTGCTACTTTCATGTCTGTTACTTCTATCTTATGAATAAGATATCCTGATTCCACCCAGCTTTCACTCCCGTAAAGCAAAGTTGGTCTGAAAACAGACTGATGTAAAGGTAGTTTCGTCTGGGAGCTGACTTCCTTCTTACAGAATACTGCTTATCGCAACTGCGAGCTCACTGCATTAGCTTTACTAAACCTTGATTCAATCTCACTATATTACCATCCTGGGAGAACCCACAACTTAAATACTTGAAATTATCCACCTGTTCTAGCTTTGTATCACCAATCTGACATTCAATTCTGTTGAATTTCTTACCTACCGACATCAATTTAGTCTTCGAGAGGCTTATTTTCATACCATGCTCATTGCACCTATTTTCAAGTTCCAAGATATTAGACTGCAGGCTTTCGGCACAATCGGCCATTATGACCAAGTCGTCAGCATAGGCCAAACTGCTTACTACATTTCCACCTAACTGAATCCCTCCCTGTCATTTTACACTTTTCAGCAGATGATCCATGTAAACTACGAACAGCAAAGGTGAAAGATTACAGTCATGTCTAACCCCTGTAATTACCCTGAACCAAGAACTCATTCTACCATCAATTCTCATTTAAGCCCAATTGTCAACATAAATGCCTTTGATTGATGTTAATAATCTACCTTTAATTCAATAGTCCCCCAGTATGGCGAACATCTTTTCCCTCGGTACCCTGTCATTTGCTTTCTCTCGATCCACAAACATAAACACAACTGCCTATTCCTCTCATAGCATTTTTCAATTGCCTAGCGCATACTGAAAATCTGATCCTGACAGACTCTCTGTGGTCAGAAACCACACTGATTTTCATCCAACTTCCTCTCAACGACTGATCGCACCCTCCCTTCCAAGATGCCAGTGAATACTTTCCCTGGTATACTTTTTTTTTTTTGCGAGTTGCTTTACGTCGCACCGACACAGATAGGTCTTATGGCGATGATGGGACAGGGAAGGGCTAGGAGTGGGAAGGAAGCGGCCGTGGCCTTAATTAAGGTACAACCCCAGCATTTGCCTGGTGTGAAAATGGGAAACCGCAGAAAACCATTTTCAGGGCTGCCGACAGTGGGGTTCGAACCTACTATCTCCCGAATACTGGATACTGGCCGCACTTAAGCAACTGCAGCTATCGAGCTCGGTCCCTGGTATACTAATCAATGAGATACCTCGATAGTTGTTGCAATCCTTCCTGTTCCCTTGCTTATAGATAGGTGCAATTACTGCTTTTGTCCAATCTGAAGGTACCTTGCCAAAACTCCACGCTAATTTTACTACTCTATGAAGCCATTTCATCCCCGCCTTCCCACTATACTTCACCATTTCAGGTCTAATTTCATCTATTCCTGCTGCCTTATGAAAATGGAGTTTATTTACCATCCTTTCTACTTCCTCAAGCATAATTTCACCAACATCATTTTCCTCCTCCTCATGAGCTTGGCTGTTTGCAACACCACCAGGATGATTTCCTTTTACATTGAGAAGATGTTCAGAATATTCCCTCCACCTCTCCAGTGATTCCCTAGGATCCATTATGAGTTCACCTGAATTACTCAAAACACTGTTAATTTCCTTTTTCCCTCGCTTCCTAAGATTCTTTATTACTGTCCAGAAGGGTTTCCTTGCTGCTTGACCTAGCCTTTCCAGGTTATTACCAAAATCTTCCCATGACTTCTTTTTCAATTCAACAACTATTTGTGGGTTCGGATCCCACTGGTGCCCGGCTGGCCATTTTTGTTCTGTACTTAACATCTCTTCAACACTTACTACATGTACGTAACACGACCTAATATGTTGAAAGTCTGTTTCGGTAACTATTTGTTTTGCTCTGTTTCTTTCATCTACGTACAAATCCCTGTCTGCCTCGGCCCTTGTTTGGAGCCATTTCTGAAAAGCCTTCTTTTTACGTTTACAGACTGCTCTCACTTCATCTTTCCACCAAAATGTTCGCCTTTTCCCATCTTTGCACACAGTTGTTCCTAGGCATTCCCTTGCTGTTTCTACTACAGCATTCCTGTATGGCACCCATTCACTTTCTATATCCTGAACCTGCTTACTGTCTACTGTTCAAAACTTCTCACTAATCATATCCATGTACTTCTGTCTAATTTCCTCGTCCTGGAGATTTTCAACGCTTATTCGTTTGCAGTCAGATTTCACTTTCTCTACCCTAGGTCTAGAGATACTTAGTTCACTACAGATCAGATAGTGGTCTGTATCATCGAAAAATCTGCAAAAAACTCGTACATTCGTAACAGATTTTCTGAATTCAAAGTAGTTAAGATATAGTCTATTATGGATCTGGTACCCCTAGCCTCCCATGTGTAGCGGTGAATAGCCTTATGCTTGAAGAATGTATTTGTAACAGCTAAACCCATACTAGCACAGAAGTCCAGCAGATGCTTCCCATTCCCATTAGCTTCCATATCTTCCCACATTTACCAATCACCCTTTCGTATCCTTCAGTTCTATTCCCAACTCTCGCATTGAAATCGCCCATTAGCACTATTCTATCCTTGGTGTTGACCCTGACCATGATGTCACTCAATGCTTCATAAAACTTGTCAACTTCATACTCATCTGCACTTTCACATGGTGAATACACGGACACAATTCTTGTCCTAATTCCTCCAACTGACAAATCTACCCACATTATTCGCTCATTTACGTGCCTAACAGAAACTATGTTGCGTGCAATGGTATTCCTGATAAGAAGCCCTACCCCAGACTCTGCCCTTCCCTTTCAAACACCCGTCAAGTACACTTTATAATCTCCTATCTCTTCCTCGTTATCTCCCCTTACCCGAATATCACTTACTCCTAGCACATCCTGATGCATCCTCTTTGCTGACTCAGCCAGTTCTACCTTCTTTCTTCCATAAGCCCCATTAATATTGATATAGTAATCGCCACGTAACGAAATACCCCAGAAAGTAAATATCGCCGCCCGATGCTCTTCTTTTCTCTTTTTTGTAATGGCTGATCACTGCTGCCAACCTGCCTGGTTACATATTAAAATCACCAGACATAACCTTAACAAACTAACCTCAATGTAAACACCGATAATAAATGTTTCCCTACCCTAGTAAATGATAAAAGTTAAGATGAAATAAATCAAGATATTCATAATTAAGTCGGTTTCCACGCTCAATGAGAAATTTAGGAAATAAACACCCTTTCTCACTCAAATTAATGTTACATATATCTGTCTTTATTTTGATATGCAGTAGGCGTACTATAACCATATTCTTGAAAATAGGGGCGTGTTAAATGATGCAATTTGTTTAATAAGTCTTTGCAGTGTGATTTTCGAAAGTCCAATGACTTCCCTTTCTTTTGCGCGAACATTTCCTTCTCTCTTCAATACCGGTAACCAGTAGCCTAAGGAGAGAGATTGGGCATATTTTCAGCCTGCAGGCTGGTTATATCTTCACGGTTATCAGGAAACATATAGGAATACTAATGTGCCAAGCTACGTGAACGGAAATTAGGTCAGCTTCAAGCTCACTGCAGAATTGAATATTAGTTCTACTATCTAATTCTATCGTTTTTACATACACCGAGGTGCCAGTATTTCGTCCCGCAAGAGTTCTTTATGTACCAGTAGATCTAGACATGAGGCTGGAGTATTTGAGCACTTTCAAATACCGCCGAACTCGAATCCGCCAACCTGAGCTAGTCATACATTCTCTCCTTCACTCGCTTAAAATAATGTTAAACATTTCCTGCCTTTATTCTGATTCTGATGTATGCATTACTATAACTGCATTCTTAAAGGAAGGGGGGAGGAAATATAGATTGAATAATTCATTGCGATTTCTGCAAGTTCAAGGACTTACCACATAAGACATATGTCCTTCCTTTTAATAATAATGCTAACAGCTTTACATCCCACTAAGAACTTTTACGGTTTTCGGCATTTGGCATTTTAAACATATTTTCAGCTTACAAGTTGGTGTATCTCAAGCTTTCAACATTACGGAAACCAATGTACAGGAGCACTATGAGTCAAACAACATTACCAGATTTTTACATATATATTGGCTTAAATCACATGAAGACAGGTTGTGATGCAAGAATTG
Source organism: Anabrus simplex (assembly GCF_040414725.1). Lineage (NCBI taxonomy): Eukaryota > Metazoa > Arthropoda > Insecta > Orthoptera > Tettigoniidae > Anabrus > Anabrus simplex. Next base: position 100,687,958 of record NC_090267.1, on the reverse strand, counting down.
GATAGGAAAGAGGGCTAGGATTTAAAATGTAAATAAGCGTACAGACACAGCACTAGCCTGAAATGAAAATGACGGGCAAAAAAAAAACTTCAGACCTGCCAACTGTGGGGTTCGAATACATCACCATCTCCTGAAACCAAGCTAACAGCAATGTGATCAAACTGCACAGCCAGTTCACTCAGTTTCCTATGACGCGTAATAGGCCTACCACATGGGCGACCCACTTACCTGTATATGGATCTTCAATTCTTCAATTATACATGTATGCAAAAACATTATGCACCTTAGTAAGAGGTACTTCCCTAGTTGAATCTCTGATTGGTGCACGTATAACAAATATGTTTGGGAAGAAATACTTTTATTTTATATTTATTTATATCATAAAGAAGTCATGTTGTCATAGCAAAACGAATATGCAACGAAGAAATGAATCCGAAGAGATAAGCATTATTTACTGCATTAAATATTAGTTTATTTACATGTTAAGCGATATGTAGTAGTAATAATAATAACAACAACAAACGTGTGCAATAAGGAAAAAGGAAATAAATACAAGTAAATATAAATATAATTTACAACATTTAGAGCCATTCCATGGTCACTGAATTACAAAGCAGGGGTATGAATAAACAAACATAATAAACATGAATACTAATATTTAAAAAGCAAAAAGCAAAGTCATCTCCGTACAAACCATGAAAGCCATTGGAAGGGGGGAAGGTGAAGGCTTCCACTATCCATGACGTTGGCACTTGGTGGGGTGGGGTGGAGTGGTTAGCTCAACGCATGACCGCCTTTGCCCCCAATAGTTAACTGGTACTCATTTATCATACGCAAAACATTCCTTCCAAATTACGTTAAACCTCTGTCACTCATTATTATTATTATTATTATTATTATTATTATTATTATTATTATTATTATTATTATTATTATTAATAATAATAATAATAAATTGCAAATGGAAAATACCCCGGTGGCAACGGTCACTTACAGTAATGTGATAATAAAGTTAACATAATTACCCAACTACAACAAACAAACAAACAAACAACAAGAGTACAAGAAGCAGATATATGGAAGGAAAATATAACAAGAATTACTGCTAGTTTAATATTCTAAATCGAGCAACATCATATACAAATTCACACACAACTTAAGTATTTACAGTGCTTAACAATTTGGCTTACAATATTATAGGTTGACCTTACTACTAGCTTAACATTATAAGTGATAATAAAATGAAGTTAAACCGTAATTACCCTACAACAACAACAACATTACAACAAGCAAGAAATACTACTAATTTAACTTTCTAAATCCAGTGTCATTATATACATATTCACACACAAGTATTTCCAGTACTTAACACTACAAATTACAATACTATAGATTGAACTTACTACTAGCTTAACACTACAAGTGATAATAAAGTTAAATCATACTACCCAACAACTACAACTCAAGTACAAAAAAGAATTCCATGGAAAAAAATATTATAAGAAATACTACTAGTCATTCTAAATCCAGCATCATGTACAGTTTCATACACAATTTAATTATTTCCAATACTTGCTACTATGGCTTACAAAACTATAGATTGAGCTTACTACTAGCTTAACGTTACAAGTGATGATAAAATAAAGTTAAAAACATTGTTAATTAACCAGGAACAACAACAATTACAAAAACATGAGTACAGCAAGCACTTCCCTGGAAAGAGAATACCACAAGAAAAAGCCTCCCAGTTTCACAATCGAAACCAAGCAGAAAATCACAAATTCAGTGCCCGTAATTTACAACTTTTACTTTTCATTTTACACAAATGGTCTTCTTAAATGACTTGATACCAGAAGGGAATCTATCAAAGACTGCCGCAGGTAATTTATTCCAATCCCTTATGGTCCTGTTGACGAAGGAAAACTTGCCCACATCCGTATGCTGGTTTCTGGCCCTAATTTTATGCTTATGATAATTTCTCGATAAGTATGAGGGAGGTTATAACCTATTCCTAATACAACTCCAAGCAGCCCTTCCCGTATAGCTCTTATAAAGACCACACAGGCGAGCTCTAGTTCTTCTAGATTCAAGACTTTCCCAATTAATGGTATTCCTTCTATTCCCAGTTACGAAACGCATCGCTCTTCTTTGAACTTTCTCTAGGGAATTTATTAAACCAACATGCAGATCCATATTCGAGAATGGGTCTTACAACGTATTTATAAGGTTTATTTAAACCTACTAGGGTGGTGAGCACATAAATAAGAATTCCAATGAAAGTATTTTCCTTCTGGACCTTCATGCCAGACAGATATTTTTTTTAACAAATTTTTTTTCACTATAATATGATTTATCTATAGAGCAAAACCGCTATGCAGTGTGCGTATCATAGCAATCGAGATGGAATTGGTAATGTACTATGTATCTGTAGAGCCTATATACAACATTTTACAATTACTTCTAAAGTGAATTTCAGCTGTGTGACAACGCTGAAAAGACTATGGACTTAGAGATTGGCATTCCTGAAGAGGGTTTTCTACACTTTCCCATTTTCACACATTGATTCAAGAGTCTGTATTGACTTGTGACAAAACCACTGTATTCTTCCGAAAACCACTGATAGGGACAGGTTTGGTTGTGATCCACCGAAAACAAATTATAATGACCGGTTAGGTAGTGATCCATCGAAAACCACTGATTGTCGCAGGGTTAGGTTAGGTTCGACAGGATTTGTAATTGAGCGACTGTTGTCATTGAAAAAACTGTCGTGACGACTGAAGGCAATAAACATAAAACTGAATCCATTGGTCTACAAAGTTTTCATTCAGTAGATACGCTAGGAACTGGTGAACCAAAACCGTACATACAAAGTTTACAGGAATCAACAAAACAGGATATTAATTCGTGGTACTCACTGTTCTTTAAAGAGAAGAAATATCCTGTCAACAATAGCTGCAGTGAACATGCTTTTTCACTATTATTGTCTGGCCCCATGGCTAAATGGTTAGCGTGCTGGCCTTTGGTCACAGGGTGTGGGTTTGATTCTCGACAGGGTGGGGAATTTGAACCACCGTTGGTTAATTTCTCTGGCACGGGGGCTGGGTGTATGTCGTCTTCATCAACATTTCACTATTATTGTGTAAAATAGAAACTTACTAGTTTTGACAAGTACAGTATGTTCAACAGCGACTCCTGAATGATGACGGGCAGGATGTCCAACCTCACTAATCTATGTTCCAGACTATTTCTACTTAAAAAATTGTATTTGTCCTTTAATGTGATTTTGCAATTTTTGCTGAATATTTATGTGGCTGAAATGAAGGTGGATAAGCTACATGGTCTCCTTTATAGGTATAGGAAGAATGTATTGTGGAAATTAAACTCAATTTCGGTTTCATGTACATTACAGTTTCTCTAAGATATATTGATAGTAATTCAGTCATGTACGACGACGATGTATTTCATGGTAAAGACAGCTGCCTCTGTGGATCAGTGGTAGAGTGACGGCCTCCGAATCCCAATATAGCGGGTTCAAACCCGGCAGAAGTAGTCGGATTTTTGAAGGGCAGAAAAAAGTCCATTCGACACTTCATGTCGTACGATGTCGGCATGTAAAAGATCTCTGGTGACACATTTGGTGTTTACCCGACAAAATTCATTAAATCTCAGCCACAGACGCCCAAGAGAGTTTCGGTTTACTCGGTCTGCCATCTAGTGGGCCTAAGAGTATAACGGAACGTCAAAATTGACGAGCAGACAGCCAGATGGCGTCAACTTGAAATGTCTGCACATGGTAGCTGAGGCCATACGATTATTATTATTATTATTATTATTATTATTATTACTATTATGGTAAAGACGAATTACTTTGCAATGCTATCTATCTTAATGGTAATGTACTATGTACCTCTACTAGTGTAGGCTACTGAGTGCTTGATTCGAAGCAGTGTATCGATTCATTCAAGTGTCCGAGTGAATCGATTCACAGGAACGGCAAGCTCACGGCACACAAATCATGCACAATCACGGCTCAGTGAGCCACACGACACACACGGCTCCTTAGAGGCACACTGGACACTGGCGGGGAGTCGAGCTTTCGCTGCAGCGAGCCACAGTGAATCATGGCACACTGAAAGAATCGTACGCAGTCATGGATCAGTGAGACACCACACACACACGGTTCATTATCGGTACACTGGACATTGGCGGGGAGCCGAACTTCCTCTGAAGCAATACATACAGAGTCATGGTACACTGAAAAAATCGTATGCTATAATGGACTCTCGAGCTCAGCTCATTTGAAAATAATACCTATTCGCATCCACTGTCCTCTTCTTACAGGGAGTTTTAAACAATACATGGATTTATTTGCAGTGTTAAAAAGATAGAACACAATTCCAAAGTACCTAGGTTGTAAGTAGGTAGTCAATTAGGTTATTCTAATTACTGTATTAGTTTAATCAATCAGTATCTTTATAACTAGTTGACGTTCGACAATTACTTAAACTCAGCTCTCTAGCCTCCACACCTGGCTGAGTGGCTCAGACGGTCGAGGCGATGGCCTTCTGAACCCAACTTGGCAGGGCCGAGCTCAGTGCGGTGGTATTTGAAGGTGCTCAGCCTCATGTCAGTAGATTTACTGACACATAAAAGAGCTCCTGCAGGACTAAATTCCAGCACCTCGACGTCTCAAAAAAAACCTAAAAGTTGATAGTGGGACATAAAGCCAATAACATTATTATTTAGCCTACCCTATGACTATGAGTCATGCTCATGACCACTCGAAATTGTCTGTTTTATATTTGGAAGAACCACTCGGTATTCTCTTAGTTTGTATGTCGCATCATTGCACAATACTTCAATAATCGAATCACGAGGTTACCGATGTACGTGGACAGTGAGTATGTAAGTAGACTGATGCAATAGCTTAAATAAATGATGTTTAATCAGAAAACCAGTGGGCTACTGTACATCTCCTGTAGCCTATACAAAATATGACGATTTTAAAAAAGCCTCTGCTGATAAAAAAAGACATTTTCAAAGATGACCGAGTTAGCTGGCCGTGCGTTTAGGGTCGCGTAGCTATGAGCTTGCATTCGGGGAATGGTGGGTTCAAATCCTACCGTCGGCAGCCGTTAAAATGGTTTTCGGTGGTTTCCCATTTTCACACCAGACACATGCTTGTGCTGTACCTTAATTAAGACCACGGCCGCTTCCTTCCCACTTCTAGCCCTTTCCTATCTCTTCTATCCTCTTTGTCGCCATAAGACCTATCTATGTTGGTGCGACGTAAAGCAAATTGATTTATATTTAATATGTGGGTTACTTATTGTGGACACAGGTATTTTTATATGTAATTCTCTCTATATATATATACAGTATACGTGAGTTGTGACTTTCAGAGAACTGTGGAAAACCATTAGATAGTGTATAAAATTTAAGTTATGTCAGTATTTTAACAGGCGTACAATGTTTACATCGTGTATTGGTGACAGAGTGCTGTCTCCCTCTCTCTCTCTCCCCCCCTTGCCCGCTCCTCCTCACATTGCACCATAGCAGTTCTAGATAATTCCACTCCGATTGGACACTGATCCCCACCTGCACATCTATACCGCCCTGTAACTTGTAGATACACAATTCCCACAATTTTGAAATGTAACTTCGTTATATCAGAAAGGACGGGGCAATCAGAAATGTATTATTTCCCAGCAAAGTTATAACATTCTTAATCTCATGGAATGGCTCTTACAATGGTACAGCTAACTCCTCGGCTTCTTTCTTCTTCTTCTTCATCTTCTTCATCTTCCTCCTCTGATTCACTGCTTCCATGATGAATGACTAGTTCCTCCACTTCAGGAAGACCTCTCACCTCATTATTGTAGAACTCGACAATCTTCTTCTCAGTGTGTTTCACATCATTTCTCCACATCTCTGCTGTCACCTATAAGATATATTGAAGTATCACAACCTGACAAGTATATTATAAACTCAACTTGCCTATATCCAATAAATAACATTTCCACTTGGCCTACCTGATCAAGAGATTCTCTCCACACAGCTGTAGCTCTGTCCAATCCGTGACCAGGTCTTGAAGCCACTGTTTTGTTATAATACTGTTTTGCCACAGACCATACAAATTCGATGGCATTGAAAAATGAGTGGTATGGAGGAAGTCGTAAGACAGTATGGCCTTCACTGTGCAGCATCTCGTCAACAATGTACCTGGTTTTAAAGAAACAGAGAAATATTGTTATGCATACATGAAAGTCAAATACACGAGTGTAAACAACATTATCTAAACTTATGTTTACGTGCTTCTGTACCTCTTTAAGTGACTTCGATTCATATTACACAACCTTTGCAGCTCATCTTTTGTAGCATTTTCTGGTGGAGAAACTCCATTCTGCCTTAACCATGACTGTAAATTAAAGGAAAAATAAAAATTAATTTCTGTAACATCATTAAACATCATTCAGTAGAAGGAAATATTCAATTAAGTATAATTACCACTAATTGATCCTTCCTCCATTTCGTTGTTGGTTGATGCTCAACAAGCTTACAGTGATATGGTGCATTATCCATTACAATAACACAGGGTCCTATATTTCTTAATCCTACGATTAATTGCGTCTTCACCCACATCTGAAATTTCTCGCTGTTCATAGCACCATGGTAATCCTGATTTCTCTTCAAGTTTGTAGCAAATATCAAATCAGCACCTGTAAGAATTTTAAGTTTTAGTATGAAGTTATTTCTTCTAAAAAAAGTATTCCCTAAAAATGAGATCGCCCCTCTTAAAGGATAGGCCTATTAATAAAAAATGTGATTTCTGTTGAATGATACAAAAAGCTGTCTGATTTTAAGTGAAACCAAGTACTGTGTAGCAAAGTCACCTGATGATGAAGTCAATTAATTACTACTTACACTACTTTATCGTAACATCTCTCATGAATGTATCTCCATTAGTAGGCCTATATCTGGATTAGAAGTCCACGATCACTTGCATAAAAGATAAAAGTATAAACACCCATTTCAATACCTTAGAACAAATGTAATTGCTGCGAACACTGAACCTATATCAGGCAGTAAGAAATAAGAAGCTTGGAAGGTGTTTAACAGTCAGGTATCAAGCACTGATTCAGGTGGAGATTGTCGAATGCAGAATAAACATAATAAATAGGCCTACAATACAAGTAATTTACTGATACAAATATCCAGTAATATTATATGAAAATACACTGAGTAAGTTTTGATTGAAATACCTCTCTAAGGTTAATCATTGGCCTAAAGTGAATACCTGCAAGTCTTTTTAATAACAGTGGAGAAGTCAAAATCAAAAACCACGTACAGAGCTCAATGAGCGGTAAGTTATAATGCCACTTCCGACCTAGTGCCAGTCAATTTCAATCAATCAGTCACCACTGATCTGCACTTAGGACAGTCGCCCAGGTGGAAGATGTAGTTTCAGGGATAGGCCTAGTATTTTCTTCAATAATTGCAAAGAATTTTGAAATTTATTGAACATCTCCCTTGGTAAATTATTCCAATCCCTAACTCCCTTCTTAAAAAAAAACCAAATATTTGCCCCACTTTTCATCAACTTTATCACTGTACTGTGATCTTACCTACTTTTAAAATACCACTGAAACGTATTTGTCTACCAATGTCATTCCACACCACCTATCCACCGACAGCTCGGAATATACCACTTAGTCCAGCAACTTGTCTCCTTTCACCCAAGTCTTCCCAGCCCAAATCCGACAAAATTTTTGTAACGCTACTCTTTTGTCAGAAATCACCCACAACAAATCGTGCTTCTGTCTTTTGAACTTTTCCAATTCTCAAACCAAGTAATCCCAGTGAGGGTCTCATACACAGGAACTGTACTTAAGTTGGGGTCTTATCAGAGACTCATGTGCCCCCCCCCCCCTACATCCGTACTACAAACCCTAAATACCCTCATAACTATGTAAAGAGAGATCACCTCACTACAATAAAATGAAGTAAAATAAAGTAAGAACATACCAGGTACAAAGCCATCCTTCGTTCCAGCATGAACAATAACCAGTCTTCCTCCCTCAGACACAGGTCGACGAATTACTCCTTGAACATCATGTCCAGATTTGTGTGGTTTATTCCAGGAGTATGTGGGTGACCCTGAAAGACAAATGCACAATTGAAACCAAAGACACCTGATGAAGATAAATTATTCCAAGATTTTTTTTAATATAAAATGTAATATATAACATATATATTCACCATTCATAAAAATCCAAGTCTCATCCAAGAAAACAACAGGTTTTGGTTTCTCACTGTCCTTATTACGCATGTATTCCCTCAGAAAACAGGATCTCTTAAAACAAATGTCTTCATTTTCTCTAACATACGCATAGGGATCACCTTTACTCCACACAAACCCCATGGCCTTCAAAATTCTTCTTAATGATGTTTCGGAGCCCTTGTACAAATAAGTGTCATAATTTGCTTTCATGTGGTCGAAAACCTTTCTTACAGTTACGACTTCTCCTGTGGGAAGAAAAAAGAGAGTTACAAGGGACTCAAAAGAGCTGTATGACAATACATGCACAAAACATTTCTGGGAGCTTATCTCACCTGCGTGCCAATTTCTATAAATAATGTTGCAATAGATTCCTTATGAAGTCACCTTACCTTTATGTAATTTATCATAAATAAACCTTGCTATCGCTTCCTTAGAAAAACTTTCTATGCCGGTCACTGGATGTTCACGCTTTCGGCGTTTACCTGATGTAGAAAATTCAACTCCCTTCTTGAAATTTCCTATTACTTTTCGGACTAAACCGAAACTACACTGTAAGAATACACACACAGAAATATATTACATACACATATACCGTAAGTCAACATGAATACACAAAGGTTAAGTCTACGAACCGTATCGAAGTCGACACAAGACATGGTATAGGCCTAGGCCTACATGATCAGGTTAGGTTCAGAATGAAATACTGCTCCTTTTCAACTGATTGTCATTATGCCAGAAACTTATCATAGAAACTAGATAAAAACGAACACTTACCCCAGTTAATAATGCAACTCTTGCCATTAGCTTCGTATCACTACGACTGATACCTTCTTCGTCGTCTTCCTGTTTCAATTGCTCGTAGCAATGTACAAGCATTTCTTGACCTGAAGCTTGTAAAGGACGTAACCTTGGTTTCCTTTTCGGAGGAGTTTTTGCAGATTTTTCTTCCTTCTTAGACATCCCAATCGAATTCTGTTCGTATAAGTATGGGACGAAATAGGAACGTAATTAATAAAATGATGTGCTCATCATTTCACACAAACTATGTTATTAAATGCATTATCCGAACATGCCACAATTCTACTTACCTGGTATTAGCCAAATAGATTTACAATCCCACAGAAAAAGAAAATATGCTCTAAATATTCTCGCAAATGTATCGCTAGTGACTTTAGAGGCAATGCGGTGGCAACACGCAATTCACGCTAGAACAGTGACTGAACGTTGCCAACGTGCCAGATTAACGGTAACAGTAAGACGTCGTATCGGCAAGTAGGGTCCCTAAACTGTATGGTTACCGACACTGAAAAAGACCCAACAGCAAGAAAAGTCACTATAAATCAATACCTTAATATTACAGGGGAGAAAGGGTAAGGTTGCACCCTTAGTGTACGTCCTTACACGCCCGGGACTATAGCTCCCCATCGAATTCCATTGCGTTTGCCAAGTTGTTTCCAAGGAGTCCCTCGCCTGTCAAATGGGAGTGGGACTCCATTACTCCCATAGGTCCGGGGCTTGCTTAAAATGTTCTGAGCTCGGTAAATTCATGAAGCAGGATGCTACCCTACTTGCACAGGGCCATGACTCAGAATTAGGGAGCGGATTTTTATGTATTTACATATTTTTTTTGCGTGAGTTTTAACGCAAGTTACGAAGTCCATTATTCCTATTGTGCATCCCCAAGTGTAAAAACTGAATCTTATTTCACATAAAAACACATATTTTCACATTTTAAAAATGTAAATACATATTTTAAGAAAATCTATAATAAGCACATAAATCGGCAATATTTGTTGATCAGTAAAATTTATAATGCTTCTGTGTTATAAAACAATGCTCATATTTTCATTTTACGATTGCGGTATTGTTTTTAACAGTGTATTTAACATAATGTATCTGAATGGTTTGGCTATTTATGGACTTCCCGCCATAAGTTCTAAAACTTGCTGGTCACTGGCTACGTCGTTACATTTAGACAGCGATTTGATTTGCTGCACAAGATGTTTCCTTGCATGATGTCATTCCAACTCTTTTTATGAGTTAGCCCTCTCGGGTTTTGTTTATAGAATATCAGCGAAAGGCAATCACGGAGAGATAAGGTGACGTAATTCCGTTACGACATGGGAGACTCGGAAGAATATTGCCCCACCATTAGGTAGTGGAATTTCATCACTCCTAAGAGTAAGGTTAGCTGGTCGGGTCCATATATCATTCCCGTGGTCGTGTGATTTTGTATGGATTTATAAGAAATATTTCCTTCAGTGTCCGCTGCTATACTTTTTATTGAAACTGTGATTCAGCGTAAATGTGTGTGTCGTAACCTGCAAAATAATGCCAAAAGAGAAGTCGAGTACAAGGTCGCGTCTTCAACAATATGTAGTGGAATTTAAAAGCATTTTCACTACTGATGGAAAAGTATTATTTTGCCAACCCTGTGGTAAAACAGTACGTGCAGGTCAACGTTCTCAAGTAACCCAGCATTTGTCTGGAAATAAATATACTGCGGCTGCTTCGCGTGTGCGTTCGCGACAATTACTAATAGCTGAACCAGCTACTTCAAATGCAGGCCTATCTAAATATTCCCAGTATTATTTAGATGTGTGCAGAGCATTTATTTGCGCTGACATTCCTCTTGGTAAAATAAATAATCCGGGACTGAGAAATTTCCTAACAAAGTACATTAATTTTGAGCCTCCAGACGAATCCACATTAAGGAAAAACTATCTCCCAAAATGTTACGAAGAAACTTTACAGAGAATTCGGGCAGTATGTGATAGCGAAAAACTGTGGGTGAGCATTGACGAAACCACTGATTCAAGTGGCAGAAAAGTAGGAAATGTTGTAGTTGGTGTGTTGAAGAATGACAAAACTGCTTGCGAACATTCTGATTTGCTAGCGTGTAAAGAAATGCTTGCTGCAAACCATGTCACTGTAGCTAGGTTATTCAATGAAGCCATGCACTTACTTTGGCCAAAAGGTATAAAATACGACCATGTATTGCTTTTCCTTACTGACAGTGCAGCTTACATGAAAAAGGCAGCCGAAGGCCTTTCTGTGAGCTTTCCGAAAATGATACACGTAACTTGCGTTGTTCATGCTCTACACAGGTTATGTGAAACTGCGCGGGCTCAGTATCCTCAAGTGGATAAATTAGTGTCTAATGGCAAAAAAGTCTTTGTATAAGCACCCTCAAGAATCGATCTCTTTAAAGAGATAAACCCGGATCTTGTGCTTCCTCCTCTGCCTATTGTTACGCGGTGGGGTATCTGGCTTAGCATTGTGGTATACTACGCAGACAATTTCGAAAGTTTTGCATCCGTTGTGAACGTGCTAGATAAAAACGACGCGTCGTCAATTGAGATTCTTCAAGATATACTAAAAAACAGCTCTTTGAAAAATGATTTGGCGTTTATATCTGCCAATCTAAGCTTCTTGTGTAAAACTATAGATATACTTGAAAAATCCACTAACCTGTTGTCCGAAACAGTGAAGGAAGTGCGCACTGTTGAAAATAAATTTGATTCACTCCCGGCTTCGCAGGTACAGGGACTGTTAAAGGTCAAATATCAAAATTTGTTCAGGAAAAACAGAGGATTTCAAACAATGTACCAAATTTCTAATGTATTAGAGGGTGCTCATGTTGGCGAAATTGATGGCGTTATTGTTGGTGACATCCCTCTCTTTAACTATGCTCGTCTGACTTCCTGTGATGTGGAGCGATCGTTTTCGCAGTATAAGGCGTTCTTTAGAGATAATCGGCATGCATTTGTGATGAACAATTTGGAGATGACCTTTTTTGTTCACTGCAATTCTGAGACTACTTCTAGCAACTAATATTCCAGCGTGTGATGGGTGAGTACGAACTGGTACTATTTTTTCAAAGATGATAGGTTGCCTTTGCCATATTTAAACAAAACATTACCTTTAAAAAAATAACTATTCATAATATCTACTCTGGCATATCAAAAATTAATATACCATGCAGCACGTTTCCATACACAGACACCATTTTTGCCTTATGGAGCAAGTTTGGTAGCACCATATTCTAATACAAAACATTATACTTATTTACTTCTTGAGCGCGAGTAGTTATGTGATATTTAAAGGAAAATTATTTCAATTTTTTCATCACATATTTTAAAGTTTTTCAGCATATAAAAAATCAATATTTTTCACAGTTTTAGCACATAAAAATCCGCTCCCTACTCAGAATATGTCCGAGATGCCCACTCCCATTCCATAGCAACTGGTATCCCGACTCTCAGGACCACTTACTAGGCCACTCAGCCGTTGCCCATGGTTCACAAACTAGGACATGAATATAGTAACCCACAGACATGAACCACCAGCATATACATTATTTAAAAAAAAAAAAAATCTTTGATACAAATTGCACAATATTGGACCTTAGATAGCAGGACTTTACAGGATAAAGTTCTAAGCTGAAATATTTCACATAGCTGTTTTCATATATGCCACAACGATCAGTATCACTGATGTGCATGAATATCTGACACCATGATGCCGTTGTGATAGTCATTTGGTCGTCAGAGGTTAATAATAGAGTACTGGTACTGAGTATATGCATATGATATTTCATTGCCATTTGCACGAGATAAGCAGAATAGAATAGATAATTTTGCTGTCATTAAACAACGTACAGTTGTAATAATTGAACAAGTCTATCACATTGCTGTGCATCATTAGCAAGAGGAGTATTGTCCCTGTTTCTACCATCAAGGTAATTTGCCCCAGACTAGTCAGCCGCTCGCAGGCTTGCTCAGTCCGAATTATGACAAAAATAATGCCCTAAATATACATACACCCTGGATCTTGATGGGGAACATACAACTAAATACCGACACAGGGAGGTCAATTAAGAATTACAAATAAAGCAAGGCGAAGCATGACGTCAGTTTTGGAGGAAAATCTGTTTATTAAAATAAAAAAATATAAATATTTAAAAAATAGCAAAGTATCAAATGATCCAGATTTACATGACTCAGATTTTTTTTTTTTCTTTCCAGCTGGATAAAGTCCATCTTGTGAATCATAAAATATTCTTCCTTGAGACGTGCATTTTCTTCCAGTGCCTGCTTGTACCATAGTAGTTGCCTTCGTACCTTCTCGTCTTCCTCACATGCCTCACACTCAGGATTTGTCTCATGCACTTCCTGGTCGAGACGTGCACGTTTGCTGGGGTCTGGTCCACAAGTGTGGACCTCCGCTCTGATTTCTTCATCCGCTTCTTCATCGTCTCCTCCTTCCAGGACATCTTCTTCTTTGTTCCCTTCTTCTACTACGCTGTCAGGTCTATAATACAGCTTCAAGTTAACAGCGCTGTGAAATGTTACATTGGCGCCGTCCGTTTCTCTGCTTTTCACGTTGAAGTGCCTCACTCTCGGCTCCCTCACATCCTTCTTGCACTGCTCTCTCCAAAATTGCCTCCTTCCATTGTGCCTTTTCTCATCCCTTCCGGGCCAATTCATCTAAGTATTTCTCGGATTCTCTTCGTCTCTCCTCGATTTCATCTCTAAAGCTATGAGTGGGTTGGTTTCATTCTCGGCCTGCAGCTCTTGTGCGGTTAGTAAACACTCTTCTGTTTCTATAGGGGCTTGAAGTTTCTTCTCGTCTTGCTGGTCTCCTATCCTGCCATCGCCAATTTCCTGGGTTACATCGCTCGAATCTAGCGGGTTGCCTACTGTAGCGGTTCCCTTCATTCTAGCGGTACTCCAGCCTTGGCTGCGACGTCCCTTCCTGCCTAACGAACGTGTTGGTCCCCTGGTCCTTTCCGCGTGGTTTCTCCTCTTCTGCGGTGGCGCTAATTAAGGTCACCTGATGGTCGTGATGTCTAACATTCCTGTAGTGGTATGCGTGAGTCGTCTGGTCTAACTGTCTCAGAACGGCCTCAGCGTCCACCAGCGTCTTGATATTCGAAGCGATCATGATTCTTTGAATTTCGACTGGCATCTGCTTCTCTATCGCGCTAATCAATTCCTCCTCTGTGGGTGCATTATCTAATTCTTTGAGTTGTTGCAGCTATGCCGCAAAGAACTCAGAGTAGTTAGATGGAGAATTGGCCAGGTACTTTCTGGAATATAGCTCCAATCTTATAGCCCGCTGCGTTTCTGGGTTCCAATACTTCCGCAGGAACGCTTTCTTAAATTCCTCGTAGTTACTGAACGAGTAATGAAATGCCGTAAACCAAGTTAAGCTGTGTCTGTCCAGTAACTTCTCCACGGTCCTGAGCTGTTTTTCAAGAGGTACTCTGTGGTCGTGCACGTAGTCTTCCAGCTGACGCAAGAAATCCTTGGGCGTCACTGCTCCTAATCCGTCACATTTCCTGGGCATGTCGTCCCCTGTCCGAATAATATTAATTGTCGGCGTTGACATCATTGCATTTCTGCTCATGTGCACTCCCTCTATGTTACTGGGTATACTCTGACTATTGTTCGCTGTGTCATCTGGCGGTTGTCCTAGCTTGCTGGCTTCATTTAATGGTTCTGGTCCCAGGTAACATTGCTGGTAGGACATAGATTTTATGTTGGTCATGGACCTATCATCCTGCAGTCTTAACTGTGTCATCTCCCTCTGGAGGTCTAGTATTATACTAGCGTGTGTCCCTAAATCACACTTAAAGCCCGTTATCTGGCCGGCGTTGCTATCTATTCTGATCTCGGCCTTCTGCTGTCGTTCACCCCATGATGTGATCCTTTCTCTTAGCTCTATGCTGTTCTGGCTACTTTCTTCCAGGTTTTGAGCGATCCTGCCGTTAACTTCCTTCCATAGAGACTAGACATTTCGCCCCTGATTTCTGTCTTCACACGGCCGACTTCTTCCTTCGCGAACTGTCTCACTTCCTGGACTTCCTTCTTGATCTCAGCTGTCATCTCTTCTTTGACCCTGTTTATCTGACCTTCTGTCGTTGGATAACCTCTATAACCGACAACATCTCTGTCTTCAAACTTGATATTCTATATTTAAAATTGTTGGAGACTTCGGCGATCGAAACGTTGACCTCCTCCTTGAATTGTGCCATACCATCTTTGAGCGTGCCTACCTCATTTCATACCCCATTTAAACTCTTTACGATGACCATTAAGTCAGTCTTAGTATCCGTTATCTCTCCCTTCAGTTGGGCCACCTGCTCTTGACCTTGCGCAAGCTGTTGAGATAGCTCGTGCCTACCAGCATTGCACTCTGGTTTCAAGGCCCTTATCCGTTCTGACAGTTTCTCTTGTGACTGCCTATTCTCCTCTTTAATTCTTTCCTGCGCCTGCCTAATGTTTTCATCTGTCTTTTTTTGTGCCTGCCTAATGTTTTCTTGTACCTGCCTAATGTTTTCATCACTCCGTTCCTGTGCCTGCCTAATGTTTTCATCGGTCTTTTCCTGTGCTTCCCTAATATTCTCCGCAGTCTTCCTATTGTTCTCCTCCAACACCTTCCTAATCTCCTCTGACGTAGCCATTACTAAATACTTAATAAAGAGACATATGGAAATGGCTGTCCTTCAGACATAGCGACCTAGTCATTCAGTCGAAAGAGTCAACAAATAGCCAGTGCCCTCATGTAAAAAAGAAAAAAAATCAGCTCACTTAAATATTATTGTTGGTGCCAACGATTATCTCACGAGATAATCACATACAATTTGGAAAAATAAAATAACCTGTCCGCATAGGTTTTATCAGAGCTAAATAAAAGAAAACAATGAACTCTATCTCACTGTTATAAACAACATTTTCCTTAAACCTCGACGTCACATAATAATAATAATAATAATAATAATAATAATAATAATAATAATAATCTGGTCACTTTTATCTCGGGCACCACCACCATTCTGCGTCATGCCCTTAATTCTATAGCCTAACGTGAACAAAATTGAAAGTAATACCTCCTGACAGGTATCATTACCTTACAATTTACCTGGAGCAAACTAAAAACATACCCTGGTGGGTGAAATATCAAATCTCTACTCTGCTATACAGTTAGCTTGCGTACTTTATACAACATGCTTTGTGACTTATAACCTGTCTGACTTTATCGTGCCATGTTGCCCATCCAATCGCCGAATTTTGACATCGTAGCCTCACTCTAATAATACTTGAAAACACTCATACTAGGCATAGCCTTCGTATGGTAAAAGGTGAAATCATATATTACTGCGATTAATATGAATTTACATTTTACTTTCACCTCTTTCTTGTCCATCTTATTAGGTAACGTGGATTCTATTTTCAAATCTAACTTTATTTTACTTAATTTCCACGATCCTCACGTCGTTCTCATCCAGTAAAAATGGATACTTCGACTTCAACAAAATAAAAAACAAGCAATAATATCACACATAACCACCATGTCCAAACTACCGAACAAAAAAAAAAAGTGTGAGGAGCAAAAACAAAAGCCCCACGTTGGGCGCCACTTATATGTCCCCGTTTCTACCATCAAGGTAATTTGCCCCAGACTAGTCAGCCGCTCCCAGGCGTGCTCATTCTGAATTATGATAAAAATAATGCCCTAAATATACATACACCCTGGATCTTGATGGGGAACATACAAATAATACGGACACAGTGATGTCAGTTAAGAATTACAAATAAAGCAAGGTGAAGCATAACGTCAGTTTTGGAGGAAAATCTTTTATTAAAATAAAAAAAAGATAAATATTTTAAAAAAATAGCAAAGTATCAAATGATCCAAATTTACATGACTCAGATTGTTTTTGTTTTTTTTCTTTCCAGCTGGATAAAGTCCATCTTGAGAATCATAAAATATTACAAATTTACAGTGTATGCCAACACACATACTTAACATATCAAATCAAATCTTGAAGTTTTATTAATTTTAACACATGGGCTTGCGTGCTCGACCACGCTCCTGGCTTTACTTTTTGTTAACACTTTTAACTGTAGATGAGTATGTTCCCCATTTCTGCGCACTTGACATTGCAGTGGGGTCCCTAACCTTAAGAAAAGACATGATCTAATGCGCAAAAGGAAGGTGGGGGGGCAAAACTAACCTAACTGTACAATATATAACACACTGAGTGGTAAAACATCCTACGCACAAATTTTACATCTCGAGTCATGAGTAATCTCATGAGCACAATAAACAATGTGGATTGGAACCACACAAAATCAAAATCAAATAAATGGAAAAATATATACATTCAAAGAAACAAAACGTGATGTCATATTTTCTAGGGCTCACTAAGAAAAGCATGCAGCATTCATGCAACACCTATCCACTCAAAGCCTCAATGGAAATAAAAGGAAACATAATTACACTTTGAGCAACACTTCCTATTCAACGCAGCTTCCTGAAAAATAATTATATGACGCAAAATCAATAAAAAAAAGACACAGTAGGCTTTACCTTTCAACACCTATTTTAACGTTGTGACCTGGAAATATTCCTCAGCACAGTTATATCGTAAAAGAAAATCCGGAACAAACGTCACGATATAAAACTCTCGTTGACTGCCACAACCGTAGAGACATGGACAGAAGCAATAAAATCACGAAGTATAGGCCGCTCAAATAAAACTCTCCTCGGTAGACAAACATATCACCCTCGCCAACACATGGCAGAATGACTCAAAGTGGAGGTAAACGTCTCCCAAAAATAATGCAGCAAACATCAAAACCGCAGGGTCCAACCCTTTACACACGCTGCTCAACAGTCTACCTGAGGCAAGTCACACAATCAAGAAAATGCAGGACTTTCAGATGAGGAACGCGTCCTCTTACTCAAAGTCACACAAAATAATATCTCATGTCCTAAAGTTGCGTAAAACTGAAGAAATATGAAGGACGTCGTCTAACATTCACTTGCATGAAAAGAAACAAGACAGTGCTGGTCACAAATCAAAACACTCGCGCTCAAAGTAAACATGAATAATAAAGTGGCCAACTCTGTAATAAATATGATAAACTGAAACTAAGAAATTGCTACATCATGTCTGAACATCAGAAAGTTACTGAAATATCTCAATCCTACATCGCGAGAAACTCGTATAGATAATAATAATAATAATAATAATAATAATAATAATAATAATAAATTTTACAGAAATTTTATTCTAATATTCGGAACTCGAAATACGAAACAGCATTTGTGGAACTCGTGAACCAATTACTAATTTACCACCTAGATATACAAAATAGTCGTGAAGATGACGCTAACAACTTCATGGATCCACACTCCACCGTTTTACACACTCTCATTCACACATCATGCAATAAATCCCATAAAACATGACGGCATGTTTCCGTACACTTTGAGCTCCCATTAATAATACATTAATCTAGTCCTTCCTGACTTTAATTTGAATCCTTATTTACAATTAAGCCCCGAGACGTACACTGCGTCTCAAACATCAAAGCAAACAAATCAAAATATTATATCAGGCTAAAATAAGAAACTGACTCATAAAGAAATGATGCTAACCACTCAGCTAAATAAATCGGAATAAAATGTAAGAAAGCAAGCTGCGACCTCATGCAAACGGTCCACATTTATGTTACAATTTATATTTACATTAACAAGCTTCCTATCATTTACTTTAAATGGGACGTAGTCCTTCCAAACAAAGCTACATCTGCAGAAATTAAATATCAAACTAACCTATCCCCTTGTGCAACATTAAACACGTTCACACTCACATAATTACATTAAAACTCTGTAAGAAGATGTACAATATTATAGGGAAGGATCCACCTTTCAATACTCCGTAGTAAGTTGAACTAAAAGGTGGATCCTTCCCTATAATATTGTACATCTTCTTATTTCTCTATTCAATACGGAACAATCATGAAGTTTTTAACTTTAAATTAAAACTCTGTACTCATCTGTTATGTTGACTTATGGCCGCCCGTCTTCAGGAGACAGCCAACCCCGTTTTTAGCCAGCCATATCGATGATGATGTTGCCTTCAGAAAAGACTTGGATCAGTCCTTTTGTCTCCATTGAGGGGTAGAGAGGTGAGGTGGTATTTTCCGTTGCGGCTTCTGCTTCTGGATGTCGTCTAAAACATGCCTCGTTCATGATGTAGAAACTAGGTCAATATCAACCTGCCAGTTACTAGAATACTACAGCCGGGGGGTAAATTCCACTGACCGTGAAACCAGTTCCCATTCAGTCGCGGAACCTCTTATCTACTCCCATAACTAGGTCAAATATCTCCCCTTTTATAAACGGCTGGACTGGAAATTGTAAAGTTTATGCCCTCGGAAAACTATTTACACAGGCAGGCTACTATGCATTTTGACATGATTAAATGGAGCTGTTCTCTCCCTTTGGTAATCGTAAGTTAAATGCCATTCTCCCACTATCAGAAAACTTAAGTATATCAAATGCAGACTGAGCGTCTTCCAAAAAAATCTTACGAGTCCCCACATGATCACTCTTGTAAATAAAAAACTTCTTACGATTTTACTTGCACAGAATCTCGCCGAATAAGAGGGTAAATAACTGTCGTGGTCATAATTTTTATTAACTCGTCCTCGAAGACACCGTTGTATCCTCGATTGGGGCCACCTCTTCCCTAGACCAGTGCCTCGCCATATCGACGGTGGCTCTATCGTTTCATTGGCTCAACACCGCGTACCTGACGCTTACTTCAAACATCTCTTATTAGCAACCCTAGCCCCTCGCCCGGGCATCCGAAATGTTGTCCATTGGAGTTCTATTGTTCCCTTGTTCTGCTTTGTGTGCGTCATGTCGAAATTCCACCTTCTAGCATTAGCTGGCGAGCAAACAAACCCGAGCTCCAAGCTCCCTGGAGAAATTGCGACATGTGCTGTTGAATGTAGATGTTTCCTGCCAGTTACTAGTACTTAATAAAATGAAATATTTTCTGTATATTTGAATAAATGACTGATTAATGAAATGAGCACTTCAATAAGAGCTCAGTATATAGTGTAGCAGACACAGAGTTTGTTGAGCTGCCATTAGGTTTTAATCTTTATAGGTACAACATTGTTACCTGTTAGGATTTTTTCTCATATGGGCTTTATTTAAGTTGCTCTTTTGTAATACCGGTATTTTATTTCTGTTGCCTGTATCCATTGTGTGTGCTGATTTGCCATTGTGAAAGATCTTGGCTGAATACGTATAGTGGGACCATGCGCCACTTTGCTAAAAATGTATGGGACCTTTTCGGTCAAGATTCAAATGCGATCTCATCTCAAAAAACAAAACAAAAACAAAAACTGATGGGTGAACAAATGCCCTTCAGACTGTGCGAGGTTCAACCACACATCCCTCCATTCCTTTAGTACATCATCAGACCTCCCAGAGCCATGGTATGTTCATGGCAAAAATAAAGTGAAATTATAATACTATCTGATAGGCATAACAGCAAGGAGGAAAAAATAAGGATGCATCAAGACTGCAGAAAATGAGAATAGCAAAAGTAATATCCTATTGAACATATTTGCTTTCTCTTGTTAAAACTCGCACAAAATAGTAACCCTGAATAATATTAATACTATACATGTTGGCCAAAATGTAACTAAAATCAGAGGTACTCTGTTCAGTTTTTAATTCCACGTTCGATAAATGATCTTTCTTTTATTTCTGGAACATACGATAAGCACACTGCTTCCTTGAACATTAAAGTGGTGACTCTGACACATTTTATACACAAAAAAAAAGATTTCAAGCAAGGAAGTGCACTGTCGCCATTATTGTTTATTCTATTGATGTCCGACTCGTTGGCTGAACGGTCAGCGTACTGGCCTTCCGTTCAGAGGGTCCCAGGTTCGATTCCCGGCCGGGTCGGGGATTTTAACCTTAATTGGTTAATTCCAATGGCACGGGGGCTGGGTGTATGTGTTGTCTTCTTCATCATTTCATCCTCATCACGACGCGCAGGTCACCTACAGGTGTCAAATAGAAAGACCTGCACCTGGTGAGCCGAACCCGTCCTGGGATATCCCGGCACTAAATGCCATACAACATTTCATTTCATTATACTGATGGATGAAATCATAAAATGTGTAAAACAGAGTATCAGTAGTGATGAAGTGAATGCTTTGGTATTTGCAGATAATGTGGTGATTTGGGTAAATTACCATCGCAATAAGACCTTTCTGTGTCGATGCGAAAACAACTTGTACAAAAAAAAAAAAAAAAAAAAAAAAAGGAAAAGGAAAAGGGAGAAAAGGAAGTACAAAGGAGACTGGACATTTGGAATGAAAATCTGAGGGAGTTTGGAATGTAATTAGTAAAAAGAAAACTGTAGTCATGCACTGTGGAAAAGAGAAAAAGAGAAGGCAAGTGAACATAGATGGAGAACGGTTAGAGAATGTAGAACAGTTTACATATCTGGGTAGCATTATTAATGGAAGTAATGAAATTAATAACAGACTAAGTAAGGGTACAACATTTTATCAAGTCAGAGAGCTTTTATGGGATGACAAAGTACCCAAGAGAACAAAATTAACATTATATATAACCTGTGACAATAAAGTTCGGTGAATGAAGTCAGAACGGTTGATCCGGCAACATTCATGACACACAACGCTGCACCTGCGTAGCGTGCCGTGTAAGACCTGTTTGACACAGTGCGTGCTTAGTGTGTTGGTTCTGAACTGCGAACAGGAACATGAACGACCAAAAGATCAATGTACAGTTTTGTTTTAAGCTTGTCAGGGCACCGAAAGAAACACATGCGATGCTGGTACGTGTGTATGAAGATCAAGCACTGTCCTTGAAGTGTGTACGAGTGGTTCACCCATTTTCGAGGAGGCCAGGCAGGTGTTTCTGACAACCCCCGTAGCGGAAGACTGGCGACCGCCGTCAGTGACAAAAACATTGAGGAGGTGAGGACATTAATCACGAACGATCGGCGATTAACTGTGTGCATGATAGCGGATGAACTGCAGATTAACTGTGAATCTGTGCGACAAATCGGTACCCAGAAGTTAGGGAAGAGGAAAACATGTTCTTGTCTTGTGCCACATCACTCGACTTATGATCAGAAACATGTACGTTTAGATGCTTCACAGGATTTTGTCGAAACTGCGGATGCGACACCAAATTTCTCCAACTGTATTGTCACTGAGGATGAAACCTGTTGTCTCAGGCACGACCCTGAAATGAAACGGCAAAGCATGGAATGGCGTTCTCCTGAATCCCCTCGTCGGAAAAAGGTCAGAGCTGAAAAGTCACGCATCAAAACGATGCTCATCACCTTTTTCGTTAGTCAAGGCATTATCCACAAGGAATTTCTACTTGAGGGAACGAGGTTGAATGCTGCACGGTACTACGTTGAAATTTAGACCCGTTTCATGAAACATCTTCGCAGGGTACAACCCCAGTACGCACAACAGGTTCATGGTTTTTTGTTCATGATAACCCTCGCCCACACACAGCCAATATCATCAAACAGTTCATGGCTGAAAAGGGGGTGTGCAACTTGAACATTCCCCATACTCGCCAGATCTCAATCCTCCAGACTTCTTCCTATTTCCATGACTCAGGCTCGCTTTGAAAGGAAAGAGATTTGATGAATTCCTGACATACAACGAAACGTGATGAGACTTTTGAACACTATCTCAAAGGAAGCCTTCCTGCAAAGTTTCCAGGACATGTATCGCCGATCTCAGCAGTGCATAGTTATGGGAGGGGACTACTTTGAAGGACAGTAAGGTCGCTGTCGTGCATTGTTCACCTATGTTGATAGTACAGGACTATTCACTGAACTTTACTGTCACAGGTTGTAAACAGTATTTCATACCCATTGTAACGTACGTACTAGAAACGTGGTAACTAATAAGAGACAAGACAGTAAGATCCAAGCAGTAGAAATGAAATTTTTAAGAACATCGGTTAAAAAGACAAGAAGAGATAGAATTCAAAATATTAAAATCAGAAAAGAGCTAAATATAGAACCGTTAGCACAGAAGATACAGAAAGCAAGACTGAGATGGTTCAGACATGTGAAAAAAATGGGAAAGGAACGAGTACCAAGAAGGGAATTGGAAAGGGAAGTTAAGGGAAATAGACCAGTTGGCAGACCAAGAAGTAGGTGGATGGATCAGATTTGGAAGGACATTAGAGAAGCTGGATTGGACGTGGTGGAAGTAATGGAGCAGGAAAAGTGGAAGGACAGAAAGGAGTTTAGGAGGCTTGTTAACCACACCCGGGCGACAGGAGTGGGATGATGATGATGATATGTATTTATTTGTAATTGTGATGATTTTTCGTTAACCTATTTCTTCTACATTGGAAGAAAACATACTATACTCCCAAATTCTAGAGCCAACTTTGTGTGGTCGCCTAAAGAAATGATCAGAATCCTAAATAATGCCATATAAAGGAAATACATATACAACAGACAACGCAAAAATAAATAAATGTTGGGCCCGGCCTTCGAACCCACACTGCACAGAACAACCCAAACAATGGTGTAGAACCCTCTTTCGAAGTCTGAGACACACGCACACAAGAATGAACAACATACAATAAAACATATATACACAATACACAACTCCTCTGGTAACAAAAAAATGTTAATGGCTGTATTTCACGGAAAAACTGTGTGTAACAATTATCCTGGGTCACGTCACCAAGGTCGGGTCACTGAAATCCCTATCTATTCATTTTATAGAAGAAAGAAAATATACTTTAATCTGTCGCTCCAATAAATCATATTCCCATACAGAGTTGAACATAATATAATTGGGAAATACAATACAAATCTCATTCTGTTAACAACGGGCCTCTTTCCTTTCCATATTATGGTTTGACATATTTATTCCTCTCTGTAGAGCTTGTCCTAACACGACAACTTATAAATCTCATTTTTGTCCCGTATTGGCATCAACTCAGCTAAGGTTAGGTTGAATGGAGAATCCCACCTTCCAATACTTATTTGTTTTTTATTGCTAGTCTATGTATTTATGTAACATAATCCAGCTTAAAATCTAATTACAATGCTAAAAAGTACATGTTTCATTCCTAATACGGAACATCTTCAGTTAAAAAGATTCAAAAATTGGCATAATGAATTAAAAACACATTATGATGATGATGATGATGCAATAAAATGTTCCTTCATATTCGGTTAAATCCTCAACAACTCATTGTTTGAGTTTGAGATAAAATCTGACATAAGAGATCTTCTCTTTTCAAAAGCTGGAGAAGTATGTACTTATAGTATCTTGACGATAGACTTATAATGTAAAATTTTAAAATACGATGACCGGGGGAAACTCCTGAAGAATAACCAAAGTTAAGGTTGATTTTTTGAAGTTTTAAGATGTTGAAGGGAGTCTGTAATGATAGAAATGAAACATCTTGTTTTTAAAAAAGGAAATGAAGAAAAACCTTGTAAATATACAATGGTGAAGAGTATAAGGAACAACGAAAATGCTTTATCTCTCAGCCGGTCCCGCTATGTTTACTTCTTCCTTTACGCCATGCCCTCAGTTGACTGAGTGTGTATGTGTATGGCTGTGAGAGGAGCATGAGTGAAAGGGGGAAAGTGGGGGAAATATCATGGGGAGTGAAGCCAATGGGAAGGGAACGTACAGGATGTTTCTACGGATGCTTTTTGATGGCCTTCGTACGTAAATCTAGGTTGGAAACTTCTTCCAACAGTATACAGAGAGTTTGAAAAAGAACTCCCTAGTTTTAGGTATAAATTTAATGGGAAAATTAATGAAAACTACATCAGTAAGTACATACCATAAAAGAGAGTTTCTTCAAGTTTTGTTTTCTGTTAATAGACTTCAATATGGAATCCATTTGTTGCCCTGCACATGTCGAGACTATGTTCCACTTCTCGCCACGTATTCACCAACATTTCAGGTGTAACTGTTCCAACCGCCGCGACAATTATTTCCTGTAAATGATTGATGTCTCGGATCTTTTCATCCTACACATCTTTTTATGTGGCCCCAAAAGAAAAATTCCAGTGGGGTTAAGTCTGGGCTTCATGATGGCCAAGGTACTGGGCCAGCCCTGCCTATCCACCTTTCTGGAAAACGAGTGTCAAGAGCTACATGCACATGGTTACTGTAATGAGGTGGGGCGCCATCTTGTTGGAAAAACACAAGCCTCTTTTCCGTCTCAGTATCGTCCATTTGGGGAAAGACGTACTCTGTCAACATGTTATAGTAAATGTCCCTGTTTATTGTTTTTTCTACAGAAATGAAAGGACCAATCACACGATCTTCCATCAAACCACACCAGACATTCACTTCGGAAGAGTCACGTTGATGCTGAATAACTTCATGTGGATGCTCTGCCCCCCAAATTCTGAAGTTGTGACGATTAACTGTTCCACTGACATGAAATGTAGCCTCATCAGAAAAAAAATTCTTTTTTTTTTTTAAATTGACATCCTCATCAATCATCAATTCTGTGTAGAAAGTCAACAGCAAACTCATACCTTTCGATTTTATCAGTAGGTTTTACTTCATGTAACAGTTGCATTTTGTAGGGGCGCAACTTAAGTCTTTTACGTACATCATATACAGTACCTTTAGCCACTCCTAATTGTTGGACTACGTCTGACCAATGACTTCTTCAGGCTCTGAACACACGAAACATGGATCTGTTCAACAACATCTTCAGAAGTTCTCGGTCTACCTGGTGATTTTGCTTTTAGAACACTACCAGTTTCCTTGAAAGGCTTTAGCCAATAACGGATAGTTTTTGCTGTAGGTGGTTCACCACCATACTAACATCTAAAATTATGTTGCACTGTTATAACTGACTCAGTTTTCACAAGCCGAATTACACACTGCGCTTTCTGTTGCGGAGTACACATTCACATTGCTACTGAGTTGCTCTGCACTGCACTGCACGCACGCCTGGACTAAACTGAGGGAACAGAGGAAACAAACAGCACTGGTGCCATCTCAAGTTCAAACAGACCTGCCAACTGCAGGGGAGCCAAACTTGGAGAGTTGATGAATCGCACACCACAAACTAGAATAGTGTATGTCACTTTATACAGATTCTAGGACACGTTAAAACTAGGGAGTCCTTTTTCAAATACCCCGTATTTATATTATCGGTTATTTCATTTACATTCTGACTAGGGTTTTGTTTTTAATCAATCTCGGTATAAATGTTTTCTAAAATATCCATCATTTTACCCTTCTCTAAAGTTCGCAACATGGTTCTCTTTCTATTGTTGTAAAACTATGATTATATTCGTTCATGTGTAAGCTCATGGCCGAGTATTTCTTATATTTTTTTGGCATTTACATATTCCTGGTATCTCACTACAAATTTTGTCCTGTTTGCCCAATATAAGAAATGGCACAGTCTACACACTTGAGTTTATATATCCCTGAATTTAAATATCTATTATTACATGCACCACTTTGGTGATTAAATATTAGACTTTGGTTATTAATACTGGTACTAAAGGCTGTATTGAAATTAAGCCTCTTGAAAATGTTAGTGATCTGATGAGCATTTCCGTTATTGTAGGCGAAGGTGGTGGCTAAGTTTTTCTTTTTATGCTCTCTTTTCAGCTGCATTTGAGGTTTACTTTTTATTTTGTTTATTCATTTATGAATGTAGTGTTTTGTATATCCATTACTTATCGCTATTTTGTAAATAAGGCTAATTTCTTTCTGAAAATCATTCTTGGACAAGGGAATATTAAAGGCTCTATTCAACATGCTTAGAAAAGAACTACCGGGCGAGTTGGCCGTGCGCGTAGAGGCGCGCGGCTGTGAGCTTGCATCCGGGAGATAGTAGGTTCGAATCCCACTATCGGCAGCCCTGAAAATGGTTTTCCGTGGTTTCCCATTTTCACACCAGGCAAATGCTGGGGCTGTACCTTAATTACGGCCACGGCCGCTTCCTTCCAACTCCTAGGCCTTTCCTATCCCATCGTCGCCATAAGACCTATCTGTGTCGGTGCGACGTAAAGCCCATAGCAAAAAAAAAAAATAGAAAAGAACTTCTAATGTGCTTCAGGGTGGTGTGAATCTTTCCTATAGTATTTATGGCTTGAGTTTGCTTTCTGAAAATTGAAAATTATAGGTTTTCTTCTTTTCTTTCAACAGTTAGGTCCTGAAAATTTAGTTTATTATTATTCTCAGTTTCTAATGTAATTGGTTTCCCACTTTTACACCAGGCAATTGCTGGAGCTGTACCTTAATTAAGGCTGCGGCTGCTTCCTTCCAACTCCTAGGCCTTTCCTATCCCATCATCAACATACGACCTATCTGTGTCGGTTCGACGTAAAGCCACTAGCAAAAAAAAAAGTTGAATGGAGAATCCCACCCTTACAGTATAATATTGGATACAAATTTTTTCTTCTTACTACCTGGCAGCACAACTCATTATCACTCCAGCACAAAGGAAATATATATTTGCAGGCACGCGATACGACCTGACATCTCCTTCCCTCTAACACTCCTCAGCATATCTCTCCTCCTACCACAGGACGATCCCTTAAGTAAACTACCCCCAACCAGCTGTGCCAGGGTTCAGTTGTCCCCACTCTAATTTCTATATCTCAGGTTCTACTGGTCTTCTGACATCGGTGATGCAGTCAAAAGGTGTAGCTCATAATTCCATGACAGATTATCACATGTGGAGAGCAATTAGATCGGTGATTAGATTAATATCTTTGTGAAAATAGGGATGCCTCTCATTGGATTTCCCTTTCTGAGTCTGGGTCCACCGCTAGCTTGGCTACTCTACTGAGGCTTACCTTATCTTCTGCGACGCACTGACTAATGCTGAAATTTAATAATCTTTTATAATTTTATCAGAGGTCTAAAAGGCTCACATGTGACTTGCTGATCTTCACTTAGTAAGTAATGCAATCATCCAGAAATATTCACCTTAAACCAAGTTAGCAGGGCAGTTAGAATGTTGTCTTCCCTCTTTGTTCTTTCCTTAGCTAGCTTTCTCTCACCGCGGATTTTTCAATCCACAAAGTATTTGAGATGGCGCCACCAAGTCGAGGTTCTTGCTCAATTGAATGCAACACAACTTCCATACGGACAAAGAAAGCTAGAAAATGCCATAATTCCCTCAGTCAGTTATCGATAGGTTTACGTTTATTACCGGTACGGTTACAATAGGTATTTACTGTAATATGTATTTTTATTCACTTAAATATTACGGTAAAACTTGTCTTAATCAGAAACTTGCCTTTAAAGGTAAATTATTCCAGGCTCTCGACGGGCATAAAATGAAAGGCAAACCACCATGGATTAAGCAGAAACTATCAAATATGGAAATGGGAGCCGAATATGCCCTTAAACAAAAAATGTCCAATTCTCCTAGAGGATCGTTTTGCAATAATTTAACCATCTTATTAATTCTAGACCAGCGGTTCTCAACCTTTGAGAGATGATGGTTCAGTAAATTCTCTTTGTAAAAGATGAGGACCTGGTTCCAACAACTTTACTTGTAAATATATTTCCAATTTTTTTAAAGTTCATAGATTGAACTAACATTAATAATTATTAAGTATCATTATAAAGAGTAGCACACTGGTAAAATTGTGTGATATGTTGACAGTTAAATAAATAATTGATCAATTATTGTATTAAAATGTTGTCAATTAAGCGAAGTCCTTTGTCTTTCATTTATATTAACATTAAAATCTGTATGGCTATTACTTTTAAGAAATAACGTCGCTCAGTTTTTGAAACAATCGCCTACACCTAGTGTAGGTCTTTTAAGTAGACACCCTATAGGCAACCTGCACGTCTGTGAGGATCAATCAATCAATCAATCAATCAATCAATCAATCAATCAATACTGATCTGCATTTAGGGCAGTTGCCCAGGTGGCAGATTCCCTATCTGTTGTTTTCCTAGCCTTTTCCTAAATGATTTCTCCAGTTACCTGTTTTGGTCTACAAGTAATGGTGGAGCTCTACCTAAGATAAATTCTATAGATAAGGCCGTATTGGCACATCAGTACACAAAACCTTTCGGACCCAGTTTTTTTAAAATTCTTTATTATGACACTTAAGTGTATGTAAAAAATGCAGATTGCTACCAAATTTTGTGGTCGGGCTTATCTTGAGCCACCATTAAAGTTGACGAATGAACCGCCACATGTTGATGTCATTGTCTCTGTGATCCCTGGTCCAATCTTTTTTATTTTTTAAAAATGAAGGGCATTTACAAATACTAAAAGAAGTGTATTGCACTTTTCTTTATCTTTCACCATTTTCCATTGAAAGTGCTAAGTATGAAAATGGACACTAATATTTTAAATTTTTCATAACATTTACTTAATTAGTGCAAAATGTTTTACTAAGAAGTTAATGCAAACCTTATTCTAAGCGACGGAGATAATTAACTTCAAAAGTTTGTGACTTGGCTATTCCACTGGCGCTATGTCCATGTACTCCTCCGCGCTTTGCTGAACAACAACACGATGCATGCACACCACCTCGGTGCTGACAGTCATTGTCACCATTTATGTGTTTAGTTTGTTCATAATCAGTGTGTTGTTCAGATGTGAATGGTTATGAATGTTGTGACAGTGTACAATATGTCTATTGTAGTGGTGCCATTGAAGTGAAAACACACAGAACATGTGTGTGTGTGTTTTGCAATGAACCGAAAAACTTAATACTTAACTCTTTCCGCTTACATGTCGACTACAGGTTGACAGCCGCTATTCAGCGCTAACACTTGTGTGTCGAGCTCTCAGCAACACAGGTTTTTGTGTTGCACAGCTATTTTGTGGATTACATTACGACTTATATTTGTTATTCAATGAGTGCTGCTATCTTCTGGGCACTGTGAGAACGAATTTCAGACAACTTCATTTCGAGTGTAATTACAATATTACTCTTACTCTGTTTCTGTGGTGATGTATATGCTCAGTGGAAAACGATCATGGGGAAAATGGCGGCACCCGGCTTGAGGGGGATGAAATATTGGCGACAGTTTTGACTGGATTTACGGACAGTGACCACAAAAGTGATGAACTTTTCAAGGCAAGTGATGTTTCAGAATGTGAACTGAGTGATGATAATTATGACAGTGATGTGTGTGATGTTGGGGGAGGTGAAGATGAGTTGCCGTGACCCGGACCTCACCGGTGTGTACAAAATTCCAACACTGCTTGGAGATCGTAGACTACAGGTAATGTAGGCCTGCCTAAATTCCCTTTTAGGTCAGTAAGTGGATTTGTAAGCCATGGCAATAGGCCCATTACAGAGTCACAGTACTGGCAGTTATATTTTACTAACCTCCATTACGAATGAGGCTAACGAATACGCAAAACTACAAATTCAGAGAAACGTTCCACTTCAGAAGCGGTCCATATCAAATCAAAATTTCTTTATTTGCAAATGAGGTCTTTACCTCGGTGGCAAATGGTACACTAAAATACATTATTGTCAAGCACTAAATATTAAATTAACAAGAGAAGAAAATTTTCCTATAATACAATATTATACAATTTACGCTAACAATTTTTTCTATTAAACACACAGCTCATCCTTAATAAATTTACCTTGTTTACAAAATTCTACTTATATCTCCTGTACTACTTACAAATATAGTCAACTGATATACAGTATGTGGAATTACTTCAAATGATACTATACAACTGGTATAAGATTAATATTTACATTGCATTTATTTATTTACTTTTTTTTTTTACGTTCTGGATCCAAAGTAGCATAACGACCTGCTGCGTCTTAACCAGAGCCCCTTTTGCCACCACTTTTCAGAGTTCCTGAAGGACCTTCACAGCTACCGTAGCGGTCCCAGGGCCCTCGAAGTCCCCACTGTACTTCACCCCTACAGGCAGTCCCCTACTTTGGCTGTCCAAACTCCTTAGACCAGGGGATGGAATTAATTTATTCACACACATTTTTTTATTTACAATAACCTGCACTGGTCGAATGCCCTCTAACACTTCATTTATTTTCTCTGTTGCTGTTTATTCTCTTCTTGAATATCTGTACAGATTTTGGAAAAGGATCAAACACTACCCCTGGTAAACTGTTCAACTCCTTCACACCCTTCCCAATGAATGAAAATTTACCCCAATCGCTTCTGCTAAAATTTCTTCTAATTTTATATTTGTGGTCAGTCCTGCCGATATAATTATTTTCCAACTGAAGCCTCTCACGGATATCTCCCCATCCTTCTTCTCCTGTATAGGCTCTATATAATCCTATAAGTCTAGTTTTCTCCCTTCTCTTACTTAAAGTTTCCCACCCAAGTTCCTTTAACATTTCTGATACACTGCTCTTTCTCCTGAAATCCCCTGTTACAAATCTTGCTGCTTTCCTCTGCACACTATCTATTTCTTTTATTAGGTATTCTTGGTGAGGAGCCCAAACACTGTTTGCATATTCCAATAATGGACGAACCATACTCAAGTAACTTTTTTCTTTTAATTCTTTGTTGCATCCTTTAAGTAGCCTCATTATGACATGTAACGATCTGTATGCTTTCCCAACAATGTCATCAATATGACCCTTCCAGTGCAAATTACTTTCAAATCTCACACCTAAGTATCTGCACTTGCCATCTTTTGGGATAACTACCTCATCCAAAGTATATTTTAATTCAGTTTTAAAGCTCCTGTTTGTAAAAGTTGTAACAGTTGATTTGCCTCCATTAACCTTCATATTATTTTCTTCAACCCATTGTTGGATACTTTCAAGGTCCCTTTGTAATTCTGAACAATCCTCAATGTTGTTTATTTCCCTATAAACAATTATGTCATCTGCATACAATCTTATTTTTGAAGTTATATTGTTCCCTAAATCATTTACGTATATTAAGAAAAGTAACGGACCTATTATACTACCCTGTGCAATTCCCTTCCAAACTTTCTCTTCCTGAGATACATTATTTCCTACTTTGACTTTCTAAACCCTTGAATTTAGAAATGTTTTTATCCAACGTGTAACCCTTACGTCCAATCCTATTCCCTACAATTTCTTTAATAATATTCCATGTTCCACTCTATCAAAGGCTTTGGAAAGATCTATGGCTATGCAATCTAACTGGCCTCCTGAATCCAACTGATCTGATATGTCCTGCTGAAATCCCACCAGTTGTGCCTCACAAGAAAATTTCTTTCTAAATCCATACTGGCTCCTCATGAACCAATTTTTATCATCACATATCCCTCTGATGTACTTCGATATTAAACTCTTCAGTATTTTACAAACTATACTGGTCAGGCTGATTGGTCTGTAGTTCTCTGGTTTCCTTTTATCACCCTTTCCTTTATAAATTGGTATTATTATAGATTCCTTCCATTCCTTTGGTATTATACTATTATTTATGACATAGTCAAAGAGAAATTTTAAATAAGGCACTATGTACCATCCCATTGCATTGTCTTTAATACCTCCCCAGAAATTTGATCACTTCCTGCTGCCTTTCCTTGCTGAAGCAGTTGGATTTCTCTGAAAATATCTTCGTTTGTGAATGAGAAGCTTCTTGTTTCCCTCTGTCTCTCTCCCTTTCTATCTTCTGTTTCGGTTTCCAACTCTTGGTATGGTATTCATGGAAGGATGTTATAGTACAAGAACTAGAGGCCTTTATTGGTGTAGTGATAAATATGGGAATGAACAGTGAGGCAGAAATGCAGGACTATTTTGATTCAGGGAATTTTTCATCCCAAGGAAAAACTTGAGTGTTGACGAAAGCACTGTGGGTTTTTAGGGCGGTATTGTTTTCAAGTGCTACAACAAGCAAAAGCCGACCAAGTGGGGACTTTGTATTTATGTACTTCCTGACTTTGTTACTCGGTATGCGTGTGCAGTGGAACCTTACTATGGTGCAGTGACAACACATGCGCTTATTAGGCCTGATTTACCTTTTACCGCTATGATTGTCATCCATTTGGTGACAAAAATTTTGCAAGCTACCAGTGAAACAGGTTTTCACGTCTTCATGGACTAGTTTTATACTAGTTACGAATTAGCAGCTGAACTATTGAAACTGAAAGTCCACATTACAGACACTGTTATGGTCAGCAGCAAAGGCCTACCTCCCCAGGTGAAAAAAGAAGCAATGAATAAAATGAAGCAGCATGACATAGCAGCAGTGAGAAAAGATGACATCCCATGTGTAGTTTGGAAGGACAAGAGAATTATTGCCATGCTGTCAACATTCTATGACAATTCCACTCAGGTGGTGAAAAGGAAAATGAGAGGAGTTGAGGAAGTTATCCATAAACCAGTTGTTGTATGTGGTTATAATAAGTACGAGGGTGAGTCAGTAAATAAGTCGCAAACATGTGTGTGCCGTATACCATATGAAATTACGCGCGCAAGTTTTGCCAGCAGATGGCAACATATATATGCTTGCCGTACGACATCTCGCAGACACTCAGTCAGTCAGAGGCTGTTAGTGCACGATGGCACATGTGTTGCATGACTGTACACGAGAAGAATAGCATGCAGTTGTGCGTTTTTTGTGGGCCAAAGGACTGTCCACAGAAGAAGTGCATCGTGAAATGCATCCCGTCTATGGTGAAAACTGTTTCTCACAGAAAGCTATGTTCAGTTGGATCCAGAATGTGAATCAACTCATTCGTAATGACCGGAGTGTGATGATTGATGACATAATTTCATGACATCATGTGGGTGGCCGTCACTTTGATACAGATGATGCCGTAATCTATGAGATTACACGTTAGCTGTGACAGCAACCAAAGGACTTTGCTGCTGGCTTTCAAGGACTTGTAAGGAGATGGGATAAGTGCCTGAATGTACAGGGTGAATATGTAGAAAAGTGAAATAAATATCAGAAAGTTACTTTGATTATTTTTGCCTCAATTCAGTTTTGCAACTTATTTATTGACTCGCCCTCGTACATGGGAGGAGTTGATATTTCTGACCACTATGTGAGCTTGTACCACTTTACATGTAAATCGGTTAAGTGGTGGAAAAAAAATGTTTTTCTGGCTTCTGGAGATCTTCATCATGAAGGCCTACGTTCTCTTTAAGCAGTCCAACCCTAAAATGTTGCATCTGAAGTTCAGGAAGAACCTAGTAACCCAACTTGTTGGGAACATCCGGAACACTTGATCCGGAAAGGGGGCAGGCTGTCCACTGCAGATGATGAATTGAGACTAAATGACAAGCTGCATTTGCTTTATCCCCAACCCGAAGGAAAAACGAAGGACTTCAAGGTTTGCAGCAATAGGAAAGTTGCAGGAGGGGGTATGGGGAGCGAGGCGAGAAATGGTTCACCTTTGCAAAACCTGTGAGAAGCAACCAGGACTTCACCCAGGACTATCCTTCGAAAAGTATTACACCCTCCAGAAATTCCGATGAGAATGTGGGAAAATCTATCTGTCTTTCTTATGTCTTTGTGTAGAATATTTTTGCATTTTGAACCTGTACAAAGTTGTTATAAATATGTGAATAACTCTTTCACAATGCATCTCCCAGTATGGCAAAAACTGACTGAAATAATTACAAGTTGGAAGACAGCCTAAGGCTGAAACTTTTTTAACAGTTTAGAGTGCAGCTGAGCGGGATAAAGACGAAGTCACGAAGTGTTTTTTGGTTTGTTCCATCCACATGAAGAAATACAAACATTTTTTGTGGCACAAAGAGTGCTTTGCAACTTATGTTAGTGGAGAGAAAATTAGAAGGGAGAAAGCACTAGAAAAGCAGAAGTAGATTGACACATTTAAACAGCATAACGGGGCCAGTGGTTCTTCTACGTCAAATAATCCTCGACAATGCGGCCGAAGAAATCCTAAAGGTATGGACATGACATACACATGTATTATTTGCTTGGGGGGGGGGGGGGAGGGGAAAACAAGGAAAAAGATGAATTATTTATTTTAAGTGAACGTCCGGGAGCCGAAAAGTGATTTCATCTAGCCCAAGATAAAAGTGATATAGTATTTACTCTAATATGTACATGTAACATAATTGACAATTTGTTTGCAGTAGAAGTCCGATATCACAAGTCGTGCCTAAGAGATTACACCTACATTAGGAGAAAGTCGGGGAATAAAGGTGGTGGGCCCTCTCAAAATGTATCTCGAGAGCTTTTTACAGGAAGCATAAATCAGTTGTTGCCAAAAATAGGTGCTGAGTTCAAAAATATAGGTTTTGAAGTATAACTTATTTAACTCAAAGAATTGTTTAAATTAGTGGCAGTGAGAGGATGTTGTTGTTTGAGTCATCAGTCTCTAGACTGGTTTGATGCAGCCCTCCATGCCACCCTATCCTGTGCTAACCTTTTCATTTCTACGTAACTATTGCATCCTACATCTGCTCTAATCTGCTTGTCATATTCATACCTTGGTCTACCCCTACCGTTCTTATCACCTACACTTCCTTCAAAAACCAACTGAACAAGTCCTGGGTGTCTTAAGACGAGTCCTATCATTCTATCTCTTCTCATCAAATTTAGCCAAATCGATCTCCTCTCACCAATTCGATTCAGTATCTCTTCTTTCGTGATTCGATCTATCTATCTCACCTTGAGCATTCTTCTGTAACACCACATTTCAAAAGCATCAATTCTCTTTCTTTCTGAACTAGTTATTGTCCATGTTTCACTTCCATACAATGCCACGCTCCACACGAAAGTCTTCACAAACATCTTTCGAATTCCTATTTCAATGTTTGAAGTGAGCAAATTTCTTTTCTTAAGAAAGCTCTTCCTTGCTTGTGCTAGTCTGCATTTTATGTCCTCCTTACTTCTGCCGTCGTTAGTTATTTTACTACCCAAGTAACAATATTCATCTACTTCCTTTAAGACTTAATTTCCTAATCTAATATTTCCTGCATCACCTGCCTTCGTTCAACTGCACTCCATTACTTTTGTTTCGGACTTATTTATTTTCATCTTGTACTCCTTACCCAAGACTTCGTCCATACCATTCAGCAGCTTCTCAAGATCTTCTGCAGTTAAAGATAAAAATTTCATAATGTTCCGTATTGAAATGTATCACAATTAAATTGAAATAATAAATAAGGTAGTTCAACCTATTCAATACAAATAAATACGAAATGTAGTGTTACATTCCTGTTTAATTATGAGTGGAATCGGTACTGGTTTCGACCCCAATCCGGGTCATCGTCAGCCGAATAAAACGCAAAAAACAATGCATAGGTAAGAAAGAAAGAAAATAAAAGATCAAGTCCCCACAAAAAAACTTGTTGAAAAGGCAGTGTAAAACAACGGGGATAGGCACTGTAAAATTCAGAAGAAGTAGAAGGTAAGTCACTTAAAAGAAGCAAGGCGCAATCTTCTGAGCAGTAGCATAGCACACGTAAAGTTCAACATCGTCTCATAATGTTTACGAGAAGCGGAGAACAGTTAGATGAGTCAGCTTCGTTCGACTGCACTCCATTACTTTTGTTTTGGACATATTTATGCAAGCTGACTCATCTTACTGTTCTCTGCTTCTCGTAAACATTATGAGACTAACAGACAAGAAGGCTGTGTCATGCTAAATCTGTATATTTGGACTTACACTTTTCACTTAACGGGTGCCAGTACCCTTAAGCATGTATCTTTAGCACAATCAGTTCATCATCGTACATGTTCAGAGCACATTGTTACAATGTGTTTTAAGTTAGGACACTGCGTTTCGTACACTGCCCTGCATGAGGTTGATGAAGTGCTATGGCATAAAACAATGTGGGAAAATCATTCTGAGAATGTTCCTGTTCCAGCTAACATTATGAGGAATCCAGCACTCTTTTTGCATGGAACAATTGATAATAATGATTTTGTGGAAGAAACATTAAGTGGAAAGAACACTACGCACATTACAGCGATGGTACTGTATCAGGAAAACAGTACTATTGAGAACCATCGAACCATAGCTACCAAAGAAATAATTTGAAATCTTGTGATATTAAGCATCCAATTCCACTTTTATGCCAAACGTTAAGAGTTTAATCATACAAAAGGATTGCCAATCTCAAGTTATTTTGTTGATATGCCTTCAATAAAAACTTTGTCAGATATTAGGAAATCTGATCTATTAAGGGTTAAAGTGAAAACTTCTATTGGCAATGAAAATACATTAGAATTTATGGAAAACTCCAGGGTGCCCAGATAGTCTCCTTTCCATCATTTCCTGAGTAACTCATCTGTACCCATAAACACAGTTTGTTTCTGTCAAATTATTCCCCACACCCCAACAGGTCGAGATGTTGTTTGTACTGCCATGATAAACTTAATGAGCCTTTGCCAAAGTTGTGGCAAGGGTAAAGGGATGTTGACAGCAGGTATGTCAATATATTTAATTACAGTTTATTAAAATTCGTATCCACCTTATTCAATACCAAAAATGTTGTTAAGATGAAATTACAACATGTATATTTATTTTATCAGGACTAGTTTCGACGCTTTATATTGCGTCATCATCAGCTGATATACACTGGAAACATTGGCAAACATATATAAGTTTATCTACGTCACACACATTTTAAAAAACTATGATAAAGATTTAAAAACCATACTATAATTATACTATTTCAGAGTCCATATTGTCCAAGACTTGCAATTATTAAACTTTGGATTGCTGAATTCTGATGCAATTTGGTTTAAATAATCATTAGAATTAAACAAAACTAATAATAAAATCACGATCTTCTTAAAAACATTCCTTGGTTTGACTTTTTTTTTTTTTTTTTTTTTTTCAATGTTTTTGTAGAACCATATTAAAACCGTTCAATAAAGTCCTCAGGCTATTGCCATGTAGTGAACATAATGTTTTTAAAGATTTTGAAGTGTCAAACAATGTCATTTAAGAAGATTGTTTAACCTTATTCTGTGACATTATGTTCACTACATGGCAATAGCCTGAGGACTTTATTGAACGGTTTTAATATGGTTCTACAAAAACATTGAAAAAAAAAAACAACGTCAAACCAAGTGAATGTTTTTAAGAAGATCGTGAGTTTATTATTAGTTTTGTTTAATTCTAAAGAGTTTGATTAGGAGCCTGTGAAAAAATACGTATTTACAGAAAGAGACAAAATACTGACTTTACATGTATATATATAAAATAAGAATTTTGTCTGTACATCGTTCAGAATTTAAAATGTATGGCATTTCTGTATCGGTCGTGTCCACAGTAACAAGAGAATGCACTTTTTAAATTTCCGTAATTTTTGTCTATCTGTACGTATGTGTACACGCATCACGAGAAAACGACTGAAGAGAATTTCATGAAAATTGGTATGCAAAGTCGGGGAATAAGTTGCTACAATCTAGGCCAAGAATAATTTTATTCACGCTGAGAGAAATGGTAGTTTAGGGAAAGGCCTAAAATGTAATTCTCAAATATTTAAGTTATTAGTGGCCCTATCTCAATGAAAATCAGTGTGCAAAGTCGGGAAATAAATCGCCACAATCTAGAATACAAATAATTTTATTTCCGCTGAGTGAAATGGTAGTTATGGGGAAGGCCTAAAATTTAATTCTCAAATATTTATTAGTGGTCGTATCGATAAATCCTACGTAACTAAAATGACATAGTATTAAATTTCCGATCATTTGTGTCGTATATAATTTTACCGTACCGGCTATGATCACAGAGATATTCATGAATTTGGATTTTTGTTCCTAAGTCCATATCAGCGCACAGTCGCAAGAAAATGGGTGAACAGAATTTAATAAAAATCGGTATGTTAAGTCGGAGAATAAAGAACTACAAGCTACGCTATAAATAATTGTATGAGATGCCCTAATATCACAGTGGCGAAAGGAAACTAATTGTGAAGGCCTACAATATATAAAGCTCATAAAATTGATCAACAATAACATTACATTGAGCATTGTTTGTTGTGATGTGCTAAATTTGTTGTGATAGCTAAATTTTGTGCATATCTGATTCATTTAGTGCTGTTTATATAGTGGTGTTTAGTGCTTGTTGGTAGAAATTGGGAGTAGTGATATTTATTTAAATTTTGTAACAAGTAATTCAGTTGGTCTTCAGTAAATTACGTTTTCTAGGTTAAGTAGGCTAGCTAGGTGTACCTTGTTTCGAATTTAGGTTTAGGAAATACTTTAGGTAATAATATTAACTTTAAAAATATTTGTAAATATCTGTAGGTCCGTTGGTTATACTTACAAAGGCAGATTATCATAAGGAATAGTACCGTAACTTCTGCAGCAACTTCTTCGGTATTTCGTATAGATATCCGTTCAAACTATCGCGAAGTAATAATTTGCTACATTAAAAAACAGGATACGCCTATAAACTTCCATTTAAAAAGAAGTTAAAGAGATTACACGGTAATAGTTAACAGTCGTTGTATTGTTATTGATTATTGTCACTCCTCATATTCAAATATTGCATTGTTGGCTACAGTCGTGAACAAAGGGTGTAGTGTAGTCAAGTAAATATAAATAAAAATCAGCTGACCTTGTATTTCATTCATTTGTACTTCTGAGTAGGTAGTTGGAGCATCCGCAATTTATATTTCGCTCCCTCGATCTTTCAGTATTTATGAGCGGTTAGCTAATAATAATAAGGTTCATATATCCCAGTAATTGCAGTTCAAGTCCCTGGAGTAGTAGTAGTTTTGATAGAAATATTTGAGAAATTATTGTAGACAACGTCGTATTTTTCAGTAGGCCTAATTAAGGACACTTTTCTTTTCCGTCCCGTGGAGTAGGGAAAATAATAGTAATCCACCAGCTGTAATAATCACATAACCACATTTCAGTAGAGTTGTAGTGAAGATGAGGTATAATATATTAGATAGTATCTTGCCAGTTATATTCGTGTTTTTCTTCGTGTACGGCAATCCTTTCGATACTTAAGCATTTAACCAAACACAGTGTAGTGTAGTGTAGTGTAGATACATTGTAGTATAGATACAGTACATTTAGATAGTGCCGTATCTTGCCTGCTATATTCGTGTGTTATTTTTCGTGTTTATCTATTAGACCGTAATACTAATAATAATTTCTCTAAGCATTTAGCTTCATTGGTAATCTTTGAGTACAGTAGTTCTTGCAAATTTCATTTCTGTTGTGCTTAGTTTAGTGGCTTACGGTACGGTACCGGTATCATAATTAGGTTACGTCTGAAAGTAGTTTAAAATTTACTGTAGTGTACTGTACAGTAGTATACGAGTAGGCCTAATATCCTATTAGAATTTAGTGTGATTATTTTATTATTGTAAAATATTTGTGTAGTACTGGTGTAGTAGAGGTCTCCGTAGAACCTCTTACTAAAATACTGTTGTTGTAATTAGAATAGGCTTAATTGCAGTTTGGAATTGTGTAGTTCTTGTGTAGGCTAATACTTTCGATATTCAGTAATTAACAGCAGTTTTTATCCTGTCAAGTGTTGTAGGATAAAAAAAAATAGAGCACGACTAAGTAGTATTGTAGTGTAGTCGTATATTAATTACCTTATTGTTGTGCACTATCCCAGACAATATATCCCTCCGTTCATTTATTTTTTGCAAATAAGTTATTTTATTTTTAATTTCATTTTTTCCCCCGTAAAGAATGGATAAGGAGCGCGAGTGTACTTACTGTGGGTGTGGCGAGGCATTGAGGGGTATGAGGGAGGAGTTGGAAAGTTTGAGGGAGATAATTAGAATTCTCACAGAAACAGGAAGGAAGATAGGACTCCCTCAAACAATGTGCAGGTTACAGTAGGTGTACAAGAGGGAGGGGAAGTAAAGGGAGGAGTTGTAGAAGACAGGTGGTCTAATGTTCTAAGGGGAAGGAGATTGCAGGCTAAGGGCTCTATTCAGGATCAGGATTCAGGACAGGTGTCTGTGCGAAATCGGTTCGAGTCACTCGAGGTAGAACAACAGAGGGAAGATGAGGGACAGGGAACTGTTGCTGAGATGTGTGGAAGTAGGAGGAAGGGAAAAGGTAGGAAAGGAAAATGTAGAGTAGAGGATAGGAAAAGACAGGTGGAACAGGGTCATGGGAAGGAGAAAAGGGAGGAGGAAGAAGCTTCTGCAGCTATCAGGAAAGATAGGGCTGACCAGGAGGGGAGGGGATAAAATGAGGTGGGTAGGGATGAGGCTCTGGTCATGGGGGATTCCATTGTTAGACACGTGGGGAAAGTGTGTGGAGGAAAGGGTACCAGGGTAGAGTGTTATCCAGGAATTAGGTTGAGGCAGATGTTGAGGAAAGTAGAAGAGAGGGAGGAGGGGAAGGAGAAGGTGTTAGTGTTTCACGTTGGTACCAACAACGTAAGGCAAGCTGATATAAGTACCAACATAGTTGGAGAAGTGTGGGATCTGGTAAATGCAGCACGGGTGAAGTTTAAGAAAGCGGAGATTGTTATTAGTGGAATACTGTGTAGAAGGGATACTGACTGGAGGGTGATTGGGGATTTAAATGAGACTATGGAGTGGGTATGTGGGAAACTGGGAGTGAAATTTCTAGATCCTAATGGGTGGGTAGGAGAAAGGGATCTGCGCTCAGATGGCCTTCATTTAAACCGCAGTGGTACGTATAAGTTAGGAAATTTGTTTGAAAGGGTAATAGGGAGGTACATTCAGGGAAACGGGATGGCCTAGGTAGCGGTGATAAGGGAACAGGGAATTGGAAATCTAGTGGGGATGACATAAAATTGTTAGTGTTGATCTGTAGAAGTATTGTAAGGAAAGCAATAGAATTAAGTAATTTAATAGATATATATTTACCAGATATTGTAATAGGAGTTGAATCATGGCTGAGAAATGATATAATGGATGCAGAAATTTTCTCACGGCACTGGAGTGTGTAATACCAATATAATGGTCCGTTACTGGACATTATAAATTTTCCAGCTAACTCATTCTTGGTTGCCTGCGCTTTGCCCTCGTGTGCTAAGTTAGGCTCATCAGTTGGGACTTAAAACACCACCCAAGACGCAAGGCTAGTGCATACCATGGAGGCCACTGCATAGGCTATTTGAAGCCACCAGCAGTGCCAATGCACTATGAGAGCTATGTCTCATATCAGATCTGATGGCCAGGCAGGCATCAATTTTTGGATATGAGACATAGCTCTCATAGTGCATTGGCACTGCTGGTGGCTTCAAATAGCCTGTGCAGTGGCCTCCACTGTATGCACTAGCCTTGCGTCTTGGGTGGTGTGCTAAGTCCCAACTGATGAGCCTAACTTAGCACATGAGGGCGAAACGCAGGCAACCAAGAATGAGTTAGCTGGAAAATTTATAATGTCCAATAACGGACCATTATATTGGTATTATAAATTTACTCATTCAGGACAAATATTTTAAATTCCCTCTGGGAATCAACATCTGTATTTATTGGAGTGTGTATCGTAGAGATAGGATAGGAATGGTGGGAGGGGGAGTGTTCATTCTGGTGAAAGAAGAATTTGTAAGCTATGAAAAAGTTAAAGATGAGACACATGAAATTCTAGGTGTAAGGCTCATTTCTAAAGATAATAGGCAACTTGATATATTTGGAGTGTACAGATCGGGAAAGGGTAGCACTGACACGGATTCGGAATTATTTGATAGGATAGTCAGCTATGTGGGAAACGACATGGAAAGAAATGTGATTGTAGCGGGAGATCTGAATTTGCCAGATGTCAATTGGGAAGGAAATGCGAACGACAGGAAGCATGACCTACAAATGGCAAATAAATATGGGCTCTATAGGGAAACTGAGGTAATAGATGGTATTAGTGATCATGAAGCTGTTTTTGTGGTAGTTAAAAATAAATGTGATAGAAAGGAAGGTCTTAAAAGTAGGACTGTTAGGCAGTACCATATGGCTGATAAAGCAGGCATGAGGCAGTTTCTAAAAAGTAACTATGATCGGTGGAAAACGGTAAATAAAAATGTAAACAGACTCTGGGATGGGTTTAAAGAAATTGTTCAGGAATGCGAAAACAGGTTTGTACCTTTAAGGGTGGTAAGGAATGGTAAAGACCCACCTTATTATAATAGAGAAATAAAGAGACTAAGAAGGAGGTGCAGACTGGAAAGAAATAGAGTTAGAAATGGCTGTGGAAGTAAGGAGAAATTGAAGGAACTTACTAGAAAATTGAATCTAGCAAAGAAGGCAGCTAAGGATAACATGATGGCAAGCATAATTGGCAGTCATACGAATTTTAGTGAAAAATGGAAGGGTATGTATACGTATTTTAAGGCAGAAACAGGTTCCAAGAAGGACATTCCAGGAATAATTAATGAACAAGGGGAGTGTGTATGTGAGGATCTTCAAAAGGCAGAAGTATTCAGTCAGCAGTATGTAAAGATTGTTGGTTACAAGGATAATGTCGAGATAGAGGAGGAGACTAAGGCCAAAGAAGTAATAAAATTTACATATGATAACAAAGACATTTACAATAAGATACAAAAGTTGAAAACTAGAAAAGCGGCTGGAATTGATCAGATTTCTGGGGATATACTAAAGACAATGGATTGGGATGTAGTACCGTATCTGACGTACTTATTTCATTATTGTTTGGTCGGAGGAGCTATACCAGATGAATGAAGAGTTGCTATAGTAGCCCCTGTGTATAAAGGAAAGGGTGATAGACATAAAGCTAAAAATTACAGGCCAGTCAGTTTGACATGCATTGCATTGTAAGCTTTGGGAAAGCATTCTTTCTGAGTATATTAGACACGTTTGTAAAATTAATAACTGGTTCGATAGAAGGCAGTTCAGGTTTAGGAAAGGTTATTCCACTGAAGCTCAACTTGTAGGATTCCAGCAGGATACAGCAGATATCTTGGATTCAGTAGGTCAAATGGACTGTATCATGATTCACCTACCTAAGTTTGATAGTGAAGATCATGGGAGACTATTGGCAAAAATTAGTGCAATTGGACTAGACAAAAGAGTGACTGAATGGGTGGCTATATTACTCGAAAATAGAACTCAGAGAATTAGAGTAGCCGAATCTTTATCTGACCCTGTAATAATTAAGAGGGGAATTCCTCAGGGCAGTAATATTGGACCTCTATGTTTTCTTATATATATCAATGAAGTGGAATCAGAAATAAGGCTGTTTGCAGATGATGTTATTCTCTATAGAGTTATAAATAAGTTACAAGATTGTGAGCAACTGCAACGTGACCTCGAAAATGTTGTGAGATGGACAGCAGGCAATGGTATGTTGATAAACGAGGTTAAAAGTCAGGTTGTGAGTTTCACAAATAGGAAAAGTCCTGTCAGTTTTAATTACTGCGTTGATGGGGTGAAAGTTCCTTTTGGGGATCATTGTAAGTATCTAGGTGTTACTATAAGGAAAGATCTTCATTGGGGTAATCACATAAATGGGATTGTAAATAAAGGGTACAGATCTCTGCACATGGTTATGAGGGTGTTTAGGGGTTGTAGTAAGGATGTAAAGGAGAGTGCATATAAGTCTCTGATAAGACCCCAACTTTTTGTTTTTTTTGCTAGTTGCTTTACGTCGCTCCTTCACAGATACGTCTTATGGCGACGATGGGACAGGGAAGGGCTAGGAGTGGGAAGGAAGCGGCCGTGGCCTTAATTGAGGTACAGCCCCAGCATTTGCCTGGTGTGAAAATGGGAAACCACGGAAAACCATTTTCAGGGCTGCCGATAGTGGGGTTCGAACCTACTATCTCCCGAATACTGGATACTGGCCGCACTTAAGCGACTGCAGCTATCGAGCTTCGGTAAGACCCCAACTAGACTATGGTTCTAGTGTATGGGACCCTC
Organism: Anabrus simplex; assembly: GCF_040414725.1. Lineage (NCBI taxonomy): Eukaryota > Metazoa > Arthropoda > Insecta > Orthoptera > Tettigoniidae > Anabrus > Anabrus simplex. Next base: position 100,643,079 of record NC_090267.1, on the reverse strand, counting down.
ACCAGGATTGCCTGATTCAAGAACTGGAAAAAATCCAAAGAAAAGCAGCTCGATTTGTTCAGGGTGATTTCCGACAAAAGAGTAGCGTTACAAAAATTTTGCAATGTTTGGGTTGGGAAGAATTGAGAGAAAGAAGAAGAGCTGCTCGACTAAGTGGTATGTTACATGTAACTAATCTCATTATTAGACCCGTATTGAACTATGCTATGATATACTAAGAATTTGTTGGTTGTTTTGATCCACCTTCTCAATACAAATTACAGTTTGTGTTGCTAAGTTGTAATGTTACAACACTAATTTACCGGGACATGTTTCGCTTTTATTCACAAGCATCATCAGCCTATACAATTGCCTCAATGTTTGTCATATTTGGATTGTTGTTACAAATTTCATTACATTGAATGTAAATCTAATTTCAGTGATAACAATATTTAAAACATAAGAATAATATACACATTAAAATTATGACAATATGATTTGCAATGTTAAAATGGAGTAACTCTTAATTCTAAAACACATTGACGTCCCAAAACACAGTTTTTACAATTTGAAAATTTGGCTAAAAAATGTTTGCAATGTTAAATTAAAATTGATTCAACTATAATTTGGCATTAAAATTTGAGTCATAAATATAAATATTGGATGTTAATATACAGGAGTCATAGTTTCTGAAGTGCGTTGGTTTCTAGAATACAGTAACATTTCAGTATTGAGAATTGTAGTTAAGAATTGTGCTCTCTAAATAATGTTATTTAAAAAGACTTTAATTTTGCATCATGCGTGATTAGAGTCATGATGATAATCTAGAATTGAAGTCTTGTGCTTGTTGGAAAATGGCTTCTAGATTTGATGAGGCTTGCTGCTGCAGTTTGGCAATTTGATCAGAGGAAGTATTGACATATTTAATTCTTGTTTGTAGCTACCAGACTCTCCGTTGGTAGTTGATTGTTTTGATGTAAGTTATGGTTAAAAGGGGCTTCAATCCAAATTTTGAGTATCTGATTATGTTTCTTTCGATTTATAGAATGGAAGAAACATCTGGAACAAATGAAAATGAGCTTAAGTAATATTGTGTGTGTGTGTGTGTGTGTGTGTGTGTGTGTGTGTGTGTGTGTGTGTGTGTGTGTGTGTGTGTGTGTGTGTGTTGTGCTTGTAATGCGAGTGTTGATGTTGCATTATCACTTACCCCATTTGTGGGCTGCTACACAATCTTGCGGACCTTATTGCGTTACTGTGACTATTGTCTGTTGTGGTTCTACTCCTTGTGTTGTACGTATGAAAGAGCTGTTGTGAAGGGCGGGTAGGGGTTGAGGGGAAGAGATGTTGGGCGGGGCGTTTGCTATTGACGTGCTATGTGGTAGGGAATTCTTATCTGTTGTCGAGGTGGGGGTAGAGGACGATCCTGCAGGCGGGGCGTTAAGCTTTGGCGTGTTATGTGGAGGGGGACTTTTTTACGTTGCCGAAATGGTTTCAGTTGTGAGTGTATTTAGATTGAATATTTTAAAGAATTTGCTTTTATCTGATTTGAGATTTCGTAATAATGTTGGCAACTGCTCTATTAACGGACTTTTTATTTCGACTGCGTCATTCAAGTTTCTTCCTTTACTAAAGTGTTGATCCAAATAAATATATATGTTTTCGAACTCTGTCATTAGCTTCCCCTTTTCGATTCTTTTGATTATTGTAAGGTCTTTGTATATTGAGGTGTAATGATGGCTGGTTTCTTTCATATGATTACTCATTGCGGAGTATTTATTGTGTTTTAAGACGTTAAAGTGTTCCATGTATCTGGTTAGGAAACTACGTCCTGTTTGGCCAACATATGAAGATTTACACTGTGCCAATGTTAGTCTGTATATTCCGGAGCCTTGAAATTTGTTATTGTAGGCATTTACTGTGTAATGGTTAAAAAATAAGTTTTTGTTAGTGTTATATGTTTTAAAGGCTATTTGCATATCCCGTTTTTTGAGTGGGTTTGCTATTTGGTGAATCTTTGAACTGGTGTAAGTGAAGGTTGCGTATTTGGAATTTTTAGTCTTTTCCGGTGCGAGGTTTGTGGCTATTTTGAGCTTTACTTTGTTGATGATTCGATTTACTATGTCTGCTTTATATCCATTGGTTAGTGCTAGTTCTTTTATAAAATGTATTTCTTTTGTAAAATTCGCGGTTGATAAGGGTATTTTGTAGGCTCTGTAGACCATACTGAAAAAGGTTGTTGTTTGTGGGATTTGGGGTGGAGTGAGTCATTTCTTATTGTTATTGGCGTGTGTGTTGGTTTTCTGTATATCTGATAATCAATTTTGGATTTTAAGCGTGTTACAGTAACATCTAGATAATTCAATGAGTTTTTTTTTCGTCTTCTTTGGTAAATTTTACGTGTCTATCGATGTTGTTTAAAAATTCAAGGAATTTTTTCGCTGTTATTTTATCGGTTGTCTGTTATTACAAATGTATCGTCAACAAATCTCAGCCAAAGACAGATTCCTTGTATGTTTGCTTTAATTATGCTATGTTCTATGTTATCCATGTAAATATTTGCTAATATTCCTGAGCTGGGGTCACCCATGGCTAAACTTAATTGGTGGTAAATTTTATTGTTAAAGGTGAAATAGTTGTTATCTAATACGAATTTAAGTAGTGTAATAAATTCATCTACTTCGAGCTTACTTAAGTTGCTATATTTGGAAAGGTTTGAGTTAATAATTTCGATTCTTTCTTTAATGGGGATATTTGAATACATGTTGGAAATGTCAAACAAGCTCATTCTATGGTGGGGTTGTAAGTTGAAGTTTTTTAATCTTTTGCAAAATTCAGTTGAGTTTTTAATTGAGGAGTTACTCTGGAACTTATAATGCTTTTTGAGGAATTGATGTATAAATTTTGATATTTTATATGTTGGGCTATTTCTGCTGTTTATAATTGGTCGAATGGATGTATTGTTTTTGTGTACCTTAGGTAGTGCCTTTGCCTTGGATAATGTTGGGTTCATGTTCACCATTTTCTGTTGTTCTTGCTCGTTAAATAAACAAATTGAATTTTTAAGGATTGTTTTTAGATTCCTTTGAATTCTAGAGACCAGGTCTTTATTTACTATAGTGTAAGATTCATTAGAAAAGAATTCTTCCGTTTTTTTGATGTAGTCACTTTTGTTTACTAGGACTATTGTTTCGCCTTTATCTGCCTTAGTCACGATAATGTCGTTATCTTTTATTTTTGTCTTTAAATTTTTATGGTTCATGTTTCTGGGTTACTGTAGTCACGTCCTAGTTCGTGAACCATGGGCAACGGCTGAGTGGCCTAGTAAGTGGTCCTGAGAGTCGGGATACCAGTTGCTATGGAATGGGAGTGGGCATCTCGGACATATTCTGAGTCGTGGCCCTCCTTGTGCTCAGGCGGCTAGGACTATACAATTCACCGGTGGTCCATAACCCGTTAGAGGAGAGATCCTCACTTGGACTATGTGCAAGTAGGGCAGCATCCTGCTTCATGAATTTACCGAGCTCAGAACACTTTAAGCAAGCCTCGGACCTATGGGAGTAATGGAGTCCCACTCCCATTTGACAGGCGAGGGACTCCTTGGAAACAACTTGGGGAACGAAATGGAATTCGATGGGGAGTTATCAATGTTAATGGGGCTTATGGAAGAAAGAAAGTAGAACTGGCTGAGTCAGCAAAGAGGATGCATCTGGATGTGCTAGGAGTAAGTAATATTCGGGTAAGGGGAGATAAGGAGGAAGAGATAGGAGATTATAAAGTGTACTTGACGGATGTTAGAAAGGGAAGGGCAGAGTCTGGGGTAGGGCTCTTTATCAGGAATACCATTGCACGGAACATAGTTTCTGTTAGGCACGTAAACGAGCGAATGATGTGGGTAGATTTGTCAGTGGGAGGAATTAGGACAAGAATTGTGTCTGTGTATTCACCATGTGAGGGTGCAGATGAGGATGAAGTTGACAAGTTTTATGAAGCATTGAGTGACATCGTGGTCAGGGTCAACAGCAAGGATAGAATAGTGCTAATGGGCGATTTCAATGCGAGAGTTGGGAATAGAACTGAAGGATACGAAAGGGCGATTGGTAAATGTGGGGAAGATGTGGAAGCTAATGGGAATGGGAAGCGTTTGCTGGACTTCTGTGCTAGTATGGGTTTACCTGTTACGAATACATTCTTCAAGCATAAGGCTATTCACCGCTACACATGGGAGGCTAGGGGTACCAGATCCATAATAGACTATATCTTAACAGACTTCGAATTCAGGAAGTCTGTTAGGAATGTACAAGTTTTCCGCAGATTTTTCGATGATACAGACCACTATCTGATCTGTAGTGAACTAAGTATCTCTAGACCTAGGGTAGAGAAAGTGAAATCTGTCTGCAAACGAATAAGGGTAGAAAATCTCCAGGACGAGGAAATTAGACAGAAGTACATGGATATGATTAGTGAGAAGTTTCGAACAGTACACAGTGAGCAGGTTCAGGATATAGAAAGTGAATGGGTGGCATATAGGGATGCTGTAGTAGAAACAGCAAGGGAATGCCTAGGAACGACTGTGTGTAAAGGTGAGAAAAGGCGAACATCTTGGTGGAATGATGAAGTGAGAGCAGCCTGTAAACGTAAAAAGAAGGCTCATCAGAAATGGCTCCAAACAAGGGCCGAGGCAGACAGGGATTTGTACGTAGATGAAAGAAACAGAGCGAAACAAATAGTTGTTGAATCCAAAAAGAAGTCATGGGAAGATTTTGGTAATAACCTGGAAAGGCTAGGTCAAGCAGCAGGGAAACCTTTCTGGACAGTAATAAAGAATCTTAGGAAGGGAGGGAAAAAGGAAATGAACAGTGTTTTGAGTAATTCAGGTGAACTCATAATAGATCCCAGGAAATCACTGGAGAGGTGGAGGGAATATTGTGAACATCTTCTCAATGTAAAAGGTAATCATCATGGTGGTGTTGCAAGCAGCCAAGCTCATGGGGAGGAGGAAAGTGATGTTGGTGAAATTATGCTTGAGGAAGTGGAAAGGATAGTAAATAAACTCCATTTTCATAAGGCAGGAGGAATAGATGAAATTAGACCTGAAATGGTGAAGTACAGTGGGAAGGCAGGAATGAAATGGCTTCATAGAGTAGTAAAATTAGCGTGGAGTTTTGGTAAGGTACCTTCAGATTGGACAAAAGCAGTAATTGCACCTATCTATAAGCAAGGGAACAGGAAGGATTGCAACAACTATCGAGGTATCTCATTGATTAGTATACCAGGCAAAGTATTCACTGGCATCTTGGAAGGGAGGGTGCGATCAGTCGTTGAGAGGAAGTTGGATGAAAACCAGTGTGGTTTCAGACCACTGAGAGGCTGTCAGGATCAAATTTTCAGTATGCGCCAGGTAATTGAAAAATGCTACGAGAGGAATAGGCAGTTGTGTTTATGTTTTGTAGATCTAGAGAAAGCATATGACAGGGTACCGAGGGAAAAGATGTTCGCCATACTGGGGGACTATGGAATTAAAGGTAGATTATTAAAATCAATCAAAGGCATTTATGTTGACAATTGGGCTTCAGTTAGAATTTATGGTAGAATGAGTTCTTGGTTCAGGGTACTTACAAGAGTTAGACAAGGCTGTAATCTTTCACCTTTGCTGTTCGTAGTTTACATGGATCATCTGCTGAAAGGTATAAAATGGCAGGGAGGGATTCAGTTAGGTGGAAATATAGTAAGCAGTTTGGCCTATGCTGACGACTTGGTCTTAATGGCAGACTGTGCCGAAAGCCTGAAGTGTAATATCTTGGAACTTGAAAATAGGTGCAATGAGTATGGTAATAAAATTAGCCACTCGAAGACTAAATTGATGTCAGTAGGTAAGAAATTCAACAGAATTGAATGTCAGATTGGTGATACAAAGCTAGAACAGGTTGATAATTTCAGGTATTTAGGTTGTGTGTTCTTCCAGGATGGTAATATAGTAAGTGAGATTGAATCAAGGTGTAGTAAAGCTAATGCAGTGAGCTCGCAGTTGCGATCAGCGGTATTCTGTAAGAAGGAAGTCAGCTCCCAGACGAAACTATCTTTACATCGGTCTGTTTTCAGACCAACTTTGCTTTACGGGAGCGAAAGCTGGGTGGACTCAGAATATCTTATTCGTAAGTTAGAAGTAACAGACATGAAAGTAGCAAGGATGATTGTTGGTAAAACACAGGTGGGAACAATTGCAGTAGGGTACTCGGAATTAGGAGATAAAGGCTAATTTAGGAATGAACTCGATGGATGAAGCTGGACGCATAAACCGGCTTCAGTGGTGGGGTCATGTGAGGTGAATGGAGGAGGATAGGTTACCTAGGAGAATAATGGACTCTGTTATGGAGGGTAAGAGAAGTAGAGGTAGACCAAGACGACGATGGTTAGACTCAGTTTCTAACGATTTAAAGATAAGAGGTATAGAACTAAATGAGGCCACAACACTAGTTGCAAATCGAGGATTGTGGCGACGTTTAGTAAATTCTCAGAGGCTTGCAGACTGAACGCTGAAAGGCATAACAGTGTATAATGATAATGTATGTATGTATGTTTAAATCTTTTATTTGTTTTAGGAGGGTCTGGTCGGAATTAGTTTTTATTTCTTTTACTAAACTTGGGAGTTTCTTTTTTACTTCATATTTAATGTCATTTTGTATTTCTGCCAGCAGTTTCCCTATATTTGCTTCAGATTCCGCTATTGTGATAGTTAATTCTTCCATTTTGTATGTGTTTGGCCAATTGAACTTAGTTCCTTTGTTGAGTATGTTCATTTCATTTTCAGAAAAATTGGTGTGTGATAAATTAATTGTCGCGGGGTTGTATATCTTTAAAGGAATTGAATCATTTTTTCCATTAACGGTTAACTTTTTTTTATCTTCTATTAGGTGTTTTAGTTTGTTTTCTAGAGTTTTTTGCTTTCCGTCTAAGATGTTGGAGAGTTTTTCAATAGTATGTCGTTGAATGGAGCTCCAGTCTAAAGGCGATGTAAAATGGTATATACTTAAATGTGCTTTGTAGAGCTGTAAGTTTAGTAGAGATTTTTTTCTGTACAGTAACTTTAATTCGTTTTTTAGCCATATTTTGTTTACTCTGTTTTGGGTGTCAAGAGATATTGAACTTGATATGTTCTTTCTTTGGGTAGACCTTAAGAATTTCGGTATTACACCGCACCTTAAACATTCTTTCAAAAACCAGATATCTTTAGCAATCTTACTGACTTTAACCTTGAGGTTAATATACCTGTTTGTCTTAGTTTTTGCCTGGTTGGCTATCACATTACATGTAACTAATCTTATTATTAGACCCGTATTGTACTATTGAACAAAGTAAAGCTCAAAATAGCCACAAACCTCGCACCGGAAAAGACTAAAAATTCCAAATACGCAACCTTCACTTACACCAGTTCAAAGATTCACCAAATAGCAAACCCACTCAAAAAACGGGATATGCAAATAGCCTTTAAAATATATAACACTAACAAAAACTTATTTTTTAACCATTACACAGTAAATGCCTACAATAACAAATTTCAAGGCTCCGGAATATACAGACTAACATTGGCACAGTGTAAATCTTCATATGTTGGCCAAACAGGACGTAGTTTCCTAACCAGATACATGGAACACTTTAACGTCTTAAAACACAATAAATACTCCGCAATGAGTAATCATATGAAAGAAACCAGCCATCATTACACCTCAATATACAAAGACCTTACAATAATCAAAAGAATCGAAAAGGGGAAGCTAATGATAGAGTTCGAAAACATATATATTTATTTGGATCAACACTTTAGTAAAGGAAGAAACTTGAATGACGCAGTCGAAATAAAAAGTCCGTTAATAGAGCAGTTGCCAACATTATTACGAACTCTCAAATCAGATAAAAGCAAATTCTTTAAAATATTCAATCTAAATACACTCACAACTGAAACCATTTCGGCAACGCAAAAAAGTCCCCCTCCACATAACACGCCAAAGCTTAACGCCCCACCTGCAGGATCGTCCTCTACCCCCACCTCGACAACAGATAAGAATTCCCTACCACATAGCACGTCAATAGCAAACGCCCCGCCCAACATCTCTTCCCCTCAACCCCTACCCGCCCTTCACAACAGCTCTTTCATACGTACAACACAAGGTGTAGAACCACAACAGACAATAGTCACAGTAACGCAATAAGGTCCGCAAGATTGTGTAGCAGCCCACAAAGGGGTAAGTGATAATGCAACATCAACACTCGCATTACAAGCACAACACACACACACACTTAAGTTCATTTTCATTTGTTTCAGATGCTTCTTCCATTCTATAAATCGAAAGAAACATAATCAGATACTCAAAATTTGGATTGAAGCCCCTTTTAACCATAACTTACATCAAAACAATCAACTACCAACGGAGAGTCTGGTCGCTACAAACAAGAATTAAATATGTCAATACTTCCTCTGATCAAATTGCTAAACTGCAGCAGCAAGCCTCATCAAATCTAGAAGCCATTTTCCAACGAGCCCAAGACTTCAATTCTAGATTATCATCATGACTCTAATCACACATGATGCAAAATTAAAGTCTTTTTAAATAACATTATTTAGAGAGCACAATTCTTAACTAAAATTCTCAATACTGAAATGTTACTGTATTCTAGAAACCAACGCACTTCAGAAACTATGGCTCCTGTATATTAACATCCAATATTTATATTTATGACTCAAATTTTAATGCCAAATTATAGTTGAATCAATTTTATTTTAACATTGCAAACATTTTTTAGCCAAATTTTCAAATTGTAAAAACTGTGTTTTGGACGTCAATGTGTTTTAGAATTAAGAGTTACTCCATTTTAACATTGCAAATCATATTGTCATAATTTTTAATGTGTATATTATTCTTATGTTTTAAATATTGTTATCACTGAAATTAGATTTACATTCAATGTAATGAAATTTGTAACAACAATCCAAATATGACAAACCTTGAGGCAATTGTATAGGCTGATGATGCTTGTGAATAAATGCGAAACATGTCCCGGTAAATTAGTGTTGTAACATTACAACTTAGCAACACAAACTGTAATTTGTATTGAAAAGGTGGATCAAAACAACCAACAAATTGTTAGTATATCATAAGTGGTATGTTCCGAGCTGTCTGCGGAGAGATGGCGTGGAATGACATTAGTAGACGATTAAGTTTGTATGTCGTTTATAAAAGTAGGAAAGATCACAATATGAAGATAAAGTTGGAATTCAAGAGGACAAACTGGGGCATATATTCATTCATTTGAGGAGGAGTTAGGGATTGGAATAACTTACCGAGGGAGATGTTCAATAAATTTCCTATTTCTTTGAAATCAATTGGGAAAAGGCTAGGAAAGCAACAGATAGGGAATCTGCCACCTGGGCGACTGCCCTAAATGCAGATCAGTATTGATTGATTGATTGATTGATTGATTGATTGATTGATTGATTGATTGATTGATTGATTGATTGATTGATTGTGTCTTCTGTTGCCACTCATCTCTGATAGATAGGATTACTGCTGTGTAAAGAGTATTCTTTTAAAATTTGCTTCACGTACACCGACGCATAGATCTTATGGTGACGATGTAATAGGAAAGGGCTAGGAGTGTGAAGGACGTGGCCTTGGCCTTAATTAAGGTTCTACCCCAGCTTTGCCTTGTGTGAAAATGGGAAACCACAGAATACCAACTTCAAGGCTGCCAACAGTGGGGATTGAATCCACTATCTCCCGGATGCAAGCTCATAGCTGTGCGCCCCTAACCACACGGCGAACAGGCCCGGTCTTATAGAGTGTAACAGCCTGCCTGAATATAGGGAGGAAATAGCTGGGGAATTAGATAACTTTCTTCTTTAGCATGCCATTTCTATGGGTTCATGCATTTTCTGATACTGCTGGTACGTAACACACTGGTTCACCATACTATTCCAGCGATTCGATCCCTGCTCTGACACGCTGATTGGAATGATCAGTATGCACACTTAATGGAATAATGGCAGATGCTGACTTTTGATCTGGTCTATAATCATAATTTTGGCCTATTCCAAGTTATAGCACTACAATTCACTAAATAACTCCAAATTCAAGCCTGAAAAGAGCTGTTTCTTAAGAAAAGCTTCTTTTTCTCCTTCACTTTTATTAAATTCTACATTCATTTTATTCTAAATGAGCAGCGAAGATGGGGTTTATCCTCTTGCTTGGAGGAAAAATTTGCCTCCAAGTCAGATAGTAATTTTCCTCTGCCAGTGTAATGAATTGAGATTTTCCGACTCATCGGGTACTCCTTTCAAACAGCGAGTAAAAGGGCATAGTTTTTCCCTGGGACTCTACACTATTTGCTCCCCCTCCTCCGCTCCCAAAATTGAAGCGTGTTCACGGCTGATAGCTGTCTGCGGCCTGGTCATTCCAGCTCTGGAAATTTGGACTGTTAGATTGGCAGCATAGTACTGTTTGTTAAAAGTGAGAAAATGTGTGGCTTTTCATTTCATATAGTATTTCATATAATAGCATTGCTTTTAATTGCAAAATTCCTACTGGTGTCATTGTAATGACCTGTGTTGATTTAATTTGGGAAAAACACTAAGAGAGTCCTTCTTTTTAAAACATCCTAGAATCATCGTAGAAGGTATACATATCCTTAACAATGCTACTTTTTGAACCTAGCGGTTATAATAAACTGTCAGTCTGTAACTAGCTCGATGTTGCAGGTTAGGGTTTAATTTGAAGTAATGGTGTGTTTCTAACCGCAAAAGTGATCATTAGTATTCTGGGAAGATTTCTCTAATTAAGCATTAATATACTTAAGTGAATACAAAATACATGTATTTATATGAATTTTAGGGATATCAGATGAAGAAATAGCAAGGTTAACCTATGCATTTGATTGTGAGGACTTACTCAGTGAAGATGGTGATGATGATGAGTGGGTACCTGGACCTACACCTTCACACTTAGGTAATGATTCTGATGATTCTCATCATGGTGGCGATATTGATGAAGAGGAAGAACACACAGGAGATACTGATTCTACTGATAATCATTCTCTAATCATTTACTTGCACGTCAATCACAGAGTCCCCAAGCGGCATTGAACTGAAGACTACTTTTCAAAGAATATTCTGTTTATATAAGTCCTATATTGATGTTTTATAACATATTTTACTTCATACATTTGATTCACTGTAAATAAAATCATCCACTTATGGAACTTCATATTCTCAACATTTGTCATTCAGCAAAGAAATGTGCTCAAATAAGCCCTAACTAGCACGATCGTGCAGGTGGCTTTCCACGAGAACGGCAAAGAAAATACTTTTTTTACACTTTTTCCTGAAATCTATGGTCAAAATTATGTACATTGAAGTAAGAAAAAAAATTCAAATTTCAAAGAAAATATCCCAGGGTAGAAAGGGTTAAACAAGGACCTTCATGAATCAGAAGAATCTCCTGATGTCCAGAAGACTGTAATGTTATCGATTCAACCTGAATATGACTGAAGTCTATTGCTAGTTATGAACTGGTGGAATATCCTCGTGTCTTCACTGATGTGCATGGGTTCATGAAAAAACCTGATAAGCACGTTCTTATGAATGTTATTGAAAACAAAGCTAATTGCGCTTTTGATACAGACTGTGTTCCTTCGTCAAATCATTGTATGATCCATGTATTTGACAGAATGGCTCTTGTGTTTATCATTCAACTGCAGAAGTACACAGCGTTAGGAGACTTCACAGAAGCTTTCTACAAGTACAGAACTTCTTTCTATTCTAGACCTAACGTACAAAGAATTGACATCGTTTTCGATAGATATCATAATATTTCTCTGTAGAATATGGAAGTGAAAAAGGTTCCAGTCCTGTAGAACTGAAAATCTTAAGACTATCCACTCGCATACCTAAAAATATCAAGAATGTTATTTGTTGCTCTTCAAATGAACAACAACTTGTGAGATTCCTATGCAAAAGTGCAAATCATGACGTTGAACTAAATGAAACTGAACAGTTGGTGATATCTGGAGGATTTGATGATGAAACTAAATGTTTCAAAATTCAGGGAGCTGTGACTTAAGAGGTTTTCAAACTAAGATCAAATCCTACTGAAGCGGACATTACAATATACGTGCATGCTTTTCATGCTGGTCAACCTGGATCTGAACTAATGATTCATAGTTCAGATACTGACGTTTTTTGTTTTGCCATTCATTTCTGGCCAAAATTGAACCATTTTAATTGCTCTGGTCTATGGATGAAAGTTACATCTAAAAAAAATCAAAAACAAATAGGTTGCCACTTAGTGTCTGACTCATTGGGAGAAAAAATTGCTAATGTCCTACGAGCACTACATGCTTTTACTGGCTGCGACACAACTTTCAAAATGTCTTCGAAGAAAAAGGCCTACAATGAAATTAAACAACCCTTCGCACAAGATGTCCTTATACCACTGGGAAATGGACTACCTCTCACTTACTCACAGTCAACAGCTCTAGAACAACTATATTTAAAACTAATAAATAAACCATGAAAAACAGCAGACAAAACATGTTATATGGCCATATCTCAAACTGTGGGACTAGGTTTGTCAGTAGACAGAATTCCAAGCACTTCAGATGCGTTACATCAACCTGTTTTACATGTATCAGCCCAAACATACATACGGATGAACGCTTTCAACCCCTTGTATGAGCCACTAGTCTTGACCGAATTTGGTTATGAAAAACATAGCTATGAACTACCAAAGTATGTAGTGCCTGATTACTTAGTACCATCGTGCAACTGCAGGTCTCGCTGCTTGACATTTAGTTGCAGCTGTAAAAAGAAGCAAATGAACTGTATACCATTATGTGTGTGTATTGCTGAGGACTGCAAAAATCTATTTGCTGTTTAAAACCAATTAAAATATATATGTATGTAATAAATTTGGAAACGTTGTTAAACCATTTGTAAAGGTACATAGTTTTTTCAGTATACAGTTTTAGTTAATATTAAAAATTCTTTGCACTTTTAGTTGCAAAAGGTAGAAGATATCAAAAAATGTGTAAGAATATTTTTTGTTGTATTTTTAATTTCCTTTTATTAAAAAAACAAAAAAACAAAGATTGGACCAGGGATCACGGACACAATGGCGTCAACATGACATGGCTCATCCGCCATTAAAATGGCGGCTCCAAGATAAGCCTGACCACAGAATTTGCTGGTACTTACTCTAAAGTATCATAATTAAGAATTTAAAAAGAAACTGCGCCCGAAAGGTCTTGCGAACTCATGCGCCAATACGGCCTGCTCTACTAATGCTGAAGGCATTCGGTATAGAGAACCAGATAAAAACTGCCTCAGTTTTCAGTGTTAGTGAAACATTTTTTTTCATAGTTCCCAGCTAATTGGTTATTGACATCTGTAACACACACATTATTTCATACAGTTTTGGGAACAGAGGATTAGCCACCTATTGTTGTGATCGGCGTCAGGGCCGGAACTAGGAGATTTGTCAGGGGGGGCAAAGATCAGTTTGCCGCCCCCCAACTCCCGATCCCCCTCCCTCCCCTACCACTAAAATATAATACCTCCGTAAGCCATTTTTTAGATGCGGCAGTTGAAATTACACACCATATGTATACTATTACAAAATTTTATTTATGAAAAACACTTATATTAATACACTTATACATATTAATACACTTATGACTAATACAAATAATTTGTTTATAGTGTAACTCAATTGTAACTACGCAAAAATGTGTTATGTATTTGCCTCAAAATTGAATTCTTCGAGTCTTCTTAGCTGCAAATGTACTGATGATGTCGTCAAAGTTGATAAGGGATGCTCGTTTGTGTTCAATTGATATTATACTTAGATTAGAGAGTCTCCCCTGTCCCATTGTATTTCTCATGTAGTTTTTGATGATTTGGAGTTTGCCAAAACTTCGTTCTCCAGATGATACTGTAACTGGCAACGTGAGAAACATTATCAGTGCAGTAGTAATGTTAGGGTAGCCTTCCTCTAGTTTACTTTTATAAATAAGGCTCAACATTTCTCTTAATGTGGCTTCCTTTAAATTTCGTCAACTGATAAAGCGTGGTGCTAGGAACCTTCTATTTCAAATTTAAATTCTTCAATGTTGAGATCAACAGTGTAGATATTTGCCAATTCTTCTGCTTTCATTTTTAGATCTTTTGTTTGCATTTCTTTAATTCGAACTCCATTCAAAAATCCAAACTTGCTGTTTATGTTGTCCAAAGCCTTAAACCCGTCACTGAGTTCCGTAATCATCAGGTCAATAAGCTCTAACGTAGCTACTTGGTACACATTCTCAGTACTTGTCGGAGCTTCATAGCCACACAGCTCATCAAACTTTTTTTTTTTTTTTGAGAACTCAGATGGAGCAAACTATCTTTAAGACTTCAAGAAAAGTTAATAAAAGTCCTTGAAGGTTCCGGGCAGCCAAATCTACAATTATATCTTTTCTTTGCAAAACTCCTTGACATGATTGCATCTTTTTGAACAAAGCATGCCAAAAACATGTGAAAACGATGAATTCAAGTTTCCCAATATTTTTCAAAAGTGAGCTGGCCTCACTCTTAGTTTGACGTGTTGAGAGATCATGTTTTCTGAGATCCCCTAGAGCCTGCACAACTTTACCGTAATGTTTATACACAGCTTTGACCGTATCTAATCTTTCAGACTATCTGGTATTGCTTTCAGGTTTCAATGTCAGTGGCACATATTTTCGGAGAACTTTCCAGCGTGAAGATGAAGCCGCAAAGAAAGAATACATACGGTTCAAAGTTCCTAAAAACTTCTGAGCCTCAATAGTAGCACTAGCCGCATTAGCACCAGCTAAATTGAGGGAGTAAGCAGCACATCGGACAAAATATGCTGGCTCTTTCTCCTGAAGTAGTCTGGACTGAACTTCTGTGTACTTCCCGGCCGTATTTGCCTTACTGTCATAGGATTGGCCTCTACAGTTCTCTAAGTTTAGTCCATCTTTGTCTAATGTTTTTAGGATTTCTTAGTTGAGACCTTCACCTGTTTTATCACTAACTGGGAAAAAATCAATAAAACCTTCTTCTACTTCCGATGTGCAGTCAAATATAAAGGAATAATATTTCGCATCCAAAATGTCTTGTATTATCTTTTGCCTTAGGTTATTGGCAATAATTCCAAGGAACTCATCTTGTATTTTATGTGAGAAATACGAGATTTGCCCTTTCTTGTGCCGCTCAATATGTTGTGGAAGAGGAGCGTTGTAATGCGATATAAGTTCTACTGTGTTCAAGAACTTTCCACTGGATGGGTCGCTGAAATCACAGTCTTCTTTAGTTCCTCGGAATGGACTCCCTTGCTTTGCTAGAAATAGAATAGCATCGTTAATGCAGCGCAATACGTCTTTCAGTGAGACTCTTCTTGATGGATCTGGTTTTGGAGTTCTGCATCAATACCACTCCTTTCCTAAACAGGATTCTAAAGCTTTCCGCGAACAAAAGAAAAGTTTGTGGTTGGATGAATTTTCATGTTCAGGCATTTTTTCACTGAGTTTTCTCCAATTAGTAAGTCCTTTTTCTTTATCTAAGGAAGGCACTTGTTTGTTTCTTCATTAACATTAGATTTAAAAAACAATGCTTCTAATTTTGGTGTTTGTGACAGCACATGGCTTTCTTTCTTCTTTTTTTCTTTGGCAAGTTTGCTATACTCGGCTCCACTGAGTCGTTTTCTGCCATCCATAATTTAGAAACTGATAAAAACGCAGCTCAAAGTGCACTAAACAATTCCGTTTTCCAAACGCCGATAAACGGTAACACGAATAACTAACCAACACTACGAACACTAATAACTAAATACTAAATGCAAATAAAATAAAACATCTGTCGGTTCCTATCAACACACGCAGACAACAGTGTACGCAGGGTACAGGTGTAGCCGTCGATAACGACAACGATGACTGCAGGTGTCTGTTTAGTTTACTGTTTATTGGAAGCAGAGGGGAGCATGGGGAGAAAGGGGGTGAGGTAGATGAGATGCTCGCGCATTGCGTCAAGGTCAGGTTGTTTTCGAGCCCGACCCCGCTTGTGTCTCAAATGTTATTACAATATTATAAGTCCACCTATTCAATAGAATAGTTACTTGTAACCTGACCCCGCTGCCGAGAGCTCAGGCTACTAATTTTCGTATCAGTAGTAGACATAACAGTATAAGACTCACTCCAGACCTATGAATTACGTTAATTCTTGTGTCGTGTCTTATAATGAAGAAAACAACTTGGTATACAGTGTCAGTGTAATAAAGTTGATGAATTAGGCAACAAAATTAAATAAAATTAAACAATATTAATTGTGGTATTATTATTTTGAAAAATTAAGTAACTTATTTTTAATAAACTTTTCAAATTTTGCCGCCCCTTGAAATGTGCCGCCCGGGGCACGTGCTCCTCCTGCCCCGCCCTAGTTCTGAGCCTGATCGGCGTTATGCAAATTTTATGACCAGTCATAATCAACAGTATTCGTTTTCCCAAATTTTGAAAGATTTCTATCTCTTGATAATTCCTGATCATTCAAAAGTAAGTGGCTTGGTCACTGACATATACTACACAGATATTTTTTAGTTGGAATTTAGAGTTTAGAGACTACCTGGGTCTGCACTTTTGACACAATAATGAAAAGTATTCTCATAAAAATATTTCTGCTATAAAATATTTATTTGTGAAAAGTGCATAGAAAGGTAAAATGACAAATTCCAGGAGAATATCTCGTGGGTTGGTATACAGTAATTCGTATAAGGGCAGGTACTGTGTATGGTACAGTATATTCCTTCCTTCTCAGTCCCTTGCGGGGCTGAGTGGCTCAGATGGTTGTGGTGCTGGTCTTTTGACCCCAACTTGTCAGGTTCAATCCTGGTTCGTTCCAGTGGTATTTGAAGGTGCTCAAATACGTCGGCCTTGTGTCGGTAGATTTACGGACACGTAAAAGATCTCCTGTGGAATGTAATGCCAATAACATTGTTCTTCTCAGTCCCTTTATTTCGGGGATTAACTACCGGGTATTTCCTTTGACTGACTGGACCACCTGGACAATCCATTTTCCAAATGGTACTCTATTGTACAAAAATAACCAACCTGTTAATCATCTTTGGAATTCACCACTTGTGGTTCAGTAGTTTGAGTTTAATTTGTAAAAATCAACCCTTAGCTTCATTTTAGTGCCTGGGATGATTATCACAAAATGTTAGTTCTTACTTTGTAAATTAATCTGGCATATTCTATTTTCATCTTTTGCAGAATTAATTTTTATATTAGTATATGTTTCTCACCAAAAGCTTGGAATGTAATAAAGAGAAAATGAGATTCAAAGTAGAATTTACCCTAGACTCCATTCCTTGAAAATCAAGTTCTAAAGTGTTGTTCTATATTAAATTTCTGTTTTACTTGTGTTTTATTAATTGTACTTGTATTAGATAATTGTTATATGTGTAAGAAATTTCAAAATTTAAACTGTTTTTAACTGTATTTTTTTCTAATTTCCAGAAAAGATTGCATTTGGAAAATTAAAAGTTTATCAGCCCAAGAATGGAGTTTTGACTTCTTCGATGGAACTTTACAACTCATTATAAATTTGAAATCTGATAATGTCTCATCAATATATATCATTTCACATACTGGTGAGTTTTTATTAAGATTATAACTTTTCGTACAGATGGACTGTACACTGTCTTCAAACGTGAGATGGTAATTTTATTAGTAAGAATGTGGATTCTTTTCATTATAGAAAACTATAATATCAAGACAATTATCCAAGAAGGACACATTCAAGTTCAGCTAACAGTTAATCAGGTTGCTTCCTGTACAGGGGAGTAATGAATGTGATAAGGGCTCGCCTGCCAAAATACAAATTGTGACCCCCTCAAATAAAATGTAAAATCTATGAATAACCTAATTAAATTACAGCAGGTATATGTAATGCAATATATTGTCAAGTTGTATGAACAAAGGGATTATTTGTTATTGTAAGATTAATATTAAATACTGTTTAACCTGTTGACGATTGCACCCAAGGATTGTCAGTAGAGCGCGCACAGCATTTGCTGTTTGGTCCCACGTGAAGGAGCACGGTATTTGTCGTTTTAGGCTAGTACTAAGAACTTAATTGCTTACTGACGTAATATGACATCTGGTGGTGTTTTTGGGAACTTTTCCAGTTATTTGAATAGTGTCGCTGTACAAATCCTAGTTTTGTTTGGTGGTGGTCTCTGAAGGAAATGTGTATACCCCCACAGTGTAGAGGTTGGCACACTGTTAACCTACAGGTTACAGCAGTGTTATGATTGCTGCTGATGCGGATAGTTGTTTGTGCTCTTCGTAGCTAAAAATATTTTTGGTTTTCATAAATATAACTAAACGTTTTTTTCTTTTGTAAATTATAAGTGATGCTATGGAGTGTATGGACACAATTGATGATATAGATGAACTAAATAGAGATATATAGGGTTCCGATGAAGAATCTATGGATAGTGACACTGAAAATGATCCTACAGAGTTTTTTTGATGACTTCACCTTCTGATGTAAGTACACCAAGACCACCTAACAATGAAAACAATGAACAAAATTCGGACAGCCTTCCTACCAACCCACTACAAACCGTCGACTCACAGCAATGCCCTCTATGTAAATGGGAACATAATGGTGATTATCAGCCCCGTAATTTACCTTTTGACTCTTCAAAATCAGGCATTATTATTACAGATGAGATTGTGGGCAATGAATGGAATGAGGTTCATGCCTTTTATAACTTTCTAGATTATGACTTGGTAAATCATATTGCTTCAGAAACAAATAAGTACTACTAGGAAACTGCTAATGATGTACGTACGCAGTTTTTTAAATAAACCAATGGGTTGACACTACTGCTGATGAGATGTTTTGTTTCTTCGCAACTTCACTGCTTATGGCTCACGTGAAAAAAATAAAATAGTCTGAAGCTATACTGGTCTACAGATCCACTCATAGAAACTCCTATTTTTTCAAAAATATTTTCCCAGGACAGATATCTACATTTACGATGAATGCTCCAGTTTGATGACAATTCTCTGATAGGGGTGGGGGGAGGGGATGACAGGCTTTATAAATTTTGAACTGTGATCGAAACATTGAGAAAAAAGTTCTCCTCTGCACTAAATCCTTTTCAAAATTTAGTTATAGACGAAAGCCTAATGCTGGGGAAGGGTCGACTGTCTTTTCGGCAATACCTTCGCAATAAAAGGAAACGATTTGGAATAAAACCATTTGTTCTTTGTGACTGTCAAACTGGAATGGTGCTAGATTTTATAGTATACACTGGGAAAGGCACAATTGTTGACATTGACCAAAGTAATCACAGAGCCATTTCATCAAAGAACTCTAATGCAACCATACCTTGATAGAAATCGCATACTGTTTATAGATAACTGGTATTCAAGCCCAGATTTGTTCTCTTGGCTGTACGATAGAGGTACTGAAGCATGTGGAACGCTAAATGCCGGAAGAAAAAATGTACCATGTCTCCCAAAAAGTAAAAAAGGGGAAGTCGTAGCTCGGTACAATGATGAAATGCTAGTAGTAAGATAGTGTGATAAAAGCCATTGACAATGTTGTCCACTGTTGACGCAAGCAAAATTACTACTTTCAACACCAGGTCATTTGAAAATAAGCTAAAGCCAAAATCTGGAACAAATCATAATGCAAACATGAGACCAGCAGACAAATTTGATATGATGGTCTCATTCCATGATTCGACAAGAAAAAATATAAAGTGGTTACACAAAACTTGTTTCATTTACTAGACATTTGTGTTTTGAACACCTATTTCATGTATAAAGGATATCAAAAGAAATCTAACCCTACTGTACAATTGCATGTAATGGATTTCAGAAAAAACCTAATTTGACAACTGCTTGAGAAACACTTTACTGCTAAAAACAACGGATGAAATGCTGCACGCCCAATTGGAGGTGGGACACAAGATCCATTACGCCTCGAAGGTCGCCATTTTATGAGGTCACTCCCACAAAGTGAATCAAAGAACCATAAACTTCTCAGGCAAACAAACTACCTGATCAGGACAGAAGAGGAAAGAAATGAGCTATGATTGTTCTACATGTGAGGTCGCTCTTTGCATACATCCTTGCTTTGAACTGTATCATATATTAAAAAGTTTTGAAATGACAGTGTTTTCTTGATCTAAAATGTCTTTTCATGTGTCTCAAAGTCTCTCAAAAGTGTAATAAATAAATTTTTTTAATTTTTAAAAAATCTTACTCCCCAGAGGTTATTTACCGGTCAAATAGTACTCGGATGTGGCCGTCATTATTGCACAGCGTATGCCATGTGCATTTGTCAACAGGTTAATAGGTTTTATTTGACTGCTTTCGTGGTTTAATGCCTATGCTGCTGAACTCCCAACCATCTACCACTTAGATGTTAAAATTTAACTTTAATTGGTTCCATTTTTCAGTAACTACAGAACTATACTCTGTACGAACCGATACCGAAGTCTTGGTTATAATAATTTATTCGATTACAAAATAGAAAAATATAACTTACAAAATTAAATAAAAACTCTTCAAATAAAGATTGAAAAATATCAAACTGCAAAACTGGTAAACCTATTATTAACTTTACGCAAAGAGAGCTTGTTCAAAACTGAGTTGACTGATTGTTACTACAAGTTCTTATTGGCTGTTGTGGAATAAATGTGGGACAACAGTTAAATGTTCCGCAAAATTTGTGACATGCACTACACAGCAAGAAAGTATAATTTCATAACTAAAGTACATTATTTTCGTATCAATTTTCTTTGCTGTAATCATTTTAAAAGAATTTGGTGCAGGTCTTTTCTGAAGTGCGTCGCCGTGTTGCGAGAGACGGCAAGGGCAAGCATTCGTTTACAGCTGTGGTTGTCTTACACTCAACACAATAAACTGCTGCTAGATGAAAAAAAAAAAAAAAACTATTTTGACTGATTCTACGAAATTGCCCTTATTTCCACGCAGTGACATTAGGCTAGATATATACACTGAGTGGAAAAAAGTCATGGGAAGACACTGAATGTGATGTTAATAACGGGGTTGATGGAGCGTACACCAGCATCGACAGCATTTCATAAATGCTCGATTGGATTAAGATCGGGGGATCTGGAGGGTCAATCCAGGGTCGTAACTTCATTGGAGTGCTCCTCCAACCACCAGCGTACCACCACAGAGTGGTGACATGGTGCATCGTCCTGTTAAAACGTGGTATCTCCGTACTCTAGGGCCAGAAAGGGATGCAGTTGGGTCTGAAAGAATGTCCACATAACGTGCACCCGTCAGCGCTCCCTGCAACCAGACATTGGGGCCTAATTGCAACCTCCCCTTCTGGATGGAGGACGCAGACGAAGAATACACCCACTGTATCCCCTGCCTGTCGTAAGAGGCGACTAAAAGGGGCCCCAGGGCTCTCGACTTGGAAGCGTGGGTTGACGACCATGAGGCCCTTAGCTGAGTCCTGACATTGCTTCCACTTACTTGTGCTAGGCTGCTCACTTTCATCTATCCTGTCCGACCTCCCTTGGTCAACTCTTGTTCTTTTCTGACACCGACGATATTAGAGCATTCGAGGCCTAGGGAGTCTTTCATTTTCACGCCCTTCGTGGCCCTCGTCTTTCTTCGTCCGTTAGTTCATTTTTCAGAGTGACGGATCCCTACTTCTTTCTTCTTTTTTCTGTTTGTCTACCCCCTGTGGGTGGGGGATGCAGGTGAAGAATTCACCCACGGTATCCTCTGCCTGTCGTAAGAGACGACTTACAAGGGTGACCAAGGGATAATCAAATTAGAACCATGAAACTACTTGCAATGAGTACTACCACGCGGGGAACACCATGGGTCGATTTTACTTGTGTGTAGTACCACTATGGTGGGTACCAAATAGGTTTGTGATTAGTAGCAAACGAGGGCTCGAAGGCTTTTACAGTACCTGTGATTAGTATCACTATATGAGCGACACCATGGGATGAAGGAACCCATGGTTCTGGCTTGCTTATGATTAGTACCCACTTTATGAGGAACACCATGGGATAGTACGAGTCCTTGTGGTTAGTACACTTAGGTAATGAACACCATAGGTTTGCGTTGCCTGTCTAGGGCGCCGCAATGTGCGAAACACATTAGGTCTGTAATACAAGTGCGAATTTCATTACCTGTGACTAGTACCATAATGTGTGAAATACCCGCGTGCCTACGCTGCGCTTGATTAGTACTGCAACATGACAAATGCCATGGTTCTATTTTTCTAGTGATAAGTACCATTACGAGGGGTCGATGACTTGGATTTTGGACTCCTTTCGAATATAAGTATCATCGTTTCAGTATCATGCTATAAAGGCAGTCCCTTGGTCAGTTAGACTATTGTTCTACGCCAGCTTCTGTGCATGTGAGGCACTATGGGTCGGTTCCACTGATCGTTTTAAATTCATATCCATCCATTCATTCATTCTTTGTCCTCACATTTTGAATTGTGGTTAGTGGAGGATTTTGGGTTTTTAATTTGTTGTTTCATTTCATCTCATTTTGTATCATTAGGGGCCGATGACCTAGATGTTAGGCCCCTTTAAACAACAAGCATCTATCAGCAGCATCTAATTGCAACCATGTGAATGCCGCCCAGGCCAGAACTGAGCCACCTCCCATCTGAACGCAACCTTGTTGACACACAAGATCCATAGCTTCATGGGGCATACGCCACACTCTCATGCGCCCATCAGCTCGATACAACTGGAACCAGAATTCATCGGAGCATACCACACGCCACCACTGTTCCAGGGTCCATTGCTGTTCATGGGCCCATGCACATCGTTGAGCTCTGTGTCGAGGTGTCAGCAAGGGGACACGAATTGGTCATTGGCTGGTGAAGCCTATGCCATGCAGTAGCCTCCTTACAGTCCTGGTAGAAATGGGTTCCCGATTCCCAACATTCAACTGGGCGGTGATCTGACTCACAGTAGCCTGTTGAGCGCCCAGTATGGTTCTGCGGGGGTGACATGATGTCCATTCATTAAACACCTGTGGTCTTCCCGTGCAGCGGTTTACATGGGTGATAACATTCTCTCTGCAATATTGAAGATCCACCCTCGACACTGTTGGCCTCGGAAACCCAAATTCGAATGTAATCTCTGCAATGCTAAGACCTGTGCGCCAATGATCATCGCACGTTCAAAGTCTATTAACTTGCAACGTGTTGCAATCTTTACAACACTGGTGTTTGTGACAGACTGCTCAGCTACGCTGCAGTTAGCCGCAATGTTCAGGGGTCATACACAGCTCATTTTCCAATGAGACACCCCTTCCCGTGACTTTTAGCCATTTATTGAATTTTTATTTTTACGTGAGGAGGCCGTTAGGGTGCCCTGAAAAATTGGGCCTGCCTGCCTGCCTTGCAGGCCCTTCTGGCCCTAATGTTATGCCCCTGTTTCTGTACCACTTGTTATAAATCCTTGATATGCAAAATTGTAGCTAAAGTGTGAAGAGGAACCGGAGATTTTAGTATTGTCAGCATTGTACAGTATTTACTACCATCATAGTCTAGGGATCAATATCATAGTTTTCTACCTAGTTGGCCTGAATTCATTTCCTGGATCTACCATGCATTTCACCCATTCCTGCACTTTCACATAAATCTGTCTACATATTCAGAAGTACAGTACTATAGTTACACTTCAGTTGAAGGCTCCATCTTCTGGACTATTAGCTAGCAGAATCAGTTCATAATGTCTTGACCAAGGTTCCTACCATAGAGTATTGAGAAGGTAATGAGATGTAATTCATTAGAAACTAGACAGATGGCAGAAGCTGTATGTTTTCTGTGTTAACGAATCTTTCTGTTTGATGCAAGATTTTGTCCTAGACTATGTTGTGACAGCAAAGGCCTAGTGTGGGACAATTGGTAGAATGCAACAATGCCAGCAAGAGCGATAATGCCACTCAATGGTGGCAGTGTGGATGGGACCTACAGTGAGCAACCTGCAAATTCTTGAGGCTGACAATAAGGAAGCTTCTAGAAGAAGCTGGAAGCTGATTAACTCCAGTCAATCTTGAGTAAGTCAGTCTTGAGCTCATTAATCAAAAGTGAACGTAAACATATGGTTCCAAGTCTGTAACAAGTCATTCATCTAGAGTGAACCCATCAGTCAGCTACTTGGAGTTCAGTGAACCTTGTTGTTCTGAAACAACACTGCACTATGAGAAGCGCTGTAGAGAGCCGGAATTTGATGTGTCATTTTGCAGTATGTTTGACCACAATTGTGGGTAAAAACAGAGTCGAGTGGAAAACTCAAATGTGCGTGAACTTGTTATTAACTGTATATTATTAACTTGATTGGCGACATTGGGCCACTTGAGTCTTCCACATACACCATTTCTTTTGAAGGTTGTACTGTTTGATTCTTCTTATCTGCCCAGTACTTCATTCGTTCTGATCACAGTGTTCTTAATTCACTTGAAATCTCTCCAGGCCTTCTGTGCATCATTTCAGTTGAAAATTTCTGGTTTTTATTAACTTTATGTACTGTATTGTAATGCAGTAAATTGAATGGATAGCTGCCTAAATTCAATTATTGTAGGAATTTGCCTTGGGAGATAAAACAGCTGGCCCACAAGGCTTTCGGTGGCATGCCACCAAAGTACGTACAACAAGAGGCTGCTTACACCTTCGTTGATGAGCTTCATAATGCTGAGATCACCAGAACCCGATGCCTTGAGGGTGGACGTGACAAATACAACAACATTTTCAATGTCATCGGTAAGAGTATGAGCTGTCAGGGGCGAAGAGAATCTGCAGGTCTGCTCATCACCACTGAAGTGACGCTCACCACCATCAGAATGCCGAGGTCAGCTGGCATTGTGGTGAGTGCAACCATCCAAGGATTCACTGTTGGCATGGTATGAGTGGATGAGGTATGAGCTCTCCAACCTTTCAGAGGAATCATCTGCTAGCAGTGTTTTAAGCAGGGCTATCTGAGGAAGGACTGCTAACGTGAGGCAGGTAAACAAGAAGTAGAACTCGGACCAACAGCTACCAAACATGGACTTTACCCAACCAGGATGCTTGTACCAGTAGAAAGTTGCATGTCGGTACGAGTTCTTAATGCATCATCGCAGGATCAATGGAACACTGCGGCAGAGATGACCTGTCCTGAAAACCGAGCCCCATAGAGCTGCAGCCACTGTCAGAAGGTTGAGCCAAGCTGGTACATTGGACATCCGAGTTGGAGATCTGTGGCAGTGGGATACTGAGATTGTGTTGCCCTGAGAAGGGAGCAGCTTGCAGATGAAGATGTTGGACAGATGGTGCAAGAAGTCGAGCCAGGACAGTGATCAGCATGGAATGACATCGCCGAGTGTAACCCAGTGTACAAGGCATATTGGTATCAGTGGAGGTCGCTAGAAGTCAATGATGGTCTATTGATGTGTGTAGGGGAGTGAGTCAACTGCAAGAAGGAGGTTGCCCATTTGGTAATTCCCAGGGATAAAAAGATAGAAATGGTAGCTGGACTACATGGAGCACCATGGCAGGCTATTTTTGGGGTCAATAAGAACTTGGATTGGGTCCAGCAGTTCTGCTACTGAGTCCATCTGAGGACAGATGTCGAAAGATGGTGCCAAATTCGTGGCAGTTGTGTGGCAAGCTGAGATCTTTGTACCCTGAATAGAGGCCAGATGCAGCAATACAATGATGGAGGGCCCTTTAACTGGGTAACAATTGACATTGCATGACCATTTCCTGAATCATATATCAGATATCGCTACCTAATTCTGGCCATGGACTATTTCACCAAGTGGCCTGGGCCTGAGATTTACTCCATCCCCAATCAGGAAGTGTCAGCAATAGTTGATCGCCTAGTGAAGAACTACTTCTGTCGCTTTGGTGTCTTGAGGGAGTGGCAATACACGACCTGTATGAACAAAGGAAGTTGCCAAAGCTTCAGTTGCCGTGGAAGATCCCTACATTGTTATCACCAGGATAATGCTGTACTTGACAGGATTCAGCAGCCTACCTCAGGGAAAATGATGGTCATCCACCTAGGCCAGCTCATGTCTTACTGTGGAGCTACTCGAGACAAGCACCTTTAAGGAGGGAGCATTGTGACAATGAAGGCTGAGTGCGGGATGGCTCGCAAAATGCAATAATGCTAGCAAAAGCGATAATGTCAGCACAGCTCAGACAATGCAGATGGGATCGGCAATGTGGAAAACAATAGCGCTGGTGAGTTGTTGAGGCTTGTGATAAGGAAGCTCCTAGAAGAAGCTGGAAGCTGATTAATAGTGGACCAGGAATGATCTGGAATTGGAAATGACTAGGATCTTCTGTGGGCCTATATAAAGAGCTCAACTGACACATGCGAGGCAGTCTTGAGTCTCCAATTGAGAATGGATGTAAACAATGGGAGTGAGTCTGTCAGTGGGTTATGCGGGCTTCAACGTACAACCCTTAAGAACCCGTGTGGAGAACAGGAGTTCGACATGCCTTTATGCAGTGTATTCGGCCGTGGTCGTGAATAAAAACTTTGTCAAGTGGAAAAGTCTTTCCTATTAAAAAATTCTTGTATTTCAACTCCTCTATATGCTACTTCAGTTTTTGTGCAAATTTGAATTGCCTTCTATAGACAATTGCCCATGATATTCATTTTGAAACTTTTATTCATATCTGCTGATATTTATCTAAAAGATTTATTGTAATGATGGACTGCTAAGAACTCACTCTGGTGAATTAATTTCCAGAAATTCAATGGAATATTATTATTAAGGAAATTTTATTTATTCTCGGGTCAGAAACATATACATATAAGGCACACTTCAAATACTCTATTATTTGCGACCAGAACTTTGCTAATGAGGACTAATACAGGTCTTTTTTGAGTACAGGAGGCTGGACACAGTTGACATTGCAGCAGATGTTGTACAGTCTAGACGTCTCCACGTTCACACTGAATATCATTCTTATGAGAGTATCTCCATCTGACTAAATTAACCTTTGATCTGCCCACTCCCGATCTCATTGTATTCATGGACTTCCAAAGTCAGTCATTCTTCGTTATGACCAGGAGGCAAAGTTTCTCAAATTCTTCTCCAGCCAGTGCGAAGGTAGGTCGTAGTCTTCCATAGTTGTAACCTAACTTTTTCACCGTTGGTTGTAAGTTTCTTTGATGTTCTAAGGAAGCTCTTCTTTAATTTCAGTCGTTGTGGTGTGGTTTGTACCCATGCATATGATGGGTTCTTTCCTACTCCTCTTTCTTTCTTTCTTTCTTTCTTTCTTTCTTTCTTTCTTTCTTTCTTTCGTCCTTATTGGCAGTTATTTCTCTTTGAATAGAAGGTGGTGCTATTCCTGCGAGGTGGTAAAGCCATGCAACTGGAGTGGATTTCAAGCAGCCTGTTATAATTCTACAGGTTTTATTAAGAGCTACATCCACCAGTTTGGCATGTGTGGAACTATACCCGACAGGACCGGCGTACTCTGCTGCAGAATGACATGGCGCCATTGCATATATTCGGATGGTATCAGGATGACTTCCCCACTGTGATCCAACCAATTTCTTGAGGAGATTGTTCCTAGTGGACACCTTTGACTTGCAGTTCATGCAGTGATTCTTACAAGTAAGAGATCTGTTGAGCATCACTCCTAGATATTTTGGAGTGTCGCAGTGTTCCAGTTCAACCCCTGACCATATTATCTTCAACTTGCGAGTGGCTTCCCTGTTTCTCAAATGAAAAGCGCATACTTGCGTCTTTGAGGGGTTTGGTTTAAGCTGGTTTATACTCTAGTATCTGGAGAGATCTTCAAGGGCATTCGAAAGGGTATTCTCCACTGATTCAAAATCTTTGCTCTGGGTGGCTAGAGCAAGGTCGCCAGCATTCAAGAAACTCCTGCTATTAGGAGCCTTGGATTGGTCGTTTGTGTATATAATTATTGAAAAGGATAGGAGCCAGTACACTTCCCTGGGGAAGGCCGTTCTGTAGTCTCCATCGAGAACGCTGTTGTTGGAATTCAACAAAAAAACTTTCAATTTCGTAAATGAGTGGCAAAATTAAAGCAGTGGATTCTGCTGATTTGAATGCATTGGTTTTTTGCTGATGATGTTTCCATCTTGTTAGAGACAGAGCAGGAGGTACAGAGGGGGTTGAATTGATGAAACAGTGAGTTTAAACAAACAGGCATAAGACAGTGGCAGTGAAAATGAGTAGAACATCTGTCATTGTAATATCATTCTTGAGGGAGAGGGAATTGAATGTATGGAAATCTTGGAAATGTAATTTCCAATAATAGGAGTCCTAAACTAGAAATACAAATAGAATGTCCAAAGGATCCAGCTTCTTTTACTAAATTTTATTTAGCGTATGATGCTTACAAGACAATAAGAATTACTTTAAATTATATTGTTACATATATACAATTTACAGCATTAGAGCCACTTTTCAAATATGGATAGAAAGGTTTGCAATCCATTTAATTCCTTCTGGAGATGCTGAGTGGAGTTCATCCAAGGAGCCAGGATACGCACATAGAGGGCACTCCTGCACAATAATCTTAATGGTTTGAAATTCAAAACTGCAATCACATTGGGGAAATTTATCCATTGATATAGGGCTGCACCAGTTTGACCAGTACCATATCGAATCCTGTTTAACCTCGACCAGACTGTCCAAGGTAGATTAAAGCCAGCAAGCCTTGTAATGGGATCGTTGATTGAAACTAGGCCATGAGGTGTAGAGTTTAACCATTCATCTCTCCAGCCATTTTGGAGATTGAACCTGGTTGACGTAAGATCTACAGCCGCCTTGCAAGCTGGCTTTCTTGATTTCAGTCTCGGTTTAGAAAGATCTTTGACATCATGATGAATTGGAAGAGATCATTTTGCATGATCCTACACCCCAGGCGAACAAGAGCGTGCTGCTCTCTTAAGATGGGGTGGAGCGATGTTACATAGTACAGGCAACCACTGGGAGGGAGTACAACGTAGAGTACCAGAGATGATACGCATTGTCTGGTGAAGTTGAATATCCACTAGATGGCAGTGAGAGCTATTTAACCAAATGCCTGCACAATATTCAGCTGGAGAATATACAACAGCCGAAGTGGTAGTCCTGAGTGTACTGGTGTCGGCACCCCATGACGTTCCAGCTAACCTACTATGTTGTTAGACTTTTCAGTTTTGCAGCCGTTTTTCCAGTATGATTTGGTAGGCCATTGTCCTGTCCATTGTCACACCTAAGCACTTAGGACAGCTATTGTGCTTTAGGTAGTGATTCCTAAACTTCACTTTAGGATGATAGTTTGCTTGTAGGTGATTGAGGTGAAATGTGGCAACCTCAGATTTTGAGGCACTTGGCTGGAGCCACCAGTTTCTGAAGTACTCATCCATCTTCCCAAGATCTGCGTTTAATATATCCTCAGCTTCATCATAGGTGGTAGCTTGAACTGTAAGATTTATGTCATTTGCATAGATGAATTTTCGACATAGGGTTTTGGATAGACCATGAGTATAAGAGTTAAATAGCAGAGGGGATGGAAGGGATCGCTTGGTAGACCATTATTGATTGCATGGAACCTGGTCCTAACCTTTTCAGTTAGAACTTGGAATAGCCTGTTACTCAGCATATTGCCAATCAGTGTGACTATTTTAAGGCAAGGAACTGCCTTTATAAGTTTGAGGAGAATTCCTCTTCTCCAGACTGCATCATAGGCTGCTGAGAGATCCAGGAAAGCGGAAACACTTTTGAACTGCTTCTCAAAACCAACTTCTAGGTAGGAAGACAGGGCAAGAACTTGATCACTGCAGTCTCGTTTTTGACAAAATCCAGCTTGTTCAATAGGAATCAATGACTCAGTTGCAGGAGCAATTCTATTCAGTAAGAGCCTTTCAAGTAGTTTGTAGGTGACACTAAGTAAGGAAATTGGTCTGTAGCTTTGAGGTATCTTTGGATCCTTCCCTGGTTTTACTATTGCAATTTTGGCCTTGTTGAAAGATGGAGGCAGACGTCCTGAATTCAAAATGGAGCTGAAGAAGATCGTAAGACATCGCTTGGTTGCTGGGGCACACTTCTTAAGGAACTCTGGATAAACACAATCAAATCCTGCTGCTTTGCCAGTCTGGAGACCATCTAAACCCTTTTGTATCTCTTCTAAAGTGAATGGCTGTGAGTACACTGGATCTGGTTTGACTTCCTGTTTTAACTGATTGAATTGCAATTGTATCTTTCTACTGAACTTCTTGTGTCCTACAGTCTTAGATGTAGAAACGAGGTGGATAGCTATGGATTCTACATTGATACATGAATTATTTCTTGATGGTATAGATGTTGAGTCCAATTTTTGTATGAGGGACCATGCTTTCCTACTTGAGTGAGTAAAGTTCAAGGTTTCAGCAGTCTTGGTCCATTTCTCTCTTCTAGCATTGTCTAAGGATTTCCCTTCAATTGCATTTTCATGAGAACTGTCTTGTTAAAATTCACAGCTTAGGCGAGTTGTTTCTTCATTCCAACCAGGGACATAGTCTTTTCGAAAACCTCTAGGGATTCTTCTTTTGGCAGCAGATTTGATTAAGCCAACAAATCAGTCATAGTTCTCAGGGATTGGTTGCACCCATCTAATATTACCATCTGTATATCTTGCGTACCTATCCCAGTCACTTTTTTGGAAGTTCCAGGGAGGTTAGGGTACAGATCTCATTACAGGGATATGCATACCGATGTTGTAAATGATTGGTCTGTGCTGGCTGCATGGAAAGTCCTTCAGATCTTGTCTTCTGATCTGTAGTGTTGGAGAGTCATTAGGCCCTGCAAGACAAAGCAAAGGTCAGGAGAATAGTTCTGGTTCCAGCGAGCAGAATGGAATGTGCCGCGATTTTCAACATCAAATATCAGTGTAAGATTATTTATATCCATCCATTCACACAACTTATCCCTATTTTCGTCATTTCTGTCATATCCCCAAGAAGTATGATGGCTGTTAAAAATCACCAAGTGTTATGCTATCTTCTTCAGGTACAATGGTGACAGGATCTGACCAGCAGACCATTGGAGGCTTATAGATGTTTATGATGGTAACATCCTGTATCTTGATGGAATCTGAGAAGATATTCTGATGCATATCAGATGGCAAGAGTGTATAGTCTTCAATATCACTCTTAATATAGATAACAATACCATCTTTTGGGTGATGTAGTTCTCTAAATTTTACACTATTGAGATTGTTCCACCTTTTTGATACTTTATTTTTTGCCTTTAGGCAAGTTTTTTATTAATTAATTAACAGTACATGTTTTGTTCCTATTTAGGAACATCCTCAGCTGTTGCAATGGCTTAGGTGAAAGGTTAAGATTTTAAACACATTGATTTGTAAAATACATTGATTTACTTAAAAACTAAAATGCGAATTAAGATAGATGATGTTTAAAAACGATGTAAGGGTTAGTGTGTTACTGGTGTGAGAGCAGATGATTACATAGTTGATTGACTTAAAACTATAACTATTCACTTGAATAGTTGTTAAAATTTTTTTTAGTTTGTTACATAAAAAGTCTGTATGCAATTAAAATTTTTTCTTAAAATGTTTAACTTCTTAACATTGTTAACATTCGTTAAGCAATGGCTTAGGTGAAAGGTTAAGATTTTAAACACATTGATTTGTAAAATACATTGATTTACTTAAAAACTAAAATGCGAATTAATGTTAAGAAGTTAAACATTTTAAGAAAAAATTTTAATTGCATACAGACTTTTTACGTAACAAACTAAAAATTTTTTTAACAACTATTCAAGTGAATAGTTATAGTTTTAAGTCAATCAACTATGTAATCATCTGCTCTCACACCAGTAACACACTAACCCTTACATCGTTTTTAAACATCATCTATCTTAATTCGCATTTTAGTTTTTAAGTAAATCAATGTATTTTACAAATCAATGTGTTTAAAATCTTAACCTTTCACCTAAGCCATTGCAACAGCTGAGGATGTTCCTAAATAGGAACAAAACATGTACTGTTAATTAATTAATAAAAAACTTGCCTAAAGGCAAAAAATAAAGTATCAAAAAGGTGGAACAATCTCAATAGTGTAAAATTTAGTGATTAAATTTTGATACGGAAAATGAAGCTGATTACTTGCAATGATGTAGTTCTGTCGCAATCTTGTATCCCGGAATTTTACCCCTATTACACAGCTGAACATTATCTTTTGTGTGGGTTTCTTGCAGTGCCAATACATCTACTGATTGTTCCTAGAGTATCTTGGATAGATATT
This sequence comes from Anabrus simplex, assembly GCF_040414725.1. Classification (NCBI taxonomy): domain Eukaryota; kingdom Metazoa; phylum Arthropoda; class Insecta; order Orthoptera; family Tettigoniidae; genus Anabrus; species Anabrus simplex. Next base: position 100,610,764 of record NC_090267.1, on the reverse strand, counting down.
CACACTTAGCTCTACTAATGCCCTCAATGTTAAGCTGACAAATAGTTAATTGAGGAGCCCAGGGTCCAGAGTATTGAATGCTGAGTCCTTAGAAGGACTTTTTGTCTTATTTCTACTGTCATGGCTGTGAGGCCCCATGGGGCAGTACGGCGGCGTCTTATCACTGTTGCTTTCTTAACACCACCCAGGGGACACGTGTGGGGCAATTTAAGGTTTTACCAACGGACATGAAGCAACGTTTGACCCCCCCTTTTACTAAATGTAGAATATAGTGTGGAACAAGGCAGTTAGTTCTTTTAAGAGTAAAACAGACAATGTTCAAATCATACCCTCTGTCAGCCATAACATAGTGCTTGGAGAATTATGTATTAAATACAAGGGACATGACAGCCGAATGGTACAGTTGCTGGCTTCTCACCAAGGCAATCATAGTACGATTCCCAATCAAAGCATATGGGATTTTTGAAATGAAAAGCATCCCTGTGGTTCGGATTCTACATAAAACAGAGATCCTGTGGCTATTACGATATCGACAGTTGCTTAAAACTACAAATTTGCTTTATTAAGTGGTGGCGGTGATTGTGTTAAGAGGAAGTACAACTGGGCAACCATCCCCTATTAATACTAATCAGAGGGAAAACTGGAAGAAGTTCAACACTTAAGAAAATGAAGGTATTGGCAAAAGAAAGGGAAGGACATGAAAATGAAAGACTCCCAGGGCATCACAGAATTAATACTTTTGGGTTCAGAAAAGCATAAGAGTTGGTCAGAGGAGGCTAGGTAGGTAAAATGAAAGTGAGGAGCCTGATGCTATTAAGTGGAAGCAATGGCAGCCAGACTCAAATAGGTGAACCGTGATCACCATCCACACTCCAAATTTCAGAGCCCCTGATTCCCCTTGCAGTTGCCTCTTACAACAGATAGGGGATACCATGGATGTATTCTACCGCCCCAACCCACTAGGGGATTGCTTGATTAAATACAACAGATACAGTATCAGTAAACTGCAAGCGGGTGAATTCTAAGATCAGCAATGCAGAAGATGAGAATGGATAGAATCAGGAAGATTATATAAGAAAAGACGTGCAGGGACACAGTGAGTTGGATACGCTTTTTGGATCACGTAATTTTCAGCTTGCATTCGGGAAGTGGTGGGTTCGAATCCTACCGTCAGCAATTCTGAAGATGATTTTCTGTGGTTTCCCATATTCGCACCACGCAAATGCTGGAGCTGGACCTTAACCCATTCACATCATTTGACGAGCTGTGGTCGCACACAGTGTTTTGGTACATGAATCAAATTATGAACTCAGCTCGCAATGATGCAGTGTCTTGCTTATCTTCTTATATTCGATTTCCTTTGCAAAATTTCTCACAATACACACTGTAAGGAACTGGAGACATGTACTGTTGGTAAACAATGCTGTCTGTATTTCTGTGTGACACTGGGATTGTTGAACAACAGTTTATTATCATCGGTATTCAGTATTCATTATGCAGTAGAACCGGCATCACGGTGATGATGACCAGAGTTTGAAAGCGATTGTAGACATTGTTTTAGATTGTGATTATGGCAATAATGACGTTTTGGAAAAATGAATCGGAGTTTGAGGGTCGTGACAGCAATATTGAAAGTTACTAAAGTTCAAAGAGCTTTGAAGAAAATGAGAGTGAAAATGCCGCACCCGGTCCTTCCAAATGTGCACGGTTGGTGACGCAAGAGAACCGTTGTGATTGAAAATTGGAGAATAAAGACAATATCCTGATCTATATCCATCTTGTGGATACAGTGGTGTTTCAGAAGTACTTACGAAAAATTTAGAGTCCGCCCACCATCCAAATCTGAGATGATTTTAGAGTACATGAATCCTCTATTTTTGAAATTATTTCAAATGAAACATTTGTACCACAGCCAGCAGTCATTCACGAAATGAAGTATGGGTAAGTCACTAGTTTTAATGGCGTGAATGTGAACTTTGAGCGAATTATCATTATTAGTTTTTTATGCATGTTTTTTGTGTGACGAATACGCTCAAACTACTGGCAGGCAGATTAAATGTGATTCCACAGTCAACATTGTGGACGTTTATTGTGACTTTAAGTGGGTTAAGTAAGGCCCCAGTCGCTTCCTTCCTACTCTTAGCCCTGTCCTGTCTCATTAGCACAGTAATACCTGTCTGTGTCAGTGCGACATGAAACAAATAGTAGAGACATGCAGGTGAACTGGATAGTAGGGGGTCACTTATCTGTGAGCATGCATTCCCACTGTCGGCAGCCCTGAAGATGGTTTCCTGTAGTTTTCCATTTTCTCACCTGGCAAATGCTGGGGGTGAACCTTAATCCTTAATTAAGGTCATGGATGGTTTCTTCCCAGTCCTAGCCCTGTCCTGTCCCATCATCACCATAAGACCTGCCAGAGGGTTCGACGTAAAACCAATAGAAAGGAAAAAGACCTCAACTGTGGAACAAAGACTATGAAGTGCCAGGCTGAAATGGTTTGGCCATGTAAAGTAATTAGAGGAGATGCAGATTCCCAGGTGGTACTTTGAGAGGGTGATGCTTGGAAAAAAGAACTGTCAGATGTTTCGAAAGGAGGAGGTTGGACCAAATTAAAGATGTTATAGAGAAAAAAGCCTGGGTGGGGAGGGACATTGGAAGATATGAGAGAAGTAGTTTACAAAGACAGAAACAGATGGAGGTATATTGTCCACACAAGTCGAAGCTTGCCCACTTGAAGGATCTACAGGTGATTGTGATAACGAGACCTTCAGATTATTCACAGATTTTTAAGACAAACATTCTAACATCACATGTCTTGTTTAATATAGCTCAAAATTAGTTGCAATAAACAATCAAGTGCACATAAAATTGTCCTGTTGAAATTTAGCCATTCAGTTTTGTAAATAGCCACTGTAGATGTGTTATGTGGTTTGTTCACAGATGAGGAGAGTGGTATTATGAAACTAGCACACAGGTACCTGCAAAACAAACTTACAAGGGATTACCTCACCAAGGTCTGCCAAACATCCTCGGATGTGCCAAATGTTTTAAAACTGGTGGAACATTCTGTCAAATACTGCCAAGAGTTCATCCAGTCATTTCGCTATCTTGAGTTTGCTGACACTGCAGAGACTGATGGAAAAAGGTTAGTTGTATATGAATCTATATATATAAAATAAGAGTTTTGCCTGTAGATTGCTCAGAATGTGAAAAGAATGGTATTTCTGTATCGGTCATGTCCACAGTAACAAGGAAATGCACTTTTTACTTTTCCGTAATTTCTGTCTGTCTGTCTGTCTGTCTGTCTGTCTGTCTGTCTGTCTGTCTGTCTGTCTGTCTGTCTGTCTGTCTGTCTGTATGTATGTATGTATGTATGTATGTATGTATGTATGTACACGCATCACGAGAAAACGGCTGAAGCGAATTTAATGAAAATCGGTATGTAAAGTCGGGTGATGAACCACTACAATCTAGCCTATAATTTATTTTATTCGTGCTGAGTGAAATGGTAGTTTAGGGGAAGGCCTGAAATTTAATTCTCAAATATTTGTGCAACGCCCCTAATAAGTATGAGTAAATGACGATGGTCATAGGGACGAGCGCTTACAAATACATTTCCAGTAGAGCAAAAATAAGATAAGACAGTAAAACATACCCAAGGAAATAGACAAGAGGAAGCATGTAGGGACCAGGAGCCTACCCATTTAGAGAGAGAGGACGGGATCAGGAAATTGCTTAGCAAACACACCAATTAATGACACCAGAAATATTCAAAAAATTTAAAATAAAATATAATAAATAAATCTTTTTACACTACAATTTAAACCTTTGGATAAAATTTAAAATAACCTGAGAAAAGTATAGAACTTACAATTAGCACCCAACATTTAGGGTAAAATAAATATTCAGAAAACCAACGAATAATATAAGTAGAAGGAAATTCATTTCTAATAAATAAAATCATTCATTTCTTTACAAACAACCATTTTTATATACCTATATACTGATGCATCAGGAAAACTACGTAGGTACCATGGTACGCACATGTTTGACGTATTCTAAAATTAAATGAAATTTTAACATTTAAGCCCGAAAGGGGAGAAAGGGGTTAGCAAATCGAGGACTGTGACAGCACCCGGTAGAAGTAAATGGCCCACACCAAACGCGGATACGAAGGCAGCACCACGGAACGTGACAGTCAAATCAAGCCACGATTACGAACATGTTACAATCACAAGCTCACACGGCACCGTTTAAAAGAAATATATCCCAAGTTACAATTAATTTTCAATCACCAAACCTTGGTAAACAAACGTAAACATGAGCCACAGTAACATCAGGAAAAGCACGAACAGATCACTTAGCATAACCCAGAACCCAATATAGAACCAACAGATTCAGAAGAAAAAAAAAAATCAATACAACGAATAATTTTATGGAGTATAACACACGATACAGTCATCGCGGCAGACACAATGCACACACCCTTCACACTAATAATGTTACATAACAGTCAGGCACGAGGAGATAATAACAACAATACCCACACGAAAAGATAAGATAAGGAACCATCCTCTTCTCCAGGGGTGTCCAGCCCTCGACCTACTAAACGTTACTTGTATTGCTGAAACTGATAACATTTGTACGATATTACACCAACAATGGAGTGATATTTAATTTAAAGCCCTCAAAGGGAAAGAATATAACTAAACCAGACTCAACTCAAGTATTCACCAAGAAAATTAAGCATAATTCAACTTACCAAAGGTGACTAATAATAATAATAATAATGTAAAAAAAAAAGATTAAAGAAAATTATAGAGAGAAATGTAGGTGCAGTGTTTGGTCAAAATACGGGCACAGGATAGCCAAAACATGCGACAAGCAACACAATTCGCACAAGGAGACAAGCAGAAACACGAATGTACGCCAAAAATACAACACGTAAGAAAACGATAAAATGCCACAGTTTAAAGAAAAGCGGCACACGCATACGGGCATTACAAGGAAAATCACAAGCAAAAACACCGAAAGGTAAAGCCCGAGCGAAGAGAATGACAAATTTAAAACAAGGACGCGATAAAAATTTACAAAATGTTATCTTAGCACAAGGATGGCCTACCGTTATATACCGCACGTACACTTGGAGCAGAACACGGCATCACAAAACTTAGATGTCCACAATGTTCATATTTCACACCAATCCGAATAGAACACACACACAGTAAAATAATATTAATAGCAATGATACGTTAAAATACTTACAAGCAAGCCTTATGCCAAGATAACTCACCTCGTAGTTCGACCTAACATAATCACTCCACAAGTATAAATAAACTACCTATATAATTACATATTTACAAATTAACACACATATTATACACCAAAACAAAATACTTAAACTCCCATCACTCGATGTGGTTTTTTGTTTATCATCCAACACCAGTTGGAGTACACATCGTTCTGGTAACAGTCTCCGCAGCCATCATTGCTACAACCAGCCTCCAAGACTTCCTGCGCAAAATGCCGTGCTTCCGAGTTCGCCGCTAGGCGCGACACATGGAAGACTAGATACGCGCCCTGGCGAGCAACAGTCACATCACACTCTTCAGTGCTACATTCAATCTGATAGATAGCGTAGCAGTCCCCGTAGCTGGCCTACAGTGCAATTACACGTTTAGAAACTACACACATAGAGTAACCATACAACGGAAAGTTCATCTCTCCTCGTATAGACAGAGCAGGTACTTAGTAGCCAAACGTCCAAAGTGCTAGGGCAGATATAATCCAAGTTCACGAAATACGAAGTCTTTCTTAATTTATACTTCAAATATAGTCGAACTCCAGCCTCATATGAACGTGGTAATATAATAGTTCAACACAGTTACTAGGCTGGGAACCCAAGGTCATTAGCAGAGACTAAGAATTACAAGTGTCAAAAATAGACACAATTTAAATAAATGTCCAATAACCGTAGATTGTCGAAGGTATATGATTCAATAAGAGTTTCTATTTTAATAACGCCACAGTCACCCCCCGCCGAAAGAGGACCACTGGGGGCCGAGACGAAGCAGGTAGCATACAGTCTTGTGCACTCAGGAAGGTGTCACTGCATCGCAGAGTACAAGAACGTTCAAGGATAGATATAAGTCCACAAGATATGTTCATAATGCATTTAGGCGTCACCAGATTAGTGTCAGATTTTCTCGGCGTCGAGTATGGTTCCATTCATGCATATAGAATAACTTTGGAACAGTCTTACTTGGTCATGGAGTGACATAGAAGAAACAACACAGGGCACACATGGACTGTTCAATGTGCAAGAAGACGGTGTTCAAATGGCCAGTAAGGACAGCGTACAACGCACCAGGTGGAAAACAGACACATGACTTGCAATCAGCAGCACCAAGTGTTGAGCTCCCATGACATTCTGTGATGTACCAGTCCTCGGGCGCTTCAGGAAACAGCAGCTTCAGGATGGAGTTTGCGCGCACAAGCTGCAACATGAACGAGGAAGCAGACAACGAGGGAACAAGCACACCACACATATACTAATAAATGCAAAATGGTCCAGTCACATATATTTAGGTTGTACATTTAATACGAACTGGGTTCTCATGACCCGGAGTAACGATAAGGTTTTAGAAAAATCACGGGGCAATAGTAAGTTCCAACACTTACAGTGACATGAGATTTCATCCCAAAATTTTCATTTAAAACAAATACGTGCACACAGCACGGGAAACAGTTTTAAAATTCGGCAAGGTCTACCATAACAGGTACCGACCCACAAAATTGTTGCACGGAGTGATAAGGAGCACCAAATCCTGACTAGTTACATAGGAAATACTTCGGCCATCAAGGTCATACACATGAAATGTTACATATTAAAACATACAATTAGAGTCTAACATTTACAACGGACATAAATTAATAATTTAAGCTGGTTTTACTTGGCTGAGATGAACTCGCCTGATTCTTTTAGAAATGGGATCATTTACCAAAACAGAAACAGGGGTCAAAAACTCTAAGATAGTACAAGGACCATGGAAACGGGGAGCAAGCTTACGACTGAACTTATCAACCGCCTTACTTTGGTAATGAGTCTTGATATAGACTTCGTCACCAACAGCCAGGTCAGTGGGTCGACGGCCCTTATTATACTGCTTTTCCACTTTAGCATGTGAAACTTTTAATCTATCTTTAGCTTTCTTCCACACTCTTTTAATCTCCTCAGGATCCTTTTTCTCAGGAAGCAATTCATCAATCCTCAACAGATTAGAAATGGGTGAAAAGGGGGTGAAGGAGAACATCAGTGACATAGGAGTTTGCACATGAGACTCATGAACAGCTGAATTTAATGCATATGTTAGCCAGTGCAGAGAGGAATCCCAATTTTGATGATCCTTATGATGGAACGCAATCAACGCAGATTTAAGATTCCGATTCACTCTCTCAGCATACGATGGGGCAGGATGGTAGGGAGAAGTAGTGACATGGGAGATAGATAGCTCAAAACAAAATTTCTTGAACAGATTACATGAGAAGTACTTAGCATTATCCGTTACCAAAAATTTAGGAGGCCCAAAAGAACTAAAGATGGAGTTTAAACATTTAATAACCGTAGGAGCGTTAGCCGACCGAGTCGAGAAGGTCCACGAAAAACGGGAATATCTGTCTACACACACAAGTATGAATCTGGAGCCTTGCCTCGAACGGGGTAACGGACCAACGAAGTCCACAAACAGTCTTTCCATGGGGGAGGAAGCTTGGGATGATGCTAACATACCAATTTTGGTGTTCAGCGCCGGTTTGCTAATCGCACACACACGACAAGACCTTACCATTTCAGCAATTTGAAGGTCCATGCCCTTCCAAATGAAGAAATGTCTGATCTTTTGACGGGTTTTGAAGCTACCAAGATGTCCACCAATAGCAGAATTATGGTAGTATTGAAAAACCACCGGAATCAAGAGTTGAGGACATACAATTTTCCATTTCTTATCGTTACGCGCCTTACAACACAAGATACCATTACGCATACTATAGGGTTTTACCATTTTACCAGTTTTAATGTCATTGATGATCAAATTCAACTCAGGATCATTCTTCTGATGCTTACTGATGTCCTGATATAACAGAGGGCAGTCGGATAATAGAGCATTGACACAACCGGAGACACAAAGACATGGTTGAGGGAGATCGACAGATACAGAATCAATATTCTCAACAGGGGAGTCACCAAACATACGACTTAGACAGTCTGCAACAACATTATCAGTACCTTTTATGTGACGTACTTCAAACTTGAAGGCAGAAATGTGAATTGCCCATCTAGTAAGACGACCAGTACGACGCGGGCGATTCAGAACCCAACTTAAGGCCATGTTATCAGTTTCCAAGAGAAAGGGGGCATGCTCAATATACATTCGAAATTTTTCTAAGGCAAAGATGACTGCCAAACATTCAAGTTCATACACGGAGTACTTAGATTCTAATGAACTCAATGCACGAGATGAGACTCCTGAAGAAGAACACCGGCAACAGCCGAACAAGAAGCATCAGTCTGTACTATGAATTTTTTGGAGAAATCAGGAATGGCCAAGACGGGAGAGTTAGCCAATGTGGTTTTCAATTTTTGGAAAGCTTCCTTTTGGGGTAGATCCCATATAAATTTGGCATCTTTGCGTCTTAACGCATTGAGAGGGGCAGCGATTTCAGCGAAATTTGGCACAAATTTCCTAAAGAAGTTAGCCATGCCAATGAAACGAGCAACGTCTTTTTGGTTTTTGGGAGGAGGGAAGTCGTGAATGGTTTGAGTTCGACTTTTATCGATAGCAACCCCTTCGGGAGATACAATGTGGCCGAGAAAGGACATCTGGGGTTTTGCGAAGGACACCTTAGCGATCTTGACAGTCAGGCCAGCTTGCTTTAACCTAGTAAGCACCTCATGGATATGTTGGACATGTTCCTGGAAGGTTTCAGAATAAATTATCAGATCATCCAGATAATGATACACGTAGTGAAATTTAATGTCCGAAAGGATGGAATCTAGGAGGCGTGTGAGAATAGCAGCACCAGTCGATAGGCCGAACGGTACGCGACAGAATTCATACAGATTCCAGTCCGTCGCAAAGGCAGTAAGATGACGAGACTCTTCAGCGAGAGGAATCTGAAGATACGCGCTGTTCAAATCAAATGAAGTATAGAATTTAGCACCATGAAACCAGGAAAAACAAGAATGAATGTCAGGTAATGGTACAGACTGCAGAGCCACCTTGCGGTTTAATGCACGATAATCCACGACAGGACGATAACCACCGTTAGGTTTGGGCACAAGAAAGATGGGGGAGGAATAGGCAGAGGTGGATGGACGTATGACACCTTCATTCAACATATCTTGGATAATGTCTTTCAAAATTTTCATACGGGGAGGAGCCAAGCGATAAGGAGGGGATCTGACAGGGATATTGTCGGACACATCAATTTTATACTCAAGGACGTTAGTTAACCCAAGCTTATCGGTGAAAACGTCGGGAAATTTTGCACACAAATCGCGGATCTGTACAGCTTGGTCATCAGGTAAATGCTGCAAGTTAATTTGGGCGGTTTCAACATTAGGAGCACTCTCAACAGAAGAAATTAAACTGGATGGAATAATACGCCTGCCAATTAAAGGAACATTCGAATCAGGAGAAAACTTGAAAAATAATTTTCTTTCCTGAAGGTCAATCACTAAACCAACATGGGTCAAGAAGTCAGCTCCCAAAATAAGATCACAACACAATTCCCTAACTACTATTAACTTAAATTTCCACGTGAAGTTTACAATTCTGATTTTGACAAGAATAGATCCAATAACACATACGGTAGAACTGTTAGCTGTGACACAATTTATAGTTACCGGTTGGAGTTCAGGAAGTTTACAAGGGGATTTATACCTTTCATACCAGGACATGTTGACTAAGGAGTACACGCTCCCAGAATCCACGAGAGCAGACACAGGCTCTCCGTTGACCTCAGCTGGAATAAAAGGTAAGTTAACACATACATGGGCAGAAATACACTGACAATCAACATGACACAGGATATCACTATACTGATTACCCAAGTTCACATGTCTAGTTGAAACAGGAGACAAACTCACAGGTTCTTTCGCTTCGGCTAGTCATATTCTTGGTTGATTCTGAGGAAAATTTGTTAAAGGACTGGGCTTATTTGGACAATAACGTTTAACATGTTGTTTGGACCCACAAATGAAACATGTACGATAGTTGTTGTTAAATTTCTGAGATGCACTTGATTGTTTCAGACTCGGGCACTTGTCCCGAAGATGATCTCTGGCACCACATGCATAACACTTCTCAACGGGCTGTACAGCCGGAGGTAATGTTAGAGAAACATCCCGAGTGCAAAGCGTGGGTGGGGGAACGTCCGCCACGCGGCACGAATCCTCATAACGCACACTCTCTGCCTCAACACAAGCCGCCTCCAGTTCCTTAAGGGTTACAGGCCTCGGCGTAAAACACATGTAAGAACGGTACTGCGGCGAGATACCCCTTACCAAATGATTCACCAAATTCGTTTCCGAAATGGATTGCCTGAAGACCTTGCAATAGTATTTCACATCCTTTATATAACTGGACAATTTCTCATTTAAGGATTGCCTACGGAAACAACAACCTTGAATGAGAGACTGTTGTGCAGTCCAAGGAATATACTTATTCAATATCGTGTCATGAAAGTCCTCTACAGTGACGTTTTCAGTAATGGCATCCCGTAGCTCATCCTTCAGCATGCCCTGACAGTGAGGGAAGCAGACACGGAAAACATTTAGCGAAGTTAGTTCAAAAACCTGTGCAGTTTCCAACAATTCTATCCAGAATCTTAAAAATTGAATCGTTTCTTCGATAGAGTCCACCGAGAAATCAGGCAAGCCTTTAAATAACTCAAAGACAGGAGGAGGTACAACAAAGGAGTTCACCGGTAAACATGCTTGACATTTGCCTTCTCCTTGCGGAGTCAATGTACGAGACGGGAGGGAGGAGGATGCATCAACCTGTTCGACCCTACTCGCCTGTGGATCAACATCAATGATAGTAAGTTTTTGTACATCAATAAACATCTCAATTGCATGAACATCACAGGACAAGGCAATGGCCACGGACAATAGTTCAGAAATTTCTTGGCGATGGAAAGGATTAAGTTCTAAAGTAAGCAGATCCTTGATTCGATTTAAATAGTGATCTACCCTAACTTTAATTCTTTTCAGTTGTGCCTTAGAAGTCAGTAAAAGAAGAACATAATTCTCTCAATTCATCAATGTTATCATGAATAAGGGTAATCGACTCACCAACTGCCTGCCGGTCCAATTCGGGTACCATGATGGGAAAGTGGGCGGATTCCCTCAGTCTTTGAACTTTGACAGCATTGGTTCCACTGGACTCGCATCCATGAATGTTCAGTTCGTAAGACAGCTCCTCGCTTCTCAGCATGCTCGGATCCATTATCGACTGTCCAGCCATCATGGGGGTGTACATGAAACAAAATCCAAAATAATCAGTGGGGTTCACCTCAGCTTACAAAGACATACATAAATATTTACTAATTTCTTGGTGTCATTCAGGCTGCCTGCGTGGCAATTTCGTAACTAACTGTACTGCGTAGCTTCAACACAGAAAACCACGCGACAATGCTACCACTACTGCAACACCCCTAATAAGTATGAGTAAATGACGATGGTCATAGGGACGAGCGCTTACAAATACATTTCCAGTAGAGCAAAAATAAGATAAGACAGTAAAACATACCCAAGGAAATAGACAAGAGGAAGCATGTAGGGACCAGGAGCCTACCCATTTAAAGAGAGAGGACGGGATCAGGAAATTGCTTAGCAAACACACCAATTAATGACACCAGAAATATTCAAAAAATTTAAAATAAAATATAATAAATAAATCTTTTTACACTACAATTTAAACCTTTGGATAAAATTTAAAATAACCTGAGAAAAGTATAGAACTTACAATTAGCACCCAACATTTAGGGTAAAATAAATATTCAGAAAACCAACGAATAATATAAGTAGAAGGAAATTCATTTCTAATAAATAAAATCATTCATTTCTTTACAAACAACCATTTTTATATACCTATATACTGATGCATCAGGAAAACTACGTAGGTACCATGGTACGCACATGTTTGACGTATTCTAAAATTAAATGAAATTTTAACATTTAAGCCCGAAAGGGGAGAAAGGGGTTAGCAAATCGAGGACTGTGACAGCACCCGGTAGAAGTAAATGGCCCACACCAAACGCGGATACGAAGGCAGCACCACGGAACGTGACAGTCAAATCAAGCCACGATTACGAACATGTTACAATCACAAGCTCACACGGCACCGTTTAAAAGAAATATATCCCAAGTTACAATTAATTTTCAATCACCAAACCTTGGTAAACAAACGTAAACATGAGCCACAGTAACATCAGGAAAAGCACGAACAGATCACTTAGCATAACCCAGAACCCAATATAGAACCAACAGATTCAGAAGAAAAAAAAAAATCAATACAACGAATAATTTTATGGAGTATAACACACGATACAGTCATCGCGGCAGACACAATGCACACACCCTTCACACTAATAATGTTACATAACAGTCAGGCACGAGGAGATAATAACAACAATACCCACACGAAAAGATAAGATAAGGAACCATCCTCTTCTCCAGGGGTGTCCAGCCCTCGACCTACTAAACGTTACTTGTATTGCTGAAACTGATAACATTTGTACGATATTACACCAACAATGGAGTGATATTTAATTTAAAGCCCTCAAAGGGAAAGAATATAACTAAACCAGACTCAACTCAAGTATTCACCAAGAAAATTAAGCATAATTCAACTTACCAAAGGTGACTAATAATAATAATAATAATGTAAAAAAAAAAGATTAAAGAAAATTATAGAGAGAAATGTAGGTGCAGTGTTTGGTCAAAATACGGGCACAGGATAGCCAAAACATGCGACAAGCAACACAATTCGCACAAGGAGACAAGCAGAAACACGAATGTACGCCAAAAATACAACACGTAAGAAAACGATAAAATGCCACAGTTTAAAGAAAAGCGGCACACGCATACGGGCATTACAAGGAAAATCACAAGCAAAAACACCGAAAGGTAAAGCCCGAGCGAAGAGAATGACAAATTTAAAACAAGGACGCGATAAAAATTTACAAAATGTTATCTTAGCACAAGGATGGCCTACCGTTATATACCGCACGTACACTTGGAGCAGAACACGGCATCACAAAACTTAGATGTCCACAATGTTCATATTTCACACCAATCCGAATAGAACACACACACAGTAAAATAATATTAATAGCAATGATACGTTAAAATACTTACAAGCAAGCCTTATGCCAAGATAACTCACCTCGTAGTTCGACCTAACATAATCACTCCACAAGTATAAATAAACTACCTATATAATTACATATTTACAAATTAACACACATATTATACACCAAAACAAAATACTTAAACTCCCATCACTCGATGTGGTTTTTTGTTTATCATCCAACACCAGTTGGAGTACACATCGTTCTGGTAACAGTCTCCGCAGCCATCATTGCTACAACCAGCCTCCAAGACTTCCTGCGCAAAATGCCGTGCTTCCGAGTTCGCCGCTAGGCGCGACACATGGAAGACTAGATACGCGCCCTGGCGAGCAACAGTCACATCACACTCTTCAGTGCTACATTCAATCTGATAGATAGCGTAGCAGTCCCCGTAGCTGGCCTACAGTGCAATTACACGTTTAGAAACTACACACATAGAGTAACCATACAACGGAAAGTTCATCTCTCCTCGTATAGGCAGAGCAGGTACTTAGTAGCCAAACGTCCAAAGTGCTAGGGCAGATATAATCCAAGTTCACGAAATACGAAGTCTTTCTTAATTTATACTTCAAATATAGTCGAACTCCAGCCTCATATGAACGTGGTAATATAATAGTTCAACACAGTTACTAGGCTGGGAACCCAAGGTCATTAGCAGAGAATAAGAATTACAAGTGTCAAAAATAGACACAATTTAAATAAATGTCCAATAACCGTAGATTGTCGAAGGTATATGATTCAATAAGAGTTTCTATTTTAATAACGCCACATTTGTTTTAAGTAGCCATGACTTAATGAAAATTGGTATGCGAAGTCGCGGTAATAAGTCGATTTAATCTAGGCCATCAATAACTGTATTCACGCTGAGTGAAATGGTAGTTCAGGGGAATACCTAAAATTTAATTCTCAAATATTTATGTTATTAGTGGTCGTATCTTAATGGAAATCGGTATACAAAGACGGAGAATAAGTCGCTACAATCTAGGCTATAAATAATTATATTCACGGGGAGAAAAATTGTAGTTTAGGGGAAGGCCTAAAATTTAATTCTTAAATATTTGTTATTAGTGGTCGTATCTTAATGAACATTCGTATGCAAAGTCGGAGAATAAGTTGCTATAATCTAGGCCATCAATAATTTTATTCACGCTGAGTGAAATGGTAGTTTAGGGGAAGGCCTAAAATGTAATTCTCAGATATTTGTTATTAGTGGTCGTATCGATAAATACTACATAATTAACATAACTTTAGTTATGTAGTAAGTTAGTAGTAGTTACGTAGTAAGTTATTACATTTCCGATCAATTATGTCTTATACATTGTTACCATACCGCCTATAATCACAGAGATATTCATGAATTTGGATTTTTGTTACTAAAGTCCATATCAGCGCTGAGTCACGAGAAAATGGGTAAACAAAATTTAATGAAAATCGGTGTGTAAAGTCTGAGAACAAGGAACTACAGTCTACGATATAAATAATTTTATAAGATGCCCTAATATTACAAAGCCGAAAGAAAACTAATGTGAAGGCCTACAGTATAGAAAGCTCATGAAATTAATCAACAATAACATTACATTGACCATTGTTTGTTGTGATGTGCTTTGTATCTTCTGTTTCCACTCATCTCCGATAGATAGGATTACTGCTGCGTACCGAGTATTTTTTTAAATTTGCTTTACGTCGTACCGACACAGGTAGGTCTTATGGCAACGATGGGATAGGACAGGGCTAGAGGTGTGAAGTAAGGGGCCTTTGACTTAATGAATGCCCAGTCCCAGCACTTACCCTGTGGGAAACCACCGAATACCAACTTCAGCGCTGCTGGCAGTGGGGTTCGAATCCACCATCTCCCGGATGCAAGCTCACAGCTGCGTGGCTCTAACCACACGGCCAACTCGCCCGGTCATACGGAGTGTAACAGCCTGCCTGAATATTGACAGGAAGTAGCTGGGGAGTTAGATAACTTTCTTCTTTAGCATGCCATTTCTCTGGTTCATAAATTTTCTGATACTACTGGTACATAACACACTGGTTCATCATAGCATTCAGGCTATTCAGTCTCTACTCTGAGGCACCGATTGGAATGAGCAGTGTGCAAATTTAACGGAATAATGGCAGAGGAGTGTTCCCGGCAGTCTGCGACCTGGTCATTCCAGCTCTGGAACTTTGGACTGTTAGATTGGCACCGTAGTACTGTTCGTTGAAAGTGAGAAAGTGTGCGATTTATCATTTGATCGAGTATTTTAAATGATAACATTGCTTTCAATCGCTGTATTCCTACTTGACGTTTTTGTAATGACCTATGTTCAATTCAGTTAGGAAAACCACAAAGTCAGTCTTTCTGAGAATCCCGTAGCGAAGCACGGGTACATCAGCTAGTTATTATATATTATCGTTTATCAGCCTTCCATTTCAATCTCCTTCTTTATGGCCTTAACCTCAGTTTATTGAGGTTGATACATGATACAAATTTGGCCCACTGTTACAGCCAGATGCCCTTCCTGACACGTGGAGTGATGTATTTGCTGTTGTTTTTCTGTGGTGGTTAATAGTGTAGTGTAGTGTGTTGTGTGTGTATGAAGAGAAGTATATTGAGACAAACACAAACACCCAGTTCCCAAACCAGAGGATCCTTTAATTATACCTTTAATCGTACACGGTTTATATTCTCAGCTTGGTCGGGAATCACACCCAGGGGCCCTCTGAACTGAAGAACTGTATGCAGAACTTTCAGCCAAGGAGTTGGACCTACCTATTCAATAGAAACATTTATTGAATTCATACAGTCTGAAGAATGATAACTTTATTAAATTATGTTTGTATTTGTGTTTGGTTTAGCCTCAGAACCAGTTACTAGCCATTAGGAATCTATCATTTGAAAGATGATATAATTCTGAGTAACAGAGGCTATGTATCATCCTGGATTATCAAAGAGTTCCCACGAGAACTGTGATTTAAGGAAAACATGGCAGCAATAATAAATCTCAAAGTTTGTACTTTTGCAAGTCTGTGTTATTTTCACGTAAAATCTACTTGAATGATCGAGCTCAAATTTGGCATGCTTATAACCGATACTTTGGTTAACACACAGGTTACTTACTATTATACTACCTTTGAAGTGGGCTGTGTAGCAAAAGAAAAGGTGAAGCAAGTCAGAGGAAAAGATATGCTTGGGACTCTTAAGATTGAAAATGCTCTCTAAATAGCTAGCCCCATTGAACAATGGAGCACACCAAGTGTACTTGAAATGTGATTTGCCAGAAATATTTTTAAAATGAATTTTCTTCGTATCTCTGATAGTTCATAATTGATGATTTCATCTACTACTGGGTGATTTTCGTCCACTACATGGGTACATTGGACTTTTTAACAAGTGTTTCATGTGTATTTATGATGTTTATATTACTTTAATAAGGTTTCTCTCAAAGTACTGATTAATGCTTTTAAATTTCTCATATCTTTTACTGAAGATGGTATGATACGTACCGAAACTAGTCTAAAATAAAATGTTTATGTATATATATAGAGAGGGAGAAAGGTGTTGATTAGGTGGAACATCTTCCCCAATTTATTGTATTTTCTTGCAAAATTAACGCAATGTTTTACTAAAAATACAGGCGGAAACTTTGGATGCGCAAATTATTTGAGGAATTCAGATATTTTAAAAAATGATTTACAATTCATTTACATTTAAAAGATACAACAAATGTAATATAAACGCAATTGGTTCAACTCATTTGCGGTCAATCATCATTTGGTGTAAAATTCCAGTGTGAGAGTTTTTCTTAAATGTTAAATAGGGTACATCAGGTAAGTTGGACATGTTGGTTTGAAATACCAGTACCGACACTGGAAAATATTCTTCCTGTTATGAGTTGACAATTCAGCCTGAAGTGAAATAAACATGTACTAATAAAAGTAATATTCATGTAAGTACATAATAATGACATACCGGCAAAAAAAAAAAAAAAAAAAAAAAAAAAAAAAAAAAAAAAAAAAAAAAAAAACAACAACAAAAAAAAGACTGTCCCAACACAAGAAGGGCCGGGCATCGAAGGAGGGACTCCTGCTATATTTCCCTAAATCGTTCATATACAGTCTTGTACAGTGACGTGTCCAGCCACCCTTTCTCTTGGATACGAATGTGGATCCCTCGCAGAAATTTTACTTTAGGCATTATTTTTCGTTTAAAACAACATAACGCGCAAGCTTTCTGCCATCATCTGTTACAGGAAGTATTGCATGCAGTACATTGTTCTTTTTCGCTTCCGGTACCGTGTCCCTTTCTTATCGATTGTTCGACTTTGTGGTATACGGAAACTGATTGGCGTCCGACCTGTGGTTCCTATTTGGGAGAGCAAATATTCACTTTACGCTTCTCAATCACAAAGCAATGAAAATCAATTACTTTTGATTGAAATCATTCAGCATTTTGTGGCATAATGTTGTTTTCCATCGAAGTGAAAGTCCATTTCTCTTTGTAAAATTAATCATCAAGCCTCGGCTAACCTTCAAATACGAAAAACTGATTCCATGTGCAGCAGCTATTTCTCATGGATGGACGGACGGACGGATGGATGGATGGATGGATCTTACTTTCATTAGTTCATGTTTTCACTCCAGGTCGTATTGTCAGCTCGTAATGGGAAGAATATTTTCCAGTCGGTACTTCAATCCCCCGTGTCTAACTTATCTGATGTACCCTATTTTAATTTTCAGGAAAAATCTTACTCCGGAATTTTACGCCAAATGACGATAACCGCAAACGAGTTGAACCAGTTGTGTTTTTATATTATATTTGATGTATCTTTTAAATGTAAATGAATTGTAAATATCTTAATTCCTTGAATAATTTACGCATCCGAAGTTTTCGCCTGTATTTTTCGTCAAAAAGTGCGTTAATTACGCGAGAAAATACGATATTGTGCATTTTGTTGCATGTGTCGGTGTGACATAAATATTATTATTCGTTTAAGTGTCATAAATGATAATGATAAGGTACATTTTCTTGTAACCGTTTTTATGTTTTGGTAGTTTAAGATTTGAAATTTAACGGTCAATTCACATTGTAACTCTAGATAAGTATGCCTTTTATCTTGACCTTTTTTCACCTAGACCGTGGTGGAATATATGTAATGAAATCCAGGAATAAAAAAATCTTCGTATTTTTGGTTTCTAAAAGTTGGCAGGTATGGAACCAGAGGGATTTACTTCTTGGACGCTCTCGGGGGTACAGGAAAATCTTTCCTAATTTCATTGATTTTAACAACAATTCGCTCACACAATGAAATTGCACTCGCACTTGTTTCATCAGGCATTGCAGCTACATTGTTGGAAGGCGGTCGAACAGCCCATTCAGCACTAAAATTATCGTTGAACATGCAAAGCAACGAAACTCCAACCTGCAACATATCGAAGAACTCTGCAGTGGCAAAGGTTTTGCAGCAATGTAAATTAATAGTGTGGGATGAATGCACCATGGCACATAAAAAGTCTTTGGAGGCATTAGTCCGAACCATGCATGATCTGCGGAACAATCAAAACAGATTTGGTAGGGCGATGATTTTGTTAGCAGGAGATTTTTGTCTAAACATTGCCAATGATTCCACGGTCAACGCCAGCTGATGAACTTAATGAAAGTTTTAAGTCATCTGTTTTGTGGAAACACGTCAAGATACTAAATTTAAGCCAGAATGTGCATGTCAAGTTGCAAAATGATCCACCTGGAGAGATATTTTCAAAACAACTAATTAACATTGGTAATGGCAAATTCCCTTATTTTTCCTGACAATTTTTGTCAGTTTACTGAATCCAAAACCGAACTCATTCAAGAGGTGTTCCCAAACATTGCTCAAAAATACAGAGATCATATTTGGTTGAGCGAATGAGCTATTTTGGCTGCCAAAAACATGGATGTAAATTAATTAAATTTCAAAATTCAAAATGAAATTGCTGGTGAATTGAGGACATACAAATCAGTTGATTCCACTATTAACCAAGATGATGTTGTCAACTATCCACCCAAATTTTTGAACTCACTGGATTTGCCAGGATTGCCGCCTCACATTCTTCAATTAAAGGTCGGATCAGTGGCCATAATGTTGCGAAATATCAACCAACCGCATCTTTTGTAATGCACACTCCTAGCAGTGGAAACCTTACTGAACAGCGTGATCGAAGCAACCATTCTAACGGGGAAGTATAAAGGAGAAGACGTTTTGATACCATGCATCCCTATGATTCCGACTGACATACCATTTGAATTTAAACGACTGCGGTTTCCAGTATGTTATAGAAAAGAAAGTTTCCACCTTTTCAATACAAATTTATTTATATAAAAATTCAATCTACAGTACCGGTTTCGACATTTTAAAATTATATTGTACCTGTATATTTAATAATAATTCACCTACACGTTTTTTAGGCCTAAAAAGATTCATCCACAGTTATTTTAGATTGTATATATAGTCAATTTTAACTTTAAGTATGCTCAATTAGAATGTAAGACATACTCTATATCATGACTTTTATAATGGACAAGGCAAATCAATAAAACTTGACTTATGTGAAATTAATAGTGTACAGCTGAGGATGACCGTATGTAAAAAGGTCGAAACCGGTACTGTAGATTGAATTTTTATATAAATAAATTTGTATTGAAAAGGTGGGAACTTTCTTGTCTATAACATACGATAACTATCAATACGGAAAATGAAACTGATAAATCAAGATGCAGTTTCCAGTGCGATTCGCTTTTGCTATGACCATAAATAAATCGCAGGGGCAGTCATTCAGTGTTTGCAGCATTAATCTTAAAAACCCATGTTTCTCACATGGCCAATTGTATGTTGCCTGTTCTCGTGTTGGAAAACCATCAGCGTTGTTTCTTTATGCGCCAGGTATTCAAATAAAAAAATATCTTACACCTTAAAGCTTTACAATGAAAAATATCTTCATAGTATTGATTGGAATCAGTGTTTTCTATGATAGTTATTTCGTACGAAGAAAGAGGAGTTAGTTTTGCCACATTATCTTCACGCCATCAACTTATCAAATTATTTGATTTGCAACGGGGGGATAATTATGGCTCTGTGAAGGATTTGAAGACCTGCTGAACAGTTCCCATCTACATTACATTCAATCAGGGTTATTTCTGGGTAGTGATATATTGTGACCTATTTGAGCATTTTCTTATTCACAATCAAGATATTAATATTGCAGGTAATGAAAACACGTTTTTCCAGCAGTTTGTTACTAACTTTTGATAACAGTAGAAAATTAACTCGTTTGATGTTGATGATGTAGTCATTTGCATTATTCTGATTTTTGCGTGCAGTGCAGACTGAATTAGAGTTCGTTCCATTGTTATTTATTTTTGACAGAACGACGTCTGTCGGGTCAGCTAGTAATAATAATAATAATAATAATAATAATAATAATAATAATAATAATAATTTTAAGTATAAAAGTTAAAGGTATAGACAACAGTATTAAGTACATACATACATACATACATACATACATACATACATTCATACATTATCATTATAGACGTGTTATGCCTTTCAGCGTTCAGTCTGCAAGCCTCTGTGAATTTACTAAACGTCGCCACAATCCTCGATTTGCAACTAGTGTTGTGGCCTCATTTAGTTCTATACCTATTATCTTTAAATCGTTAGAAACCGAGTCTAACCATCGTCATCTTGGTCTACCTCTACTTCTCTTACCCTCCATAGCAGAGTCCATTATTCTCCTAGGTAACCTATCCTCCTCCATTCGCCTCACATGACCCCACCACCGGAGCCGGTTTATGCGTACAGCTTCATCCATCGAGTTCATTCCTAAATTAGCCTTTATTTCTTCATTCCGAGTGCCCTCCTGCCATTGTTCACACCTGTTTGTACCAGCAATCATTCTTGCTACTTTCATGTCTGTTACTTCTAACTTATGAATAAGATATCCTGAGTCCACCCAGCTTTCGCTCCCGTAAAGCAAAGTTGGTCTGAAAACAGACCGATGTAAAGATAGTTTCGTCTGGGAGCTGACTTCCTTCTTACAGAATACAGTTGATCGCAGCTGCGAGCTCACTGCATTAGCTTTACGGCACCTTGATTCAATCTCACTTACTATATTACCATCCTGGGAGAACACACAACCTAAATTCTTGAAATTATCTACCTGTTCTAGCTTTGTATCACCAATCTGACATTCAATTCTGTTGAATTTCTTACCTACTGACATCAATTTAGTCTTCGAGAGGCTAATTTTCATACCATACTCATTGCACCTATTTTCAAGTTCCACGATATTAGACTGTAGGCTTTCGGCACAATCTGCCATTAAGACCAAGTCGTCAGCATAGGCCAGACTGCTTACTACATTTCCACCTAATTGAATCCCTCCCTGCCATTTTATACCTTTCAGCAGATGATCCATTTAAACTACAAACAGCAAAGGTGAAAGATTACAGCCTTGTCTAACCCCTGTAAGTACCCTGAAACAAGAACTCATTCTGCCATCAATTCTCACTGAAGCCCAATTGTCAACATAAATGCCTTTGATTGCTTTTAATAATCTGCCTTTAATTCCATAGTCCCCCAGTATGGCGAACATCTTTTCCCTCGGTACCCTGTCATATGCTTTCTCTAGATCTACGAAACATAAACACAACTGCCTATTCCTCTCGTAGCATTTTCCAATTACCTGGCGCATACTGAAAATCTGATCCTGACAGCCTCTCTGTGGTCTGAAACCACACTGGTTTTCATCCAACTTCCTTTCAACGACTGATCGCACCCTCCCTTCCAAGATGCCAGTGAATACTTTGCCTGGTATACTAATCAGTGAGATACCTCGATAGTTGTTGCAATCCTTCCTGTTCCCTTGCTTATAGATAGGGGCAATTACTGCTTTTGCCCAATCTGAAGGTACCTTACCAACACTCCACGCTAATTTTACTACTCTATGAAGCCATTTCATCCCTGCCTTCCCACTATACTTCACCATTTCAGGTCTAATTTCATCTATTCCTGCTGCTTTATGACAATGGAGTTTATTTACCATCCTTTCCACTTCCTCAAGCATAATTTCACAACATCATTTTCCTCCTCCCCTTGAGCTTCGCTGTTCACAACACCACCAGGATGATTTCCTTTTACATTGAGAAGATGTTCAAAATATTCCCTCCACCTCTCCAGTGATTCCCTGGGATCTATTATGAGTTCACCTGAATTACTCAAAACACTGTTCATTTCCTTTTTCCCTCCCTTCCTAAGATTCTTTATTACTGTCCAGAAAGTTTTCCCTGCTGCTTGACCTAGCCTTTCCAGGTTGTTACCAAAATCTTCCCATGACTTTCTTTTTGGATTCAACAACTATTTGTTTCGCTCTGTTTCTTTCATCTACGTACAAATCCCTGTCTGCCTCGGCCCTTGTTTGGAGCCATTTTTGATAAGCCTTCTTTTTACGTTTACAAGCTGCTCTCACTTCATCATTCCACCAAGATGTTCGCCTTTTCCCGTCTTTACACACAGTTGTTCCAAGGCATTCCCTTGCTGTT
The DNA here is from genome assembly GCF_040414725.1 of Anabrus simplex. Lineage (NCBI taxonomy): Eukaryota > Metazoa > Arthropoda > Insecta > Orthoptera > Tettigoniidae > Anabrus > Anabrus simplex. The sequence goes on along the minus strand of NC_090267.1, from coordinate 100,587,789 downwards.
TCTACTACAGCATCCCTATATGCCACCCATTCACTTTCTATATCCTGAACCTGCTTAATGTCTACTGTTCGAAACTTCTCACTAATCATATCCATGTACTTCCGTCTAATTTCCTCGTCCTGGAGATTTTCTACCCTTATTCGTTTGCAGACAGATTTCACTTTCTCTACCTTAGGCCTAGAGATACTTAGTTCACTACAGATCAGATAGTGGTCTGTATCATCGAAAAATCCCCGGAAAACTCGTACATTCCTAACAGATTTCCTGAATTCGAAATCTGTTAAGATGTAGTCTATTATGGATCTGGTACCCCTAGCCTCCCACGTGTAGCGGTGAATAGACTTATGCTTGAAGAATGTATTTGTAACAGCTAAACCCATACTAGCACAGAAGTCTAGCAAATGCTTCCCATTCCCATTAGCTTTCATATCTTCCCCACATTTACCAATCACCCTTTCGTATCCTTCAGTTCTATTCCCAACTCTCGCATTGAAATCGCCCATTAGCACTATTCTATCCTTGCTGTTTACCCTGACTACGATGTCACTCAATGCTTCATAAAACTTGTCAACTTCATCCTCATCTGCACCCTCACATGGTGAATACACGGACACAATTCTAGTCCTAATTCCTCCAACTGACAAATCCACCCACATCATTCGCTCATTTACGTGCCTAACAGAAACTATGTTCCGTGCAATGGTATTCCTGATAAAGAGCCCTACCCCAGACTCTGCCCTTCCCTTTCTAACACCCGTCAAGTACACTTTATAATCTCCTATCTCTTCCTCGTTATCTCCCCTTACCCGAATATCACTTACTCCTAGCACATCCAGATGCATCCTCTTTGCTGACTCAGCCAGTTCTACTTTCTTTCTTCCATAAGCCCCATTAATATTGATAGCTCCCCATCGAATTCCATTTCGTTCGCCAAGTTGTTTCCAAGGAGTCCCTCGCCTGTCAAATGGGAGTGGGACTCCATTACTCCCATAGGTCCGAGGCTTGCTTAAAATGTTCTGAGCTCGGTCGATTCATGAAGCAGGATGCTGCCCTAATTGCACATAGTCCAAGTGAGGATCTCTCCTCTAACGGGTTATGGACCACCGGTGGATTGTATAGTCCTAGCCGCCTGAGCACAAGGAGGACCACGACTCAGAATATGTCTGAGATGCCCACTCCCATTCCATAGCAACTGGTATCCCGACTCTCAGGACCACTTACTAGGCCACTCAGCCGTTGCCCATGGTTCACGAACTAGGACGTGACTGCAGTAACCCACAAGTATCAACAATAAATTAACAGTTATGAACAATAACAGTTAACAACAATGGCAACAATCACTGGCAAATGTCGGTTACAGAAATTAGGAAGAAGAAAGGTCGAGGGTTGGATGGACGGAAGAAAATGAAAACCTGGAGAGAACTTCAAAGGAATCTTTTAATTTTTTGTTTGGAGGATGTGAAAGTGTGATTATGTCGATATTGGATAGTGAGTTACTAAGAGTAGGAAGACAGTGGAAGATAGAGCGTTGTTGTAAGGTTATGCATGGATGGTACACATGATAAGTGCTCCGGTTGTGTGTTGGGCGGGGAGGAACGTGTGTAGGGAAGTATGCCGGAAGAGTATTACATTTGATGTAGCCATTGCTTATTTATGGAGGTAACATAGAGCGGAGAATTGTAAACGGCTTCTCAAGTCAAGTATACCCAGATAGTTCAAAATGTCAGATTTAGTTTTGTTCTTAAAAACAGGATTGCAAGTCTTAACAATGGAAGTGAAGTTTAAAATAATATTTAGTTGAGACATGTTTGTGATAGCAGATGAGGGCCAAATAGGGGAACAAAAGTCAATAATGGGGAGAACAAATGAGACAAAGTATAATTTTAAGGCGTTAATATCATTAATTTCAGTGAACCTGTAAAGAATGCCTAGGGTATGCATAGCACAGGATTTTATAGACTGAATATGAGTAGAGAAGGTTAGTTTACAGTCTGTTATTGACGTCAGAAAAGTTTGATGGCGCAGCCACGTGGTAGAATGTTGAAGCTGTAACATGGTGACTGGTAAGGTTTATTTATATGGTGAACCATTGATGTCGTGATGGAAACAGAAAGGAAATTGTCAAATTTGAGGAGGTACTGCTCTGTATACTTTTGTCCAACTCGTTGGCTGAATGGTCAGCGTACTGGCCTTCGGTTCAGAGGGTCCCGGGTTCGATTCCCGGCCGGGTCGGGGATTTTAATCGTCTCTGATTAATTCTTCTAGCCCGGGGACTGGGTGTTTGTGTTTGTCCCAACACTTTCCTCTTCATATTCACACAACACACTACACTACCAACCACCACAGAAACACGCAATAGTGATTACATCCCTTCATATTGGGTTGGCGTCAGGAAGGGCATCCGGCCGTAAAACAGGGCCAAATCCACATGTGCGACAAGTTCGCACCCGCGACCCCACAGGTGTGGGATAAGCGGTAGAAAAAGAAGAAAAAAGACTGCTCTGTATACTTTTGCAAATCGTATAAAACAGGTGCAAAATTTCTTCACTGCTTACCTGTACAAAAAGTTCAGAGAGAAAGATGGGTTTCCACGCTGTCAATTGAAAAACGTGTTATGCCTTACATGACAGTGTGCAGTCTGCATTTTCGTGAAGACTACTTCTTTCCACAGCGTAAGTACCGGTACTATTTATTGTACTCATTGATTGTTATTGTCTCTAATTTCTATTCACAAGGATTTAGCTACATCAAAAATACTGATAAACTTGTAGCCTAATACTTCTCTGCCGTTCATAGAATGTAATCCGCTCCTTGTAAACTTGCATCCCTCACGTGTACCTTATTTATTTTAAGGGTTCTTCCAATTTACAATAGCTGAATGGTTAGAAAACTTAAGAAAAATGCTGTACTTAACCTAAATTTGCCAGAGAAGAGTGTAAAGAAGAGGTTATGTGCAGCATATGAGCAACAGAAATTTAAATGAGAGGAAAGGTCAAAAAGAAGAATGCAGAAAGAGTAGGTAACATAACATAACATGAACATAACGAATGTCCATATTCCCGATGAGGTTCCATTTGTTTCCACTATGTACTGAGAACTCCATCCATTCACTCCACCGTATGCAGGGCTTATAGACTTTCAAGAATTTGTTTATATCCAGTCTGAATATGTCCATTTCTGAACCTTTGCAAGCCACATTACCAATTGGACTTTAAGCAAGTTACATATTACCCTCTGCGCCCGTGTCGTAAATATTTCACTCAAATGATATAAAGTGCAATTGAGCTACAGAACTTAATAGAAACAATCTGGTTATTGTACTCAGACTGTCAACGAAATTCTATACTTTTATCATTATGCATTATTTTAATGTTCATTTTCAAGCATCATTGTAACAATTGATGTGAACTACAATCAAACTATAAAGGCGGAAACACACTGCTGTCACTTCACGTGAAATCTCTCTGAGCTGAGTCAGCGTGGAGGGGAGGTTGATGATGTCACTGCATGCGGTGTGAAGAATGGAAACACACTGTCCTCATGTTCACAGATCACGGCATACTTTGCCCGATAGCAAGCTACGATAGTACAGGGTGTTTACAAATGAATATCGGAGTTTTAACGCCTTATAATATTGAATACGTTAAACTTAGTTATACATTATATGTCAAATGAAAGAGCAACTCAAACAGTTTTGTTTGTTGGCACCAGTGCGCATGTACGTGCAATGGTTTCGCCGTAATCCGCTAGACAGCGGTAGTAGCAAAGATGGCGACTAGTGAACAGAAAGCTTTTTGTGTTTTGCAGTTTGCAAATACAGAATCTGTAGTTACTGTGCAACGTGCGTTCCGCATTAAGTTTGGTTGTGATCCTCCAAGTGATAATAACATTCGCAGATGGTATCATACGTTTGAAGACACTGGTTGCCTTTGTAAAGGGAAGAGCAAGGGACGACCAAGATTAAGTGAAGAGACTGTTGAACGAGTGAGAGAGTCATTCACTCGTAGCCCAAAGAAATCAGTCCGGAAGGCTAGTCGTGAATTACAACTTCCTGCGTCGACCGTTTGGAAAGTTGTAAGAAAACGCTTACAGCTACATCCTTACCGTTTACAGTTATTACAGGCTCTAAAGCCGCCAGACCACAGATTACGTGCCAACTTCGCAAACGACATGTTGTTACATGATTATGAGTTTATGAATCGTGTTGTTTTCAGTGATGAATCGGTCTTTCACCTTAGTGGACATGTAAACACTCATAATGTGCGCATCTGGGGCTCAGAAAATCCTCACGAGTTGGTACAAATGCGACGAGATTCCCCTAAAGTGAATGTTTTTTGTGCCGTATCCCGGCGAAAGGTTTATGGGCCTTTCTTTTATGGTGAACGTACTGTAACTGGTACTTCTTACCTCGATACACTTGAGCAATGGCTCTTCCCTCAGTTGGAAGAAAATGAGCCAGAGAACTTCATTTTCCATCAAGATGGTGCGCCACCTCACTGGCATAACGGCGTACGCGATTGGTTGATCGTCACTGTACCCGAGCGCTGGATAGGCCGCAAGGGCCCCAATGACAGGACTTGCTTGGCATGGCCTCCACGTTCTCTCGACCTAACGCCATGCGATTTTTTCCTTTGGGGCTTCATCAAGGATCGTGTGTACGTGCCTCCGCTACCTGCTGACCCTCCTGAATCAAGAAACCGGATTGAAGCAGCTGTTGCTGAGATTACTGAAGACACACTTAATAACGTTTGGGAAGAACTCGACTGTAGACTTGATGTATGCCATGTAACAAATGGTAGTCACATTAAACATTTGTAAAGTTCGTAATAAAACTGTTTGAGTTGCTCTTTCATTTGACATTTAATTTATAACTGTAAGTTTAATGTATTCAATATTATAAGGCGTTAAAACTCTGATATTCATTTGTAAACACCCTGTACATCCAGTTCATCGGATTCTGATGATCTTTTAATTGCCTGTGATGTTTCTGTTGTCATGAGTACTGTCTGTCGCAAACGACTGTGGGTACATGAAAGTAATTTGCGGTGAATACCACAGTTTAGTAAGGGAACTAAATGGGCATCCAGAAAGATTTCAGATGTACATTCAGCTGAACTACTTACATAATCTCATCAAGGATGAAATTGTTGGCCAAAGTACGCTCTGCATTTGCAACTGATTTGGAGGAATCCTACACAGGCTTTTCAGACATAAGAAAATTTCTAAAATTACTTCAACTTGTTTCAAGGCTGTGTGCCATGGCAATTACCAACAGTACATCGTGGAAGAATAAATTGAACAAAGAAGAAAAGAACTGTGTGGTAGTGAATGGATCATACAATAAATATTTATTCTTGATTTTTTTATTATTATTATTATTATTATTATTATTATTATTATTATTATTATTATTATTATTATTATTATTAATATAATTAATTAATATAATTAATTAATAATAATTAATAAATAATAATTAATATAATTAATTAATAATAATAATAATAATAATAATAATAATAATAATAATAATAATGACTAACTTTGACTTGTGTGAAGGTGCTAATGTACAGTTGAGGATGACTGTATAAAAAGTTGAAACCAGTACTATAAGTAGAATCTTATATAAATAAAACTTGTATTGATAAGGTGGATCCTTTCTTATCTATAATATACATATTTATTCACTGATCTCTAATTCAACAGGATTATTTGTAATTTGTGTAGTATTTCATTTATTATTATTATTATTATTATTATTACTACTAGCATGTGCCCGCGGCTTTACCTGCGTTTATTAATTCAACCATTAGATATTTCTAAAATATTTATTTAAAAGCAAATTAAAACATTATAACTCACATCGTTTTGACGTAAATTGCATGAAATACATTATTTTATTTTTATTATATTGTTTATTTCATTGCTTAAGATACCGGGTTGATGGGTACAAATAATTTTAAAACCATGTTATATAATACAAAATATATTGTTTCCTTATAGAGCTTCGGAATAAACTATATTAATGTCCTTCCATTTGGAGGTAAGATATATACTGTATTGTGCTTGCCTCTCGAACTCTTGAACAGTCCACATACGGTTGACAATGGCAAAAGCACCGTTTTCGAAGATGGAGTCCTACAACTTTAGCGATTGTCCTGTGTCAAAATTTCAGATCTCTGTGTGTCGTAGATTTGACTGGGCTTCACACACATACACACAAACACTTCCAAATATTACGGGCTGGTGGCTCCTTGTGTCGCAGACTGAAAATGACTTCCTACTCAATGGACTTACAGTCCGAGGAATACTACTTCGCCTGCGGCATGCTCAGTCATCATGGTGGCTTCAATAATATTCATCATCAGTTTCAGAGCCATGTTCATTGCAGAGAGAAGGATTCATATTCCTGAGAAGGATAATCGGTGCTACAATTGTCCACCTCAAGATGTTCGAGGGTGCTCCAGGTGACTCCAAATTGTTCGAAACCACTGTTGTGTAGTTGACAGCCTCATCTGTATGATGTCATGTCGATAGACTTTTCAGTTTATAGAAAACCGAATAATTCTTATGAGTGTTGCTTGTTGATGACGCTGACAGCTTCATGTCTTGGTGCAAGAATTGCTCTTGGACACAGCCATGCGTCTTAGATGAAAACCTGTGCCCACCTGTGATAAACATTTTAGATTTTGTTTGCCGTGGATTGGCTGGGCATCGCACACATGAACACAGACAGACATCATGGATTGAAGGAAAATGGCTTCCTGTTCTACGGACTTAAAATGGCATCTTGACTGATATATCTATTATTCCTTGTTTATTATTATCATCGTCTATGGGGTTTGGGTATGAAGTGAGATGAACCTTCGTAGCGGTCTTTTACGACTGGATGAAACCCGGCGCTAGCACATAGCCCACTCCTCTTGAATAGCTCAAGACTTTACGTCCCGTCCGAAGGACAAATCACCATCAATAGCGTCATATGCCCTCACACCATATAAGACCAAAAACAGCTTCCTACTCTGTGGATGTAAAATGGCTCCTTGAATTGTGTTCTCTGCTTATCTTATGTATGTTGCCTAGTGACAGTGACTGTATGCATTTAATCTTGGTGTCAGCACGTTGGATTGTCATATCCCAATACACTTTTTCCGATGGTTTTTCGTTCATAACTCACCAACGAAAGCATCTACCTATGTTCAAAATTTCAGATCTCTGTGTGCTGTAGATTTTGCTGGGCATCGCGCAAAGACAGACACCAAGAATGGGTTCCTACGCCCTGGATGTAAAATGGCTCCTTGAATTGTGTTCTCTACCTACCTTTTGTACATAGCCTAGCGACAGTGACTCCATGCATTTAATCTTGGTGACAGTGCGTTGAATTGTCATAGTTAAAATTGAAATAATAAATAAAGAGGTTCAACTTATTCAATACAAAAGAATAAGAAATGCAGTGATTACATTCTTATTTAATAATAAGTAGAACTGGTACCGGTTTCGACCCTAGACCAGGTCATCATCAGCCGATTAAAACATGAAAAACAATGCATAGGAAAAAGAAAATAAAAGATCAAGTTCACTCTGGATCAGTAGAAGAGGCGATATAAAAATGATGGGGGTAGACACTGTAAAATTCAGAAGAAGTAAAATGTAAGTCGCTTAAAAGAAACAGTGCGTAATTTTCTGAACGGCAGTATGGCACACGCAGTGTTAGGCAAAGTCTTATAATGTTTATGAAAAGTGGAGAACGGTTAAATGAGCTAGCTTGTATACACTGTCAGGCACAAAGTCATAACACAATCGAACACCTATGAAGATCCATAATCATGCTGAAGCTGAAGACGAGTGGATCAATTGAAGTAAATTGCCACCTCCCGGTGATCAGCGCGATATATTCAACATCAGGCACTGTGTTTTTCGATGGTTTTTCGTTCATAACTCACCAATGAAAGCAAAAATGAAAATTCCGGCTTTGAAGTGCATTCAGACCCTCTTCCATCTACCTATGTTCAAAATTTCAGATATCTGAGTGCTGTAGATTTTGCTGGGCATCGCGCACAGACAAACACTTCCTTTTATATAGATATATAGATTATCATTATTATTATTATTATTATTATTATTATTATTATGTCTGGCTCTGTGGCTAAATGGTTAGCGTGCTGGCCTTTGGTTACAGGGGTCGCGGGTTCGATTTCTGGCAGGGTCGGGAATTCTAACCATCATTGGTTAATTTTGCTGGTATGGGGGCTGGTTGTATGTGTCGTCTCCATCATCATTTCATTCTCATCACGAAGCGCAGGTCGCCTACGGTTGTTAAATCAAAAGACCTGCACCTGGCAAGCCAAACTTGTCCTCGGACACTCTCGGCACTAAAAACCACACGCCATTTATATTATTATTATTATTATTATTATTATTATTATTATTATTATTATTGTTGTTGAAATAGTAATCGTAAGTACAATTCTGGACTGTTTTCAACAACTGAATGCCTATTAAAACTAGTAAATTCCTTTCCTATTTTGTACCATGCCTCGTACACATTTGTTGATTTCTATAGTTAATCGAACCTATGTGATACAGATTCTCATGCACACGAACCAGTTCAATTAACATTTCTTCCATATCACTTAAAGTAACTGCTTCTATTCATACTTCACTGAATGTACTGACAACATACGTACATTGAACTCAGACATTTTAATGACATTGTATAATTTTAATGTAATGAGTCTGTATCACGAAATATTTTAATATCCATTTCATGTATCTAACCATATATCATAACGTATGTTCTTATACTGTACATATAGCTCATAACATTAGTTTTATTACTTTATAGGATGGTATTGTTCAAGGACTTGACAATTATTGTGTACTTAATTAAGACTGATGATGACCCCAAGTAGGGTCGGAACTAGTCCCTGGTAACGCATTGTGATGTAAATATATGCATTGCAAGTAACGTAAAGTACTGAATAGGTGGAATAAAACAATTTTTGTGAAATCAAGATAGATGTAATCTCAGTTCAATGCAGAACCAAAAATGAAATTTATAACCCTTGACCATATCTCAGAAACATATAACATTCTGCTCTTTACTACTCCTTGAAAAACCAATTTTTGAATCTTATAGTCTCAAACTTATTTTCTAAAATCTTTATTACTGAAAGTGCTGCTAGTCCTTTCCATTTCGCTTGTCTTATTTGGCGAGTCCATTTCCCATTCCTACTTATATATATATTCCTAAGTACTCTAGTTTATTAATTATCTCCATTTTTCTTCCTTTATCATCCATTGCTCATTTGCCACTCTTTTTCCACCCTTCTTACATATAAACACCTTTGTATTACCAATTTTAATTTTCAATGACCATTTTTGAGAGAATTCTGTCACCTCATTTATACTTTTTGTCAAGCATTTCATTGTTAGTGTCATTAGGAGAACATTGTCTGCAAAGATCAAGCCCGGTATTTCTAGATTTCCTAATACTGGACAAGCCCGCCTCTCTTCACCATGGACCTGTATCATTTATAAATAACATAAACAGAATCGGTGATAACTTGCACCCCTCTTTCAACCCCATATCTGACTATCAATCCACATACTACTCCATCATCTACTCTAATACTTCAATATACCCTTTCATATATAGCCTCAATCGCCCTTCTGATCTTGTTCGACACCCCTAACCTGTGTCAAAGGCCTTCCCGTCCACTGCAGCAACATATAGTTTACCTCCTTTTTAAATATTTGTCTATTATTGTTTTAACAATCATGATATTATCAGTTGTTCTTCTCCCTTTTCTGAATCAACTATGGAATATCGTGAGGATGTTGAACTCTTCTGCCCACTTCATCAAGCTACTTGCTAAGATTCCTGTATATACTTTACTGAGGAAATCTAATAGTGTTATTCCTCTGTAATTACTTGGAATGCCTCTATCCCCACGCTTTTTATAAATTAAGCAGATTATGCCCTTCTGCCATTCCTTTGGAAATTCTGCAAGCTCAAATATCTTATTACATACCTTTACTAGTTCCCATCATTATTTTATTTACTTTTAAATGCTTCTTTCCAAAACTCGTTCAGTAAACCACTTAACCCCCCTGCGTTCCTACATTTGGCTTTGCTCATCACCTCTAATACTTCGTATTCTGTTAACTCATCATCTAAGTAAGGTATACTTATCTTACATCACATCCAGACACCTCTCATTATTTTTCCACACCTCTTTTCCTCTTACTTTCTGGAAATAATCAACCCACTCTTCTTTATTAATTTTAGATTTTACATAGCCTCTCTCCACTCTATTTATTCTGTTAATTCTACTCCATACCTTATCTCCCTGGTTATTTTTACATTATATATTAATCAGCTGTGCGTGCTCTTTCTGCCAAAGTTTCTTTCTTTCTACTAATAACTCTTTATACTCCTTCCTTATTTTACAAAACTGTTCCCTCATCTCCGTATCCCCTGCGTAATCACTTCCACTCTCTTGGAATTGCATTCCTTGTTATACCATCCTTCTTCCCATCTTTTTTGTTCGTGTTTCCTTTCCACTTGTGCTGTGTTCTTAAAGGGTTTCTGTGACAATTCTACAGCTAAATCCACATTCCTACTATCTAGTGCTACTTCGATACCACTCTTAATAATTTGAAATTCTTCCCTTTTTAGATATGCATTTATTTTATTTTTGGTGTTTTCACACCACTTGTATTTTTGAACTAGATTACTCTTCACTTTTTCCCTCCTTCCACTGACATTCTCTTCTCCCTTGTGTCTCCTTAATGTTACATAAATTGGGAAATGGTGTGACTCTGCCCAATCCTTTACTTTTATCTACTTTAACATCTCCAATATATCCCCTAAACATACCACCAGGTCAATTGTACTCCCTCCCTGCATTGTAATATATGTCAACTCTCCTCTTTCATCCCCCCTCCACCATCCATTTAAAATAAATAGGTTTTCAGCGGTACATAATTCCAAGAGTTTATTCCCATAGATATTCCTCTCTTGTCCTGACTACTTCTATTTCCTCTCATTACCTCCCTTCTCTTCTTATTGTAAACTGGGATTAAGTCTCCTACTTTTGCATTCCAGTTACCCATATTATAATTCCTGCTTCTTCAAACTTCCCTCTAATTACATTTATTTCACCTATTAGATCGTCAAAAAAAATTCCTGTTCGCATATGTTGATCCTATCGGAGGATTATACAAAAACACCAGGCATATATCTTTCTGTTCTCTCCCTTCCTATCTAAGACATCCATAATACGTCTTCCATATCATTCAGTATTTCTTCTATTTGGTTAGTAATTTCTCCTTTCCTGCAGAGTTTCTACCCCTGGTCCCTTTCTTCTTTTTCATTATATTCCTAACCACAAATCCCTTCCAGACCACATCTCTCCCTTCTGGTAGCCAAGTTTCTAAAAATGCAAATATATCAAACGCTTCAACCGATTTGTTCTGGGTGATTTCCGACAAAAGAGTAGCGTTACAAAAATGTTGCAATGTTTGGGTTGGGAAGAATTGAGAGAAAGAAGAAGAGCTGCTCGACTAAGTGGTATGTTCCGAGCTGTCAGCGGAGAGATGGCGTGGAATGACATTAGTAGACGAATAGGTTGGAATGGCGTCTATAAAAGTAGGAAAGATCACAATATGAAGATAAAGTTGGAATTCAAGAGGACAAACTTGGGCAAATATTCATTTATAGGAAGGGGAGTTAGGGATTGGAATAACTTACCAGGGGAGATGTTCAATAAATTTCCAATTTCTTTGAAATCATTTCGGAAAAGGCTAGGAAAGCAACAGATAGGGAATCTGCCACCTGGGCGACTGCCCTAAATGCAGATCAGTATTGATTGATTGATTGACTGATTGATTGAACCATCTCTGTCACTACCTTATTACCTAATTTACTTAATATTCCTTCTATATTTACAAATCCTATCTTCAATTCTAATTATTTCTTCTTACTTACATCATCCTCATTTCCTACTTTTTTTTTTATTACTCTCGGACAGATTTGAAGTCTTACTCCTTGTAATCCTAGCTTTTTCTACCTCTAACGTATACTCTTCCGGAGTTTTAGGCGTTTTACCATTCTCTTTCCCCACCTTATCAGTCTGTGACTTATTTCTCTTTGTCCATAGATCTTTTAAACTTAAATTTTTATCCTTCACCATTGTCTCTTGTCTTTTTTCTTCTATCCTGTTGCTGTCCCATGGGTGTTGCTCGGTAGGGCTGTCTTCCAGTGCAGTGACCTCCGCTTCTCCGTGCGCCGCTAACTGCTTGTCTCCTATATCTGACCTCCAAGTGGACTTTGCTCCTCTTCCTTGTGCTGTATCACTCCCATTTACATCATCACTGACCTCCCTCAATGTTACTTTGCTCACTTCTGTTCCTGCCTCACCCATCACACTCTGCTGATATTGGTGTTTTGTGTCTATTTCCTGTAGCTGCACTGGTGACCACATGTGCCACCAGCGGCCATCTCCGACGATCAGACGCTGTCCGTTAATGTAGGCCTTTAGTCCTTTCCCTAGGTGTCTGCATAAAATGTTTTGTTCCTTTACATAGCCGTTGTCCATGTCCCTTCTCACCCAATTTTTCTCCCCTTTTAAGTTTCTGGTATTTCTCAGCACTATTTCCGCCATCAAGGTTGATAATAGTTTAACCCTGATCGACCTCCTACCTTTCACTTTCCCCATTCTGTATACATTGTCTATGTCCACCTCACTAAAGTTTATCTTAATTTTGCTTTGTATCACTTCTACCACTTTATATACTATTTCCACCTTGCTTTCATTATCTCCTTCCGGCACACCATAAAGAAAGGTTTTTCCTCCTGCACTCTTGATTAGTCCTGTTTTCTGACCACTTTACTTGACTCGGTTCCTCGTTCAAATCCCTGACTTTGGTCTTCTACTTCCTCCGTGTTGTGAGCCACTCTCTCTTTATCACATTCATCTCCTCTTTGATACACTGTTTTAGCTCTTGTATTTCCTTCTTGTTCCCTAATTAAGTCTCTTGTTTGCTCATCCTGACATGCTTCTTTGATCACTTCCTTAATCATTTCAAATTCTTCCCATCTGAGTACACCCACTGGCCTAGGCCCTGGATTAAATTCAACGCCACCATTTTCCAATAAAATTACTATCACTGTGGCTACCATCAAGGTTGCTAATACTCCGAGTTGCTGCCCATTTTTCATCTCTCTTATCAGTCTTTTACATTTCACTTCTCCGTTATACCTTCCTATAGCTGCGCTCTACTGCACTAGTGAATCACCCATATTCACCACTCTAACTCGGCACATCCGCTCACTCTACTGTCTCAATCAGGACTGTGACAAGGAAATTAATTAAGAATACAAAATGAGGGGGCTGAATGTGAATTACAGTGAAACAGTATCTTCCCTTCGAAGTAAATTCTGACAAAATGTTATGGATTGGAAATAAGGAAATTAGGACAATCAGTAAATTCAAATTTTTAGGATCAATAATTTAACCTGATGGCACAAGTTCACCTAATATTGAGAGACAAGTAAGTGAGGGCAGGGGAACAAGTATGGCACTAAATTCAGTATTAGAGAGTTGAAACATTTTAAGGCAAACAAAGAAACTCGTCTAAAATTCTGTGGTGCAGAGCAGTTTACTGTTTCAAAGCAGAAACATAGACAATAAGCAGACAACAAACAAATTATTAGGCACAGAGGTGGATTTTTGTAGGAGAACAGCTAGAAAGTCAAAATTGGATAAGGTAAGAAACACTAAAATCGGGGGAAATCATGGGGCCAGAAAAATATATTGGATGTGATTGAAGAAAGAAAATAAAAATGGTTTGAACATGTAAAAAGGATGATAGAATCCTCAAGATGCTACTAAACTGGGAAGCTAAGGGCAACAGAAAATGGGAAAACCTAAGGATAAGTGGATAAACGGTGTATGGAGGAGCATGGATAGAAGAGGTTTTAAATGAGGAAGTCGTTCAAGATCGGTAATTATGGAGAAAGAAAGTATATGGACATGTGGGTTGAAGGAAAACTCTTTTATTGTAGAAAATTCTTAATTAATAATAATTTACTTATCAACCTAGTGACTGTTAGGCTGGAACCACACAAGCATACAAAGTCTGTCTGTTATAAAATATGTAGTTTACCATGGACTTTGTTTTGTATATAACAGGGGTGGAGAATGTAATGCCTAGTTGTCTTTTTTTGCCATTGAACCAGAAGAAGGCATAGTTTTCACTTCTCTTGTTTATGTATATTTAACCCTTAGGCCTCCATTTCATTCTGAATACGATTGCCTTACCAGCTCCATTTAAAAATCTGCTAATAGAGGGATAAGTGACTGCACAAACATACGGGCAACATAAAAATAAATATCTCTCTTTCTTAGCATTAATCCCGACTTGCAGGGTCTGCTGCTTTGCTACATCTCCTCCATTTCTGTCTGTCGTTGACATCTTCTGGTGTTAAGCCAACACTGTGCATGTCTGCCCTGATGTTGTCAGTCCATCTCTTTGCCGGTCTTCCTCGTGGTTTTGTTCCCTCTGGGTTGATGTGGAGCGCTGTTTTGGCAACGGAGTCATCCTGTTTTCTCATGACGTGGCCGTACCAGCGGAGACGGGCTTCCCTCACTTTGTCTATGATGGGCGCGACACCAAACCTTTGCCGGACGTCCGTGTTCCTTATGTGGTCACATCGGGTCAGCCCCATGGACCATCGAAGCATCTTCATCTCCATGGTTGTCAACATTTGCTCCTGTTTCGTCATGGGGCGACATTCAGTCCCATAGATCGCTGCTGGCCGTACCACACTCTTATAAACTTTTGCCTTTAGATATTGAGGCATCTTTTTATCACAGAGGACTCCAGTGACCTGTCTCCACTTGAGCCAAGCTGCATTTACCCTCATCCGAGTATCAGGAGTGGTGTCACAGTTTGAGGTGACGACGGATCCTAAGTACTTAAATTGCATGGTCTTCTGCAGGTCTTCTTCACTGATACTTATGGTACCTCTGGTTTGGGGGCCACATTCCAGGTATTCTGTCTTCTGGATATTGAGGTGCAGTCCATTTTCAGCCAGTCTGTCCTTCCACGTTTGAACCTGATGCTGGAGTTCAGGACGGGTTTCTTGTGCAAGTACCACATCATCGGCATAAAGAAGGGTCCAGGGATGTGAAGTCTGTATGTCAGCTGTTGCCGTATCCATGCAGAGGATGAATAGCAATGGTGAAAGGGAAGAACCTTGATGAACACCCACAGTGATATCGAAAGGCGGAGAGATTCCAGCAGGACTCCGGACAACACTAGTGGAATTGCGATACAGAAGTTGCACCCAGCTTACATACTCTTCAATACTTGGGTGGGTGCAATGTTCAGCATTTTTAACCCTGAAATTATCTCAGACAGTTACATTATCATTGCTAATTGTGCTTTATGTGGAACTTCTCAAAACACTTGCCGGGATGTAATTGAGGATGTCTCGTACATGCATTATAGAAAGACACTGTCTTAAGTCATTGTCCCTTCACTTCTTGGTCGTTGAAAACTGCTGTCTTTATTTTTCCTCTGAGGATGACAATAAATTAATTGTAAACGACCATTTACCGAGCTCGATAGCTGCAGTCGCTTAAGTGCGGCCAGTATCCAGTATTCGGGAGATAGTAGGTTCGAACCCCACTGTCGGCAGCCCTGAAAATGGTTTTCCGTGGTTTCCCATTTTCACACCAGGCAAATGCTGGGGCTGTACCTTAATTAAGGCCACGGCCGCTTCCTTCCCACTCCTAGCCCTTCCCTATCCCATCGTCGCCATAAGACCTATCTGTGTCGGTGCGACGTAAAGCAACTAGCAAAAAATAATAATAATAAAAAATAAACGACCATTTAGACCATTTAGGGGCGTAACCTTCTGAATGTTTACATTGACAGACCAGTTACTTTCATGTACAATTTCCATCAATAACCCGCCAGTCTTGAATAACTGAAAAGAATCAAGTTCACTCATAGGTTTAGTCGCGTGGTGTGGTTTAGAACTAGACCTATCCGTGAATGAGATTCATTTGAATTCAAAGTCCGAGTCAGGGTACTCCTTCCAACTGTCAGTAGAGGTACCAGCTATGACATTTCCTGTAATTTTCTCATTATCGGGGTCTTCATCACTGAATTCACTAACACAATCTAATTCCGCAATAAATTCATCACCACTTTATTAAAAGGTGCTTCCACTATTGCTCAAATCAACATTTTTTTCATCTAAAAGTCTCTCTAATTACTTCTCATGATCCTCAAATGACACCATATTGCTAAGCAACGTTTGTTTACAAACTTGCATGGTTTTCAAACAATCCTCCACAAAGCCTGAGCTCAAAGAGATTATAGCAATACAGGGATTCAAATTGTCGCCAACAGATAGCAGTAGCTCACTGTATCTGTGATTCATGCGTGTGTAACCTGAGAAAGGAGTTATACAGAGAAGAAAATTGTGTCAGGCATTGTCCCACATTGGATCTGTGCGGGAAAATTTTGTTGTAAGGCATGGTTCGCTGTGTGAATTTTAAGGGTGATCTTGATATTGGTTTTACATCTTGCTAACTACTTTTATATAGTTTTCGGGAACTAGATATTTAGAAGCGAAAAAAAGAGAAAATTGTGGGTTCATTGCATAAATTTAAGACATTGTGATTTTACACACCTCTCTGAGACCATCCATGGAAGATTTTTACTTACCCTTTTATTTTTGTAATCATCGTTTTGCAGTGTTCCATAACAGCTGATGATGTACCACACTTGTTTATGTTCCACTGTGCAGGATGAAACAAACACAAAAGCTACGTATTTCTGAAGCATAACAAAAGAGGAATCTATGGTAATATTCAAGAAAGTGGTAGCCAGATCTGACAAGAGACGGATGTTAACTTTGTGCCTATCTGGCCGGCTCTCTTCAAGGTTACAAAAAGCTGTGACATTGGTCAGCAAGATTCAATGTGTATTGTAGCATAAATGCATCCACCAAAAATCAGCGGACATTGTGATGTCTGTCAACAAGCGCTCACACTCTTTTCAATGGACATCACACGGAGCGTTACAAACTACACACATGCACTTCTGTGGTCTCAACCTTAGTTTGTGAAAAGTAAATTACACTGGAATAATGTTAAATTTGTATACTGTGTTTCATGCAGGAGATAATGTATATTAATTTCTTTCCCACAGTGTTACTTTCGACATTGCCAACTTACAAATGCATCGTTGGTTTTATGTGACCGTGGATTTGAGCAGATGGGCTGGACAGAGGTTGCGCCCTGAGGACATCACTGTGAGGACTGTAATTGGCAAAATTGAGTGAGTGAAACTTTGTAACACCATAAATATAATGTAGAAGATAATTTTGAAACCATGTTTTTCATTGTTGATGCATTGAGAGTAAATTGTATTCAGCACTGCATAAAAGTTTTCTTTGAACTGTGATCAACAGGAAAAATATTATGTGTTAAATTTTAGTAGTGATCGGTGGAAAGTGATTGAAAGTTTTCTTAATTTGTTTCATTTGAAGAGTTAATGAGAACACCATCATTGGTCCTTTCTGTGAACGTTTATTAGCTATTGTTTGTTCTAATGTGCACGGCTGTAGTTATTTAGACATTGCATGAAAATGGTACCCAGATACTTTTCTACATGTATTTTGCTCAGTGACTACAGGTAAACTTTGGGAGAGTATCCCTTCTTAGGATGCCCATTACCCGTTGTGACCCAGGTTCTTACTATTAAGTTTCTGCTTCTAATTTTTTTTCTGATATGTGCTTGTGCCTAGTTTTTGTAATTATTCAAAAACATTTTGTATTACACATCAAATAAATTGCATTATACTGTATGTTTCCTTGAGAGAGAGAGAGAGAATAGAATTTTTGTTTTCAGCTGAGATATTCTGTATTTCCAAATATGTTTGTGTACTGTTATCAGTAACAGTATCCGGGAAACTGGAACTGTAAACTGATGATTTTATCGACTGAGCGCTTTATGTTAGGGATAATCCCTCAAAATTTAGCCTTTTCTGTTTGTCACATCTTCTCAGTTAAAGAGAAACAGGCCACAATTGTAACTTGTACTTTATTGCAGGTGGCTATTTTGTGTATACTGTATTTCAGATTATTTGTATATGTGGATATGTTTTTATTGGTAATTTATTGGTAATGATTACAAAATCTAATTACATGAAAGCTGTTCAGAGTAGTTCAGTATTCCAGTCAGATGCATTATTTCAGTAGAGTCTATGTACTGTAACTGAGTTTTGTAGGAAGGTATCAAACTAGGATAATATTGTGGTGACGAAGGTATCAAAACTAAGATAATACTGTGGTTTCGTCTGTCACACATATGCAGTTTGGAACGGAGAAATTTTCAAAAGCTGGGACAAGCAGATGAGTCAGCAGCCTGCATGCTGTTTGCAAGGGCTCCAGTTATGGTACGTTCTTATTGGATCACTGCCTGCATCGTTCCTGGGGATGCTGTGATTGGTCGTTGGAAATGGGAGGAGATTTGAGGATATTTTGGCCATGAAGCTAGTTCTCTCTCTTTCTCTCTCTTTTCCCACTTGGATTTTGACCACTAATGCTAGTAGTAATGTAATTTTGTGTACTTGGTGATAAAAAGAAATGGCTAAGGCAGTTGTTTACTGTGAATGAAGAGTTGTGCATGGGCGTGGTGATCATGGTGTTGATTTTTGTTTTAAGAGGAAGTACAGCTAGTTAACAATCCTCTCAGAACAATTAAGTACAAAAGAATTTTAAAATAAAACAGAACTATTTATTCAACAGAGGAATTTGAAAATTAATTTTAAAATAAAACAAAAATCATTGTATTAAACCAAAAAGGTCACAAACACATCAAAAGGGAGTATAAATTCCCTGAATAACAGAACACTCAATATTTTATGCCCTTGATTAATTCACTTTTGCACATAAAAAAAATGATGAGATCAGCAGTAGTCATGTCATGCACCAGAAAACAAAGACTCAGAAAATATAAGCAGCACAGGAGTTCAGGCTTTCAGAACATCAGTCAGAAATCCTGTGAATGAAGTTAAACGTGAAGTCAGAAATGTAACAGTTGTACTAGGCGTACAGTCAAGTAAAAGAAAATTCAAAGAAGCGTTTGATAAAACTTCAGGTATGACTCAATGTAAATCTTGTGGGTTTTTTTCCCCAGTTCTGAAGATCAGTCTTCCTTGTTTCCAGAAACAATACCCCTGGCCATGTGTGTAAAAAATGTATTCTAATATGTTTGACAATATTGCATATTATATTGCAAAGAATAATAAGCCATTCACAGATTTGCCTGGATTATAATACTGAGTGAGAAACTGGGAGTAGGGCTGAGAGAGGAGTATGTCAATTGAACTAGTTACAAGGAATTCATTAGTCAAATAGCTAAGGTGCTAAGAACTGACTTAATTTCTGAGCTGAAAGATATAACTTGTGTTAGTTTACTGCTACATGGATCATTGGACAGTGGATTTGTGGATGACCTAATTTTCAGTTTAAAATTCGTAAGGAACTTCAAAAGCAATTACATGTTCCTATCATTCACACCTTTAGAAAGTGGAAGTGCTGCTGGGTATATGGAAGCACTTGAAAAGGAACTTGATAAGCTTGACTCAGAATCGTCATGTTCAAATGTATTTGGCATTAGAACAGATGATGCTGCTTCTCTGGTTGGTGCACAAAATGGTTTAATTCATAACATTGGACAAAAGTTCAAACATATTGTTGCTGTGCACTGCAATTCAAAGGCTTGTATTAAGTTCTGTAAAAAAATGTGGACTATGTTGATGAACTTGGTTCATTACTCAAGTCCGCCTCCATAGTGTAATGGTTAGCGCTATTAGCTGCCATCCTCGGGGGCCCGGGTTCAATTCCCAATATTGTCAGAAATTTAAGAATGGCAGGAGGGCTGGTATTTGGTTACAGTGGCATATGAAGCTCGCCTCCATTGGGTGTGTGCCTGAAAAGAGTTGCACCACCTCGGGATTAGGACACGAGTGTACTACTGGTACGGAAGTCGCTCCACAAATTCTACCATCAATCTCCCAAGAGGCTGTAGGAACTGTGATGAGAGTTTGGAAATTTCAGTAATTTTACAGGGTAAATTGGGTGGCCAGCAAGATTGCTTGTGTATCAGCTCTAGTGACTGATTGGAAGTGACATTTTGTACTTGGATAATGTAATTGCAGGTAAAGATAAAGCAGCTCCAGTGACAAAAGGTCTTCTAAGATAACTCACTGCTATTAAATTTATTCTCATGCTACATTTTTTTGTGGATTTTTTAGAAATGCTGAAGAATTTGTCTCCTATTTCAGAGTGAGCAGCTATTTCTCAGCACTACTGAACTATGTGTAAAAAGTTCAATAGCATCACTTTAATTATTCACTGGTCCAAATGAAGATAAATTTGTAACAGCCACTTCCATTAGTGGTGTTTTCCAAGACATACAACTGAAGGGAGTTTTACCATCTGCTACTTCTGGTGTTGATTTGCAAAAGAAAAACTGATTAGTCATAGTGTTTGATAACTGAAGGAAAGATTTTTGGCTCATGGAACTGTAGAGAAGTGCATAGCCAACTGAAACTGATCTGGAAAATGATGGTGTTGATGACGTCTCAATATTAGCAGAACATTCAACTTGATTATTTATAGGTGTCGAGTTGGTGAGATTCTTGCTTGCTCCTAAACGTTTGGGCTGGCTTCTCAGTTCAGAGAAAATTTCTGCATCCCTGCACTGGTATGGGTTCGATTTTCTCCTGCAGGTCGAGGTTCTGTCTTAGGCCACAGATCGGCACAGTCTGTGAAGATGTGGGCCACAGTGATGTTGACACTACAAGTACACACTGGGGCACGTCTTCCCTCTTTGGTAGGTAAGAGTGTGTAGATCTTCTATAACCTGTCCTCAGCCTGTACAAATCTACGGCCCCTCTCCATGAAGGCCGGAAAGAGGACTGCCACACGGTAGTTGTCTTCTTATTGCAAGTTATGAATCTCATTCCGTATTGACGGTTATCGCTTTACAAAAGAAAATATTTATAAAATCCTCCTATCAATACAATTCAAGTCATCTGTTAGATGAAACAAAGTCTATACATGTTTCAGCCTAATCTCAAGGCCATCTTCAGTAGTAAAACGATTGTTACATAATATACAAACAAATTAAAAAACGTAATGATGTGAAGTGACAGTGATCATGATAAGTGAGTTAAAAACACATTGAGGTGCAAAGTCCTCTCGTCTAATAGATCTTGCTGGCTGTTAAATAAAACATTATGCTGAGGAGTGTAGTGAGACCGTCAATACTGCAAATAAAACGTGTAACATTTGTAACTAAAAGTTGTCGTCTCGAATGGAGATGACCTTGTCGGTCTCAAGTCACATTGACAACTTGATGAGAGGACTTTGCACCTCAATGTGTTTTTAACTCACTTATCATGATCACTGTCACTTCACATCATTACGTTTTTTAATTTGTTTGTATATTATGTAACAATCGTTTTACTACTGAAGATGGCCTTGAGATTAGGCTGAAACATGTATAGACTTTGTTTCATCTAACAGATGACTTGAATTGTATTGATAGGAGGATTTTATAAATATTTTCTTTTGTAAAGTTGTCTTCTTAATTGCTCTCTGCTTGTTGGGAGTATGGATAGCTAGCCACTCCAATTCCCAGTACGCCAAGATGGTTCGATGTAACCGAGAACAAATATCCTTCACTAGTATATTCACAGGTCTAGAAAGTGCTGCATCTGTGGCAGCTTCATCCACAAGTGCATTTTCCGCAATCCCAATATGGCTTGGGAGCCATGCAAAAGTGATCCTGGTGTCAGCATCACACAACCTGGGTAGAAGGTCACAAGTTTCTTTTGTCACCCAGTGCAAACTGTAGAGCTTCTAAGATGGCAAAAAGCTCCGCAGTATACATACTAAGGACACTAGGAAGAAAGATCTTCGTGGTTATATTATCGGAGATGAAAGAGCCTCCCACATTTTCTGTGATCTTAGAACCATCCGTGAATACATGTCTCACAGCTGGATACTTTTTTGTTAATTTCTTGTTTTGTTGTTTGTTTAAAGGGGCCTAACATGTAGGCCATTGGCCATTTCTTGTTTTCTTATAAATGCAAATCTTATTTACTTTCTTATCCACATTTGTTAGTACCTTGTGCAGTGAACTTCATACACTGATCATTTGCATAACTATGTAAAAAATGAAGCAATCAAAAAACAAGTAATAATTGATAACAGAATCAGTAATGTATACAATAAACAAACCAAGACCACAGCAAACAAACTGAGTTCTATCCAGGAGTTCTTAACAGGTCCAATACAACCTTTTCAAATAAAGAAACAAACCTGCTAGGTAATGGTCTGTAATTTAATTGCCAAGAATATGAAGTATTGAAGCTTCCACCTAATCAATACATATATATATTTTTTTAAAAATATATATTATTGTTCTACAGGACCGGTTTCGACCTTGTGAAGGTCATCTTCAGCTGACAATCATAACATACAATTAAAACATCTCAATAAGAATGTCACATGATATGGATAAAAACACTGTCATTACAAATGTTTTAGTTTAAATAATCGTTTACATTAACTGATATAGTAATTAGAACTTAACATTACTATATGTACATGAATGATGTATGTTAAAATACATTTTTCTTAAATTATAAAGGTGTCACATAGTATGGATAAAAACGTTGTCAATTTGCAAATGTTTTCCGTCTTATCTTCGTCTACGTTAATCAGTATGAGAGTTAAAGCTTTGCGCAGGTGATATATGTTGAATGTACAATATTCTTGGATTGTGAAGTGTCCACTGTTCCACATTAAAACTTAAGACTAGATGAATAAAACATTTTGAAGTACAGGTCAATTCTTGTGGCGTGTTGTATATGCGACTATGCTATGATATATGATCAGCCGTGTTCGTCTACTGGTGGAATAATAGTATGAGTTTCTTGAGGTAATATGAACACTTATGTTGAGATCAGGTAGTTGTCCGGTGTTTAGTGCGGGACTTCGTTGGTATATACACAAGGCTTATAGTTTATGTTAAGACTGAATTGACCATAAAATTTGATAGAATACGGTATATAAATGTAGATAGGTTGTTGTTTTAGCAACGTGCTTCCCTTAGTTATTTGATTTTGTCAAATGTCAATATGTATTACTTGATTTCAACATATGTTTTTTGGTTAGCGTGAAAGCTTCTTTCTTCACTTTGTGTTGTAGCATGTATTTTGTATTGTAGATGTTGACACTTGATGTGTGCTATTCGGCAGCACGTCGAGCACTGTTCCGTGTTTATCTGCGTTGCTTGTGATTAGTGCCCACTATATGAGGAACACCACGGGAATACCGGCGTCCGTGGTTAGTACATGTAGGTGAGGAGCACCGTCGGTTTGCGTTGGCTATGAGTGGCGCCATTATGTGAGAAACACCATTGGTCTGCGTTACCTGTGCGACGTACAATACTTGCGAGTAGTACCACCATGTGTGGAATTCCGTGAGTCTATGCTACTTTTGATTAGTACCTGAACATGACAGCTACCATGGTTCTACTTTACTAGCAATATGTACCATTATGAGGGGCCGTTGACCTGGATTTTGGACCCCTTTAGACAACAAGCATCCATAGACTCAGGATTGTGCTTCAGAAGAGGTCCCTTGGTCAGTAATACTATTTTGGGTCGGATACACTGATTGTTTTAAATTCATATCCATCCATTCTTTCTTCATGACATTTTTTATTTTGGTCATTGGATGATTTTGAACTTTTAATTTTTCATTACATTTCGTACCACTAGGGGCCTATGACCTAGATGTTAGGCCCCTTTAAACAATAAGCATCATCATCAAAATAAGTCCATCATACTGCAAAAAATTGGTACGATCCATGCCTGCCCGTTTGAGAGATGTTAAATGAGCCAACAGATATCCAAAAAAGTACAGAGTTTGTAGGTGGTTGTGTATTATTCCGAGCCTCAAGGACCTACACCACAATGTGTATGAGTTTCACTATGATCTCTTTTTTCCTTTGTAGATGAAATGTATTTATGTTAATTTTGAATACTGTATTGGTTATAACAGAGTTAAAACCAGCTTGAAATAAAAAATTATATATTTGTTGGTAAATGCTCAAAAAAATATTTTGCAGATGTATGAGTTTCATTGTGACTTACTGTAGCTCGCATTGCTCCCCAGTTGGCCGTGGTGCCGCGCAATATGGCTGCCGCTTTCAAAGAGTGGTCCCGTTTTATGTGGCTAAGGGCCACTCCATTACTTTTCTCACCTCCCTGAAGTTACCACATACAAGCCACTGGTGTTCTTCATACTTCACATTTTGAAGGAATAGTTTCATGGTACTGTACGTCTCTTTTAAGTGTACTGAGTACACAATTGGAATTCATGCCAGCTCATCTCCAATATGTAGTAAAACTGCTTTCAAACTTCAGTTTGAGGAATCTATAAATAACCTCCATTGCTTGCTGTCATAATTTAGAGCTCCCATTTTTTTTCACTAATCCAGCAATGTCTTTGCAGGACACCATTAAACCATTTTCAACAAAAAATTACCTAAAGTCTTTATCATGATTTCTGTATATTGAATATGATGTACCGTATGCAGATAAATTATTTTCACTGATAAATGTGAAAGCAAGAGCTAGAAAGTTTCCATCTATTCAATACAGTAGGTACTCGTTTATTGCAACATTAATTACACAGACATGATACGAGCTTTTGGGCTTATATGTTTCACGGAGAACCTTGCTCTGCGTCTTCAGAAGAAACTCTCGACTGTCCATTAGGAAGTCTTCTACAGTAATGAGGGTTTGAATTTAAGAATATTTTACTGTTGGAGAGCCTCCGTGGCTCAGACGGCAGCATGTCGGCCTCTCACCACTGGATACCGTGGTTCAAATCCCGGTCACTCCATGTGAGATTTGTGCTGGACAAAGCAGAGGCGGGGTAGGTTTTTCTCCGGGTACTCTGGTTTTCGCTGTCATCTTTCATTCCAACAACACTCTCCATTCTCATTTCATAGCATCTATCATTCATTAATAAATCACTTTGGGAGTGGCGACCTATCATATTAACAGCCTATATCTGCTTCATTCATTTCATCCCTGACCCGGTCAGTGACTGGAAAACAGGTTGTAGGTTTTCATTTTACCGTTGGAGAATTGTAGTGTTATGCTCATTCATCATGAGGTGGCTTGCTGTATGCCGGCACATGAAGGTTCAAATGAGATGTTACATATGTATGAAAGTATGCGTCTTGGTGGGTGTGCTATGTACCAGCTGATGAGCCCAACTTAGCACACGGGGGCGAAACGCTGGCAACCAGGAATGAGTTAGCTGGAAAATTTATAATGTCCAATAACGGACCATTTGTATTGGTGTTATAAATTTACTCATTCAGGACAAATATTTCAGGTTCGGGAATCAACATTTATATCATCTGATGACCAAGCAGGTGTCAATTTTTGGTAATGAGACAGTCTGTCATAGTACATTGGCACTGCCGGTAGCTCCAAGTAGCCTACACAGTAGCCTCCACGCTATGCACTAGCCATGCGTCTTGGTGGGTGTGCTATTTACCAACTGATGAGCCCAACTTAGCACACGGGGACGAAACTTTGGCAACCAGGAAAATTTATAATGTCCAATAACAGACCATTTATATTGGTACTAGCTGATGTACCCGTGCTTTGCTACGGG
The DNA here is from genome assembly GCF_040414725.1 of Anabrus simplex. Classification (NCBI taxonomy): domain Eukaryota; kingdom Metazoa; phylum Arthropoda; class Insecta; order Orthoptera; family Tettigoniidae; genus Anabrus; species Anabrus simplex. The sequence goes on along the minus strand of NC_090267.1, from coordinate 100,561,990 downwards.
ATTCTCAGAAAGACTGGCTTTGTGGTTTTCCTAACCGAAGTCAACATAGGTCATTACAAAAACATCGGTAGAAATGTAGCGATTAAAAGCAATGTTATCACATAAAGTACTCGATCAAATGAAAAACTGCACATTTTCTCACTTTTAACGAACAGTACTACGGTGCTGATTTAACAGTCCAAAGTTCCAGAACTGGATTGACCAGGCCGCAGACAGCTGTGAACACTTCTCTGCCATTATTCCATTAAATATGCACACTTCTCATTCCAATCACTGCCTCAGAGTAGGGATTGAGTAGCTCGAGTGCTGTGATGAACCAGTGTGTTAAGTACCAGTAGTATCGGAAAATTTATGAAACAGAGGAAAATGGCATGCTAAAGAAGAAAGTTACCTAACTCCCCAGCTATTTCCCACAAATATTTAGGCAGACTGTTACACTCGTACGATTGGTCGAGTTGGCCGTGTGGGCGCGCAGCTGTGAGCTTGCATCCGGGAGTTAGTGGATTCGAACCCCACTGAAGATGTTATTCTGTGGATTCCCATTTTCACACCAGGCAAATGCTGGGGCTGTACCTTAATTGAGGCCAAGGCCACTTCCTTCACACTCATAGCCCTTTCCTCTCCCATCGTCGCCATAAGACTTAACTATGTCGGTGAGACGTAAGGCAATTTTTAAAAAAAAATACTCGTTACGTGGCAGTAATCCTATCTATCGGAGATGAGTGGCAACAGGAGACAAAGCACATCACAACAAACAATAGTCAATGTAATGTTATTGTTGATCAATTTTATGAGCTTTCTATATTGTAGGCCTTCACATTTAGTTTTCTTTCGACTCTGTGATATTAGGGCGTCTTATAAAATTATTTATAGCATAGATTGTAATTCCTTATTCTCTGACTTTACATACCGATTTTCATTAAATCCTGTTTACCCATGTTCTTGTGACTCGGTGCTGATAAGGACTTAAAAACAAAAATTGGAATTCATGAAAATCTCTGATCATAGCCGGTATGGTAACAATGTATAAGACATAAATGATCGGAAATACTAAGTTATGTAGTTATCAATACGACCACTAATAACATAATTATTTGGGAGTTAAATTTTAGGCCTACCCCTAAAGTACCATTTTATTCAGAGTGAATAAAATTACGTTTGGCCTAGCGAAAGAGAACTGTACATGTGAGAAAATGCCCTGTCTAAAGTCAGAAGAAAAAACATGTTTCTTTATTTTTAAAGGACATTCCAAATACCAATTTTCACATCTGTAACATCTTCAGTTCCTGAATAAGCATCCTCATAAAAAAATTATTCAACTCTATTTTTCACCCTCATTAAGTGCCTTTTCCAAAAACAAAAAGTATGCTTTCCTGTATTTTTAAAAGACTTTCCAAATACCAAGTTTCATGTCTGTAATATGTTACGTTTTTGACATATACTGTAGATATTCCGGTACTTATTTAAAAATTCACCTGCTATTTCAATTCTTTTCAGCCCCTTAAGTAGATTTTCCAAAAAGAACAAAATATGCATTTCTTTATTTTTGAAGGAGATTCAAAATACCAACTTTCACGTCTGTAACATCTTCAGTTTTTGAGATATAAGTATCCTCATAAAAATAATTAAACTCCTTTTTCACCCCACTCCCGTTAAGTTGATCCCCCTCAAAAAGAAGGCATGTTTCTTTTGTTTGAAAGAGATTCCAAATACCAATTTTCACATCTGTAACATTCAGTTGAGATATAAGTATCCCCATAAAAAGAATTCACTTTTTTTAAAATTCCCTTTCACCCCCCACCAACTGCTCAACGTGGAGTGCCGTACACTGCACGCCTACTTCCTAACGCTCTCTCTGTCTCAGAGTGACGTGCATTGCACGCGCGAAGCAGCTTCTGCTTTTTGCTTCTATCTAGCGAACAGTTCTTGAACTATTATAAATGTAATGAGATATATCTATAGACAAAGCATCGATCTTTAATTTGATGATGCTGGGCTGAGTGGCTCAAATGGTTGAGGCGCTGGCCTTCTGACCCCAACTTGGCAAGTTCGATGCTGGCTCAGTCTGGTGGTATTTGAAGGTGCTCAAATACGTCAGCCTTGTGTCGGTAGATTTACTGGCACGTATAAGAACTCCTGCGAGACCAAATTCCGGCACCTCGGCGTCTCTGAAAATCGTAAACGTAGTTAGTGGGATGTAAGGCAAATAATATTATTTCATTTGATGTGTATATCTACTGAGTTTTTATCAATTATGTATGATATATTGCGTTTGAGTAAGCACCAAAGTCTGTTGTTTACACCAGAGCAGCTAAACATTTTTTCGTGATCATGGATGCAAAAAATAATGATGTTATAGCAAATGATGATACAGAAAGTTCAGTTTTGTTTTCAAGGACTAGGATATAGAATCTGAGAGTAAAAGTAGTGATCATGACAGCGATGTTGCTTGTGATACGCGGGAATATATTGTCCATAATGTTATCAATGGTGGGTTTGTTTGGGAAAACATTGATAATTACAGAGGGCAAAGAGGGCAGATCATTACAGATTACGAGCCTCAGAATACTGCGAAGAATTTCTTATATCCTATGAAAATCTTTCAGTTGTTTTTTCTGTCGAGTTCGTAAAGATGGTAGTAGAACAGGCAGATTTTTATGCTCAACATCACTTGCGGTCACACAATATGTTATTTCTGTTCCGATAGAGAGTAAATTAATGGGTTCCAGGTACTGTGTAGGAAATATATGTGGTTTTTGCAGTTTATATGTTAATAAGCAGTACAGGAACCTATATTGAGATCTTATTTCTCAAAAAACTGGGTACTAGCTACTCCTGTGTTTGGTTCAGCCATTTTCCTTGTTCGATTTGAAAGTATTGCAAGATTCCTCCACTGCACTGACCTTAGGTAATTCTGGTAGCTGTTTATTCATTAATAAATGGGAAAATGAACTTTCTGGACATCACATTCAGTAGAAATAAACTGTCATACAAGATGTACGGTAAACCAACTCAAACGTCACACCAGTTATGATAATGATGTCACAAATGCACAGCACTTTCTTGACACACTCAGCTGTTTACATAATTCATTGAAGTTCATAATGTAAATCAGAAACAAATGGGAAGATCAACTTTTTGGAAATTACAATCAGTAGAAATAAACTCTCATACACGATATACAGGCAACCCACTTAAACATCACACACAATAAGCAGTTATTCCAATCACCTAATAGCCACACATAAATTAGTGGGGCTGAACGTAATGATACACTGAGCCATAACTATACCAATAAGAAAAACAGATTTTAACAATGAAAAACAAATAATAAAACAAAGTGCAGTAAAAAACCATCATCCCAAGACTGGCTGTTTAAAAAAAAAAAAAACAAGACACCTAAACAAACATTTGTGTGAAAATGATAAATATATAATTCTTAATTTCATGAATCATAAAAACACATTGTTAAAACAAATTGGTAATTGTAATCTAACTAAAAAAAGACCATTTCTCCATATCAGGGATGCTGTATATGAACTCAAATGCCAGACCCAGCCAGATGAAACGTAATTTCCATACCAGGTACAAAGAACACAAAAATGCAGTTAGTCACAACAGGCACCCAGCCTTCTGCGAACACATATATGACAGACTCAGTACAGATCTTAAAATATTCTTTCTTTCTTCTTCTTCTTCTTCTTTCTTTCTTTTGCTCTTAATCAGTTTACCCTCCAGGGTTGGTTTTTCCCTTGGACTCAGAGAGGGATCCCACCTCTACCACTTCAAGGGCAGTGTCCTGGAGCATGAGACTTTGGGTTGGGGGGATACAACAGGAGACCATCACTTCGCACAGACGGCCTCACCTGCTATGCTGAACAGGGTCCTTGTGGTGGGAAGAAGAATGGAAAGGATGGACAAGGAAGAGGGAAGGAAGCAGGCATGGCCTTAAGTTAGGTACCATCTCGGAATTTGCCTGGAGGAGGAGTAGGAAATCACAGAAGACCACTTCAAGGGTGGCTGAGGTGGGAATCGAACACCCCTCTATTCAGTTGACTTCCTGAGGCTCAGTGGACCCTGTTCCAGCCCTCGTACCACTTTTCAAGTTTCGTGACAGAGCCTGGAATTGAAGCCAGGTCTCTGGGGGTGGCAGCTAATCATACTAACCACTACACCACAAAGGCATGAGACTTTGGGTTGGGGGGATGCAACAGGAGACCATCACTTCGCACAGACGGCCTCACCTGCTATGCTGAACAGGGTCCTTGTGGTGGGAAGAAGATTGGAAAGGATGGACAAGGATGAGGGAAGGAAGCAGGCATGGCCTTAAGTTAGGTACCATCTCGGAATTTGCCTGGAGGAGGAGTAGGAAATCACAGAAGACCACTTCTTATATAATTCTTTAATTCACTATCTTGCTGTGCTGAGTGAGGTCCAAGCATTCAGCAGCATATAAGACTTCAGGACATATTCCTGTGGTGAAATGGTGGTATTTGGTCTGCCAAAAGATCGATCTGGACTGATAAGTGGTGTGCAGAAGTGAGTATGTGATTTCATGCATTGAAGGAAATTATTGCACTGAGCGAGTTGGTCATGCAGTTAGAGGCACACGACTGTGAGCTTGCATTCGGGAGATCGTGGATTTGAACCCCACTGCTGGTAGCCCTGAAGATGGTTTTCCGTGGTTTCCCATTTTCACACTGGGCAAATGCCGGGGTAGTATCTTAATTAAGGCCATGGCCGCTTCCTTCCTACTCCTAGCCCTACTCCATTCCTTTATCGCCATAAGTCCTGTCTGTGTCGGTGCAATGTTAAGCAAATTTTAAAGAAAAAAATTAAAATAATGCATTTGATTTTTCCATGTTTGGTATTGAAAAATGCAGTGGTATTATGTTGGTCAGACATCATTACTTCAGTTTTTTGAAAGGGTATCTGGAGACCTACAACTTGAGCTACTCCCCGTAATGTTTCAGCCTGGAGTAATCTGCCATTTGGACTAAATCATCTGCAAAAGCAAGGCAGATGATGTAGACATCTTTGGATCCAATGCCCAGTCTAATTCCATTATTGGATAGCCTGTTTTTCCACTAATTGATGGCCTTGTCAAAAACTTCGTTGAAAAGAATAGGCGAGATCCCATTGCCTTGACGGCTAGATATTCACCAGTCTTTGGATCAGCAATAGGTTCAATGCAACTTTGTTTCAGCCTGTTTTCCATATTTGGTATCAAGAAATGCAGTGATGTTATGATGATCAGACATAATTGCTTCAGTTTTTTCAAAAGATTACTATGGAATCCTTCTCTGATGTCTTGTTGGGGAGAGATGCAATTACAGTATTAGGGTGATTTCTTCTCGATCAGGAGGAAGAGAATCAGATGAAATGAAGGATGGACCAGAAATTGTATTCTTTAATGCTGGAGGAAGGCAGCTGAGTAAAGACTTAAAATTTTGAGCTAATCGTTCATTGTCATAATTATTCAGAATAAGATTACTGTTCTTGTCCTGGAAACTTAGCACAGGGGCTTGGTAGCCAGTAAGTTAAGATTTGAAAGTATGGTAAAAATCACGACTGGTGTTTCTCCTGAATGTTTCTTCAGTGGTCTCATGCTGAGCCCTTTTTACAAGCATGTTTTGCTTTATGGATCACTTTAGCAGTCTAAGTTGGCTGAGGAATTCTTCAATTATTTCAGTTTCATTCCAGTAATTCTGCAGTTGAGAACATTTTTTGAGAGTTTCACCACACTGTTCTATCCACCATGGGTTTTAACTTTTTCCTGTTAAATTGACCGTTAGGTTAGCAGCATCCTGAACCGTCTTGGAAATGTCTTCCCATGTGTGATGGTAGAGACTCAAACTCATTCTTGTAATGATGCTTTGATTTATCACAAATTCATTATTTCAAATATGGATCTTCAGTGTTTTGGATCTGTTATTGGACTTTGGTATGAACTGCACTCGTACGTTTTATGGTCCGAATCAATATTAGCACCTCTAAGCACTTTCACATTCCATATCTTGAAGAAATTAAAATGGGAGGTGGCAACAGGATGTATTTGACGTTCACCAGTCAGTGCAAAAGATTCTTTTTTAAGTAGTTTGTCATAATTTTAAGGTGCAGAAACATTCCCCATTGCAGTTGGTTCGGGTATGAACTGGATGTTCACCTATGGTTTATCTGAACTTTCACTCCTTACCCAAGTGGGCGTTCAAATCATTTAAAAGAATGTTTGGAGTCTTAATTCCTGACAGGACATTACCAAGTAGAGTCCAGAAGGTCTCAATTTTCTCAGGATTGCCATTATTTTCATTTATTTATTTATTTATTTATTTAGCTTATGGTACAAGTTAAGTTGTGCACAAATTGAGTAACATAATGAAAAACAATAAATAATTTACAAAACTGAATAAATATAAAAGTCAAGGTGAAACCTAAAGTAGAAATCGAGAGAGATATGTACAGTACAGGAAAATAGAAAGAAAAAATACAGAAACACAGAAATGATGCAAAACATAAGTAGATTAAATGAAAAATGAAATCTGAACTAGGATGTCCAGTTGTTGCAGCCACTGAATAGCCATTGTTGAAACTGTCAGGTCATCCATCGATAGTTCCGCGGAAGGCTGTATGTGGGCATCTGAAGGGGATGTATCGCATTTTCCGGAATTCTTCACCGCAGTCACAGCTTGGAGAAGGTTGAGGGCCCTAAGAATGCATCACAGAGCCACTTCCTCCATCATGCCCAGTGTGCACTCTGTTTAGTGGGGCCCATACACTCTGCAGGAGATGAAATGGGGGGGGTGCATAGGGTCAAAGATTGATCTCCATTCATCAGGGGCTTTAGCAGTCAATTCTTCATTCCGTTCATTATTTTAATAAATATAATGTTTAAAAACTGTGTTGTCAGTATTATTTAGTACTTTGAATTGTTAAATTATAACAGTACCGTCAAACGGGATGATTTTTGACGGTTTTGAGGTTATTTTCAACTTGACTCACGAAGGCGATTTTAGATTGTATTGTTTATCTTCCTAATAATGGGGAATATATCCAATTAATACAGTACCCTACAAATGAAAAATATACGCCAACATATGTGTTCCTGAGAGAACAAAAAGTAATGTCTGGATTCACCCCATACATCGGGTTGATTTCGGACGCACATGCTTTTTAAACCGCTGTTTGAAGTTTCAAAGCATATTAGGTCGTTTCGGACACAAATAGTCCTTTATTTTAATTCTACGTTCTTTCTGTTTTAATGTTGTGATATTTAAAGTGTTCTGAGGGTGTCCAAAATATGAATAGCTGATTAAAATCATTGTAATGATAAATTTAATATGTTACTGATCAATCTTTATTTTCTGACAAGGTAAAATGTAAAATTTTTCCGGTCTAAATTGAAATATTAATAGTTATAATCTGCACAGAAATTGCACTAAAAGGTCTTAATATTTTTTATTTACAAACAATAGAAATCGTAATACAGTGAACAGTGAACATGTAGCTGCCATAACCTATAAATCTACAAAACATTTTCTCTGAAAATGAACATTCCTCTCTTCTCAACTTGGGCTGGAAGTATTTTCAAAATTTGTTCTTTAGCTATTGTATCCTCATCAGGGATGTCAGGGAACACAAACCCTTTCCTGCTGATTTTATGTGGGCCAAGTATTCGACATCCACATCCCTTGAACGAATATTTGAGGCCACGCCAAAGTACGGCCATGTATGTTCTTTGTTCCTCAACTTGTATTTATAATCTGCAATAAGGTAAACCTCTTCTTGCAACACCAGAACTTTGGTACCTTGGTCATTACCTTCATTGAGTGTTTCATCGCATTCATTTTCACTGCTGCTGCCAACACTATCACTTGTTTCTGCACTTATTTCATCTCGGCGGAAGTCACGGCCAAAATAGACTTCCCAGCAAGAACATTTCATTTGCAGCGGCGGGAAGTAGAAGGTTGTGTTGGAGGGTAACAAGCTTTCTTGAGCATTTCCTTCTTCATTTAGCACTGGTTGTCCTGCCTTTTTTTTTTTTTTCTTTTGATGTAACTTACTTACTGCAGTGTATTTTGTAGGGAGGACCAAGGTATACCATACAAATCAAATGCTTTCCTATAAGACAACTTGCCACTTTTAATATCACGTACGACTTATTCTAATAGGTCATTACACCTTGACATAGCTCCTTTCTGCCTCTGATAATTTCTAGGCATTGTCCAGAATCACCCAGACTGCTTTCCATTTTCAATAAAATGTGCATAAAACACTACTTTTCACAAAATTACACCAAAGTTCCACAACAGTCGTTTATAAACACTTCAGTCTGTTGATCTCACTAAGAACCATAGTTATAATGCATACCTTCCGGTGTCCAACTCGTTGGCTGAACGGTCAGCGTACTGGCCTTCGGTTCAGAGGGTCGCGGGTTCGATTCCCGGCCGGGTTGGGGATTTTAACCTTAATTGGTTAATTCCAATGGCACGGGAGCTGGGTGTATGTGTTGTCTTCATCATCATTTCATCCTCATCACGACGCGCAGGTCAAATAGAAAGACCTGCACCTGGCAGCCAAACCCGTCCTGGGATGTCCCGGCACTAAAATCCATACGACATTTCATTTCATACCTTCCGGTCGCGACAATCGAAAGTATCCACTTAATGATAGTGCATGAACTTTCAACAATGCGAGCGCACATTGAACATTTTCCAAATTATGAAGTCGACTCGTAATAAAAGACGCGGAACGTGGGAAATATAACCTCGAGGTCAAACTAAAATGTGCACGGAAGTGCAAAGCAGTGGCAACTCTTTGCTATGCAACAAAAGAATAGCAATCTACCATAGTGTCCGAAACCACCTCTGTGTCTGTATGGTATTTTAAACAATGTAAACACTGTACTTGTTTGGAATTTAATGTTACATAAAGAGTTACTGTTTGCACGATCCTCTTTATATTGCTTCCTCTTCTTGCAATGACCAGTCATTGTGCTTATCCTATTATATGTTCCTGTCTGTCTATATATGACAAGATTTGACACTTGTTTGTTCTTTTCCATTACTTATACAGAGATGATAAAACTGTTGGCTGTAAAACTTGTACTGTAATATAAAGTAAGGATGGATGTTTTAACACAAAATGTTTCTTTTTTACAGTCAAGATGAAGTGAGAATGCTGATGAGAGCTGTTCCCACGGGTCCTAGGTTCTTGCGAGATTTTGCTAAACAAGTCCATTGGTATGTTGAGGAGTGCCTGAAAAATCTTGAGAAGTCCTTTATCAGAGATACTTCTTAGTTGGTTTTTAACTAAAAACAAATGCAATGAAATAATGATAAAGTATTGCAGTCTGAATACTTGGATGCATAGGTGATGTACTTTATGTATAGTATCATATCTCTTAAGTTATATATAGTATTCTTGTGTACTTCACACTTGATGCCAAAGGATTTAGTATGTGAATTTTTTGATCTGTGAAGACTATGGGTCAGGAATCAGGACCTGTGAATGCAAGTGACTGGAAGAAATACCCATCCAGAACTTTACTGAATTATCAGCAATCCTCTTGTTGTTATTCCATGTTCACTGCTAGGGAGCTCTGCTAATTGAGTCTGCTACTACGAATCCAGGGTCTGATAATCTTGTTATTTTGTCCCCTAAAACAAGAACAACAGTCACTGCCCACCCTACAGTGAAATTCTTCTAAAGAGTAAATTGAACTGCCCAGTGAGAGAGGGAACTATGCCACATGAACATGTAACACAGAAAAAATTGAGTTTTCTAAAACTGTTCATTTAATATGTTCTTACACAATTTTGTATAACAGTGGCAGGAGTTGCATCACATTGTTGTAACTTGGAGAATAGCAATAGTATGTCAGTAGGTGATGGAAAACGGCAGTACAGTGAAAGCTGTTTTATCCGGCACAGAGAGATTGTCGTTATTGCAATTTTCCAGATATTAGAACACTGTTGCATCAACTTTCATAATATATCCTATGTGATCAATGGAATATCAGCGAACGATCTTTCATACGTTCAAAACCAGCATACCACATGTAATTTCACCCTTTTTATTCCATTTCCTTTGTACAATTCTTCACCCTTTCCTTGAAACATGGGTCAAGGGATAGGTGGTCCTGCTGACTGTTGAGTAGTAAACTATTCATACAGAACAATGTCAAACTGCTGCCTTGGTTGATTTTGTGCTTGAATGGAACTTCATATCCCTGCTTATGTATGTTGTAGATAGTCGACGATCTGGTCATACTCATTAATTTATTAAGGTCTTCACCCTGGTCAAGTCTACGATCTGTCAGTTTTTCTCTCATTGTAAACACCAATTTCTCTTTTTAACTTTCTCAATCCATGATACTATAGTAGTGTTCAGACGACGAAACAACATAGAACACACTGAGGAAAAAACTGTAACGGAGGAGGCAACAGTAAACTTGGGTACACTGCCATCCCACTGACATTCGTAGAACTGATCTGGATTTTCAAACTCTAGCTGCCTGAGATGGGATAGTGAATCAGAATGAAGCATTTGATTGATTTTCCTGAAAATGGAAATTTCCAGATGATCAACTGCCAGACGGAATGGTTTTTACTGTACTTCATTGTGTCATAACTCTCTCTTTCACTGGTTGCGTCAGTTGTGTCTCCATTTTGGCCACCACTAATGAAAAATTGAGTGCAGTTCATACCTAGCCTCATAACACATTCATTCTTCATGTCTAACTATCCTTAGATTATTAATCTCATTTAGGTTATATTCTGTGTTGAAGTGAAGAGGTTTAGTATTTGTCCAGCCACAGTAAGAACAATTCTAGTCTAACCTGTTTGTTTTTCTAACTCAGTTATCAGCCCTTGCTGTTAGCAGTTCTCCATACTATTGTTCTGAAGGTTACTGGGAAGAACCTTTACAAAAAAAATTACTGTTCCACCCTGAAAAGGTTGTAATGTCCACATTTGGGGCAATATGAAGAAGGTACAGAAATAAAGGGAAAGAAAATTACTTCCAGGAATTTCTTTCCTTGGCAAAGAGAAGATACTGGTTTCATGCAACACCTCTTTGGTCAATAATGTTGTGTTATACTGCCATAGTAAATAATTCAGGGACTTAACATGATTCATAGAAGCTAGCTTATTTACTGTGTGGAACTGCATTCATAATGGACGAATCAATTGGGCGTTGGGGGTTGCTACCCACTTTAAACAGTACAAGTTGATGTTCTTAAAAGGAGATACACTTTCTTCTTTGACAGGGCTGCTGGATCCCTCATAAAAATCTTTCGTTTCTTTAAAATGTGTTGAGGTTGCTAGTCTCCAACTTCAGCATAAGCATGTTGCCAAATAAGTAACTTTCTGTTTTATTGTTTAATTTTCAAAGTAACTTGCTACCATAAGTGCAGCTATCGTAAGTTATGATTTTCATTTCCGTGTTGACGTTTAACTAATAATGTAGAGTTCGAGGGATGTTCCACCATTCAACACATTGCAAAATATATTAAATTATAAGAAGACCGGTTTCGACTCCCTTGGAGTCATCATCAGTTCTTGGTGAAAATTAAATTGAGGGGAATCTGACAACAATCATCATAACAAAAAACATGTACCTATAGGTGATTGCATGGAAACACATCGAGTTGATAGACAGTACCATTGCTCTCAAGGTTACTGGGAAGAATCTTTACCAAAAAAACTACTGTTCTGCCCTGAAAAGGTTGTAATGTCCACATTTGGGGCAATGTGAAGAAGGTACAGAAATAAAGGGGAGGAAAATTACTTCCGGGAATTTCTTTCCTTGGGAAAGAGAAGATACTGGTTTCATGCAACACCTCTTTGGTGCAACGTACGTAATGTCTATCAACTCAATGATGTGTTTCCATGTAATCACCTATAGGTACATGGTTTTTTGTTATGATGATTGTTATCAGATTCCCCTGAACTTAATTTTCACCAAGAACTGATGATGACTCCAAGGGAGTCAAAACGAGTCTTCTTATAATTGAATATATTTTGCAATGTGTTGAATGGTGGAACATCCCTCAAACTCTACATTATAAGTGCAGCTGTTGCATTTCTGAAAGAACTCTCCTGGCCAGTAATAATTTAATTTTCCATTTATGGCCTATATTGGACCACTAGTAAATTGTGCAAATGATTTTTTAATTTCCTATCAGCCCAATATTTCTTCATTCTTTCAGTCACCATAATCACCATCACATGCTGGTACACATTTCTCTTTCACTCCTCTTTTTATTCAATTTTCTTGTACAATTCTATAGCCTTTTCTTTAATCATGGATCAAGGGGTATGTGCTCCCACTGACCATTGAGTAGTAAACCATTCATACAAAACAATGTCAGTGTCAGAGCTTGCTCCACTTAAGGTTTATTATGTTTGATTGCCAGTAATAATATTATTTGATAGCAGGATGAAGATCACTCGTCTCTTTTCAGCTTTCCAAGGATAAAATTATCCACCTTGTCTAAAATTCAGAATGTAATACAATTAAACTATTTTAACAAGAAAATAACAGCCCAGATGAATTATTATTTGCTGAAGTAATTTGCTGAATGTTTAATATTGTTGATATTCAGTATTCTCTTTTTTTGAACCTTTATGCTGAAACCACCCCCATCATGAATGAATGACCACACAAGTAAAAAAGCTAAATTGCCTATAAATAATCTGGCCTGCCAGCATCTAATTACACAATGCAAAAGTTTAGGTAAATTGAGTTTGATTTCAGGAACAAAGGAAAGAAGTGACCATTTTTACTGTATGAAAAAAGAAGTAATATATTGTTGGAGACTAGACAAAACAGGAGAGAATAATGTGATATACTATAAATGTACAATAACAATCTCAAAGATACCTTTTCCAAGATAAAAATAAAACATTATACAGAAGTGT